>NC_080383.1:45508393-45868350 GCF_014773155.1 Arachis stenosperma | reverse complement strand
TTCATCAACACGCAAGGCTCCTTCCATGGCAAGCTGTATGTAGGGTTTCAACCGTTGTCAATGGCTACCTCCCATCCTCTCAGTGAAAATGTTCCTATGCTCTGTCACAGCATGGCTAATCAGCTGTCGGTTATCGGTCAGGCCGGAATAGAATCCATCGATCCTTTTGCGTCTGTCACTAACGCCCCGCCTGCTAGGAGTTTGAAGCACGTCACAGTCATTCAGTCATTGAATCCTACTCAGAATACCACAGACAAGGTTTAGACCCTCCGGATTCTCTTGAATGCCGCCATCAGTTCTAGCTTATACCACGAAGATTCTGGTTAAGGAATCCAAGAGATATCTACTCAATCTAAAGTAGAACAGAGGTGGTTGTCAGGCACATGTTCATAGTTGAGAATGATGATGAGTGTCACGGATCATCACATTCATCCGGGTTAAGAGCAGTGATATCTTAGAATGGAAGCAAGCATGATTGAATAAGAACAGTAGTAATTGCATTAATCCATCAGGCATAGCAGAGCTCCTCACCCCCAACCATGGGGTTTAGAGACTCATGCCGTGGAATGTACACAAAGAAACGTGTAAAATGTCATGAGGTACAGATACCATGTCAAAAGGTCCTATTAATAGAAAACTAGTATCCTAAGGTTTACAAAAATGAGTAAATGACAGAAAAATCCACTTCCGGGCCCACTTGGTGTGTGCTTGGGCTGAGCAATGAAGCATTTTCGTGTAGAGACATTTTCTGGAGTTAAACGCCAGCTTTCATGCCAGTTTGGGCGTTTAACTCCAAGTTTTATGCCAGTTCCGGCGTTTAACGCTGGAATTTCTGAGGCCGAATTGCTACGCCGATTTGGGCCATCAAATCTTGGGCAAAGTATGGACTATCATATATTGCTGGAAAGCCCAGGATGTCTACTTTCCAACGCCATTAAGAGCGCGCCAATTGAGCTTCTGTAGCTCCAGAAAATCCACTTCGAGTGCAGGGAGGTCAGAATCCAACAGCATCTGCAGTCCTTTTCAGTCTCTGAATCAGATTTTTGCTCAGAACCTTCAATTTCAGTCAGAAATACCTGAATCACAGAAAACACACAAACTCATAGTAAAGTCCAGAAAAGTGAATTTTAACTAAAACTAATAAAAATATACTAAAAACTAACTAAAAGATACTGAAAACATACTAAAAATAATGCCAAAAAGCGTACAAATTATCCGCTCATCACAACACCAAACTTAAATTGTTGCTTGTCCCCAAGCAACTGAAAATCAAAATAGAATAAAAAGAAGAGAATATACTATAGACTCCAAAATATCAAAGAAACATAGCTCCAATTAGATGAGCGGGACTAGTAGCTTTTTGCCTCCGAACAGTTTTGGCATCTCACTCTATCCTTTGAAGTCCAGAATGATTGGCATCTATGAGAACTCAGAACTCAGATAGTGTTATTGATTCTCCTAGTTAAGTATAATGATTCTTGAACATAGCTAGTATATGAGTCTTGGCTGTGGCCCAAAGCACTCTGTCTTCCAGTATTACCACCAGATACATACATGCCACAGACACATAATTGGGTGAACCTTTTTAGATTGTGACTCAGCTTTGCTAAAGTCCCCAATTAGAGGTGTCCAAGGTTCTTAAGCACACTCTTTTTGCCTTGGTTCACAACTTTATTTCTTTCTCTTTTTCTTTCTTTTTCTTCTCTTTTCTCTTTTTTTTTCGAAATTTTTTTTTGTATTCACTGCTTTTTCTTGCTTCAAGAATCATTTTCATGATTTTTCAGATCCTCAATAACAGTTCTCTTTCTCCTCATTCTTTCAAGAGCCAACAATTTTAACATTCTTAAAACAACAAATTCAAAAGACATATGCACTGTTCAAGCATTCATTCAGAAAACAAAAAGTATTGTCTCCACATCAAACTAATTCAACTAGTTTCAGAGATAGATTTCGAAATCCTGTACTTCTTGTTCTTTTGTGATTAAAACATTTTTCATTTAAGAGAGGTGATGGATTCATAGGACATTCATAGCTTTAAGGCATGATCTTTAAATTTTATTAATTATGAATTAAAACAAAGACTCAAAAATAGATATAAGATAAAAAAACGCAAAAATAGGCTCCTAATGATAGAGGTTTTCACAGAGTTAGGACTCAACAACCTTGATTTTGAGAAGTGGATGCTCCCTCAGTTTGAGAGGAGAGCTTTTGGCGTTTCATCTCTTGGATTTCACGCCCCTGCTTCTCTTGTTCCTTCAGCAATTTGCAGAGCATGCAGTTCTGATTCTGCTGTTCTTCCTTAAGTTGCTCCATAGTTTCTTGCAACTTGGTGATAGATGCTTCTAGGCTGGCCCAGTAGCCAATTTCAGGAAATTCAGGGAGGAACTCCTGCGCCCTCCTTTTGATAGGGTTTTCTTGCACTTGTCCTTCCATTGACTTCTTGGTGATTGGATGTTCAATGGGTATGAATTCATCTACTCCCATCTTCACCCCAGCCTCTTTACAGAGCAAGGAGATTAAGCTTGGGTAGGCCAGTTTGGCTTCAGTGGAATTTTTATTTGCAATTGTGTAGATCTCACATGCAATCACATGATGAACCTCCACTTCTTTTCCAAGCATAATGCAATGAATCATCACTGCTCTCTTGATGGTAACCTCAGAACGGTTGCTAGTGGGCAATATGGAATGCCCAATAAAGTCTAGCCAACCTCTTGCAATTGGTTTGAGGTCTCCCCTCTTGAGTTGGTTTGGGACACCCTTAGAATTGGTTATCCACTTAGTTCCAGGGAGGCATATGTCCTCTAGAACTTGATCCAACCCTTTATCTACTCTCACCATTCTCCTATTAAAGGAGTCAGGATCATCTTGCAGTTGAGGTAACTTGAAGATTTCTCTTATTTTGTCCAGATGGAAGTACATAACTTTCCCTCTGACCATGGTTCTGTAGGTATGGTAAGCGGTTCCAGTCATTCTCTGCTTATCTGTCAGCCACAGATTTGAGTAGAATTCCTGAACCATGTTCCTTCCAACCTTTGTCTCAGGATTGGTTAGAACTTCCCATCCTCTGTTTCGAATTTGCTCTTGGATTCCCGGATATTCATCTTCTTTCAGATCAAATTTAACTTCCGGGATCACTGACCTCAGACCCATTATTTTGTGATAATGGTCTTCATGTTCTTTAGTTAAGAACTTCTCTTGATTCCAAAGATTCTTTGGATTAGTCTCTTTTTCCTCTTAAATTGGTTTGTTTTCCCTTAGGAGCCATGATCTTGATGAATCTTGGCTTAGTGATCACGGAAAAGCACACCAAACTTAGAGGTTTGCTTGTCCTCAAGCAAAAGAAAAGAGAGAAGAGAGGGGGAGGAAGAGGAAATTCGAAAGGTGTGGTGGAATAAGGGAGCCAAACGTGTATTTATAAGGTGGGGAGGGGAGTTTTGGAAAAAAAGAGAAATTTGAAAGGAGATTTGAGAAGATTTGGAAAGAAATTGAGAAAAGGGTGAAATTTTTGAACAATGTTTGTAATTGATTTGAAATAAATTTGAAGAATGGTTTTGATTTTTGAAGATTTGAAAGTGAATGATGAATGATTGAAGTGTGATTTTGTAGAAAAGTATGGGTGAGAAAAGGAAAGTTTGAAAAAATTTGAATTGAAAACAAAATTGTGGTCCCCCCACCTTGCTGGCGTTAAACGCCCAGAATGGTACCCATTCTGGCGTTTAACGCCCATTTGTTGCCCCTTTTGGGCGTTTAACGCCCAGCCAGGTGCCCTGGCTGGCGTTAAACGCCAGAAATCCTTTATCACTGGGCGTTTTTCTAAACGCCCAGGATGCTGCACACCTGGCGTTAAACACCCAGAATGGTGCCCATTCTGGTGTTTAACGCCCAAAATGGCACCATTCCTGGCGTTAAACGCCCAGAATGGTACCCATTCTGGCGTTTAACGCCCAGAATGCCCCTTACTGGCGTTTTTTCGCCAGTAAGCTTATTTTCTCTGCTTTTTGAGCTGAATCCTTCTGTAACTCTGTGAATTCCTTCATTTTTGATACTTGCCTCTGTAAGAACTAATCATATAACCTCCTAATGACTGGGTTGCCTCCCAGCAAGCACTTCTTTACTGTCTTTAGCTGGACCTTCACTGAGAATCACTCAAGTCTCGGTTTTGAGCATTCCTGCTCAAAATTGCCTTCAAGATAATGCTTGATTCTCTGTCCATTAACAATGAACTTTTTGTCAGAATCAATATCTTGAAGCTCAACATATCCATATGGTGACACTCCTGTGATCACATACGGACCCCTCCACCGGGATTTGAGATTTCCTGGGAACAATTTGAGCCTGGAGTTGAAGAGCAGAACTTTTTGTCCTGGCTCAAAGACTCTGGTTGACAATTTCTTGTCATGCCACTTCTTTGCCTTTTCCTTATAAATTTTTGCATTTTCAAAGGCATTGAGTCTGAACTCCTCTAGCTCATTTAACTGGAGCAATCTTTTTTCACCAGCTAACTGAGCATCCATGTTTAGGAATCTGGTTGCCCAGTAGGCTTTATGTTCCAGTTCCACAGGCAAATGACAGGCCTTCCCATACACCAGTTGGTATGGAGAGGTTCCTATAGGAGTCTTGAATGCTGTTCTGTATGCCCACAGAGCATCATCCAAGCTCTTTGCCCAATCCTTTCTTCGGGCTATCACAGTCCGTTCTAGGATTCTTTTTAGCTCTCTGTTAGAGACTTCAGCTTGCCCATTTGTCTGTGGATGATACGGAGTTGCCACTTTATGACTGATTCCATATCTAACCATAGCAGAGTACAGCTGTTTATTGCAGAAATGAGTGCCCCCATCACTGATTAGTACTCTGGGAACACCAAATCTGCTGAAGATGTGTTTCTGGAGGAACTTTAGCACGGTCTTAGTATCATTAGTGGGTGTGGCAATTGCTTCTACCCACTTAGATACATAGTCCACAGCCACCAAAATGTAAGTGTTTGAGTATGATGGTGGGAATGGACCCATGAAGTCAATTCCCCATACATCAAACAATTCTATTTCTAATATCCCTTGTTGAGGCATGGCATATCCGTGAGGCAGGTTACCAGCTCTTTGGCAGCTGTCACAGTTACGCACAAACTCTCGGGAATCTTTATAGAGAGTAGGCCAGTAGAAGCCACACTGGAGGACTTTAGTGGCTGTTCGCTCACTTCCAAAATGTCCTCCATACTGTGATCCATGGCAATGCCATAAGATCCTTTGTGCTTCTTCTCTGGGTACACATCTGCGGATCACTCCGTCAGCACATCTCTTAAAGAGATATGGTTCATCCCAGAGGTAGTACTTGGCATCTGAAATTAATTTCTTTCTCTGCACATTGCTGTACTCCTTGGGTATGAACATCACAGCTTTATAGTTTGCCATATCTACAAACCATGGAGCTTCCTGAATGGCAAAGAGTTGCTCATCTGGGAAAGTCTCAGAGATCTCAGTAGAAGGGAGGGACGCCCCAGCTACTGGTTCTATTCGGGACAGATGATCAGCTACTTGGTTCTCTGTCCCTTTTCTGTCTCTTATTTCTATATCAAACTCTTGCAGAAGCAACACCCATCTGATAAGCCTGGGTTTTGAATCCTGCTTTGTGAGTAAGTATTTAAGAGCAGCATGGTCAGTGTACACAACCACCTTGGATCCTACTAGATAAGATCTAAACTTGTCAATGGCATAAACCACTGCAAGTAATTCTTTTTCTGTGGTTGTGTAATTCTTCTGTGCATCATTTAGAACACGGCTAGCATAGTAAATGACATGCAGAAGTTTGTTATGCCTTTGTCCCAACACTGCACCAATGGCATGGTCACTGGCATCACACATTAATTCAAATGGCAATGTCCAATCTGGTGCAGAGATGACTGGTGCTGTGACCAGCTTAGCTTTCAGGGTCTCAAATGCCTGCAGACACTGTGTGTCAAACACAAATGGTGTGTCAGCAGCTAGTAGGTTACTCAAGGTTTTGCAATTTTCGAAAAATCCTTTATAAACCTTCTATAAATCCTGCATGCCCCAGAAAGCTTCTGATTGCCTTAACATTGGCAGGTGGTGGTAATTTTTCAATTACCTCTACCTTTGCCTTATCCACCTCTATTCCCCTACTTGAAATTTTGTGCCCAAGGACAATTCCCTCAGTCACCATAAAGTGACATTTCTCCCAGTTTAAAACCAGGTTAGTCTCTTGGCATCTTTTCAAGACAAGTGCTAGGTGGTTAAGACAGGAGCTGAATGAGTCTCCATACACTGAGAAGTCGTCCATGAAGACTTCCAGAAATTTCTCTACCATATCTGAGAAGATAGAGAGCATGCACCTCTGAAAGGTTGCAGGTGCATTGCACAGACCAAAAGGCATCCTTCTGTAGGCAAACACGCCAGAAGGGCAAGTGAATGCTGTTTTCTCTTGGTCCTGAGGATCTACTGCAATTTGGTTGTAACCTGAATAGCCATCCAAAAAATAGTAGTAATCATGACCAGCTAGTCTTTCTAGCATTTGGTCTATGAATGGTAAAGGGAAGTGATCCTTTCTGGTGGCTGTATTGAGCCTTCTATAGTCAATACACATGCGCCACCCTGTGACTGTTCTTGTAGGAACCAGTTCATTTTTTTCATTATGAACCACTGTCATGCCTCCCTTTTTGGGGACAACTTGGACAGGGCTCACCCAGGGGCTATCAGAAATAGGATAAATAATCCCAGCCTCTAGTAATTTAGTGACCTCTTTCTGCACCACCTCCTTCATGGCTGGATTTAGCCTCCTCTGTGGTTGGACCACTGGTTTGGCATTATCCTCCAACAGGATCTTGTGCATGCATCTAGCTGGGCTAATGCCCTTGAGATCACTTATGGACCACCCAAGAGCTGTCTTGTGTGTCCTTAGCACTTGAATCAGTGCTTCCTCTTCCTGTGGATTTAAAGCAGAGCTTATAATCACTGGAAAAGTGTCACCTTTTCCCAGAAATGCATACTTCAGGGATGGTGGTAGAGGTTTGAGTTCAGGTTTGGGAGGTTTATCCTCCTCCTGAGGAATTTTCGAAAATTCCTTTGCTTCCTCTAGTTCTTCTTGATCAGGTTGAGCATCTTTGAAAATGTCCTCAAGCTCTGATTCTAGGCTTTCAGCCATATTGATCTCTTCTACCAGAGAGTCAATAATGTCAGCGTCCATGCAGTCATTTGGTGTGTCTGGATACTGCATAGCTTTTACAGCATTCAACTTGAACTCATCCTCATTGACTCTGAGGGTTACTTCCCCTCTTTGTACATCAATGAGAGTTCGTCCAGTTGCTAGGAAAGGTCTTCCTAGAATGAGAGTTGCACTCTTGTGCTCCTCCATTTCCAGCACCACAAAGTCAGTGGGAAAGGCAAAGGGCCCAACCTTGACAATCATGTCCTCTATTATGCCTGATGGGTGTTTAATGGAACCATCAGCAAGTTGGAGGCATATCCTGGTTGGTTTGACTTCTCCAGCCAACCCAAGCTTTCTGATAGTGGATGCAGGTATTAGATTGATGCTTGCTCCAAGATCACATAGAGCTGTCTTGGTGCAAGCACCTTCTAATGTGCACGGTATCATAAAGCTTCCAGGATCTTGAAGCTTTTCTGGTAAGCTTTTCAGAATGACTGCACTGCATTCTTCAGTGAGAAACACTTTTTCAGTTTCTCTCCAATCCTTCTTATGACTTAAGATCTCTTTCATGAACTTAGCATAAGAGGGTATTTGCTCAAGTGCCTCTGCAAACGGAATCTTTATTTCAAGAGTTCTTAGATAGTCTGCAAAGCGGGCAAATTGCTTATCCTGTTCCGCTTTGCGGAGTTTCTGAGGATAAGGCATCTTGGCTTGATATTCTTCAACCTTAGATGCTGCAGGTTTATTCCTTACAGAAGTGGTTGAAGAAGCCTTGTTAGAGGGATTACTGTCAGCACTCTCAGGTGTCTGATCCTCCCTTGGCGTCTGAATGCCAGGATTGGGTGGAAAATGGGCGTTAAACGCCAACTTTTCCCCCTTTTCTGGCGTTTGAACGCCAGAACTGGGCAGGGAATGGGCGTTTAACGCCAGCTTTTCCCCCTTTTCTGGCGTTTGAACGCCAGAACTGGGCAAGGAATGGGCGTTTAACGCCAGCTTTCCTTCCCTTTCTGGCGTTTGAACGCCAATAACATTCCTCTCTGGGCTCTTACTGTCCTCAGAGGGATTTTGAACAGTGGTTTGGTTATCCTCTGTCAATTGTTCCTTGTTTGGCTTTTTGCTCTTTTGAGCAGTATTATTCAGTGTCTTCCCACTCCTCAGTTGAACTGCTTGACATTCCTCTGTTATCTGTTTAGATATTTGCTGTTTTGCTTGATTCAACTGCAGTTCTATGCTCTTGTTAGCAACCTTAGTATCATGGAGCATTTCTTTAAATTCTGCTAACTGTTCAGTCATCAGGAGCAATTGTTGATTAAGCTCATTCATCTGTTCTTGAGGATTAGGATCAGTGACTACTGTCATAACTTCCTCTTTTGGAGAGAACTCATTGCTAGAGTACAAATATTGGTTTCTAGCAACAGTGTCTATAAGCTCTTGAGCTTCTTCAATTGTCTTCCTCATGTGTATAGATCCACCAGCTGAGTGGTCTAAAGACATCTGAGCTTTTTCTGTGAGCCCATAGTAGAAGATGTCTAACTGTACCCACTCTGAAAACATTTCAGAGGGGCATTTTCTAAGCATACCTCTATACCTCTCCCAGGCATTATAAAGGGATTCATTATCCTCTTGTTTAAAGCCTTGGATGTCCAGCCTTAGCTGTGTCATCCTCTTTGGAGGGTAAAAATGATTCAGGAATTTGTCTGACAACTGTTTCCATGTCTTTATGCTTGCTGTAGGTTGGTTATTCAACTACCTTTTAGCTTGATCTTTTACAGCAAATGGAAACAGTAATAGTCTGTATACATCCTGATCTACCTCTTTATCATGTACTGTGTCAGCAATTTGTAAGAACTGTGCCAGAAACTCAGTAGGTTCTTCCTATGGAAGACCGGAATACTGGCAATTTTGCTGCACTATGATAATGAGTTGAGGATTTAGCTCAAAGCTGCTTGCTTTGATGGGAGGTGTACAGATGCTACTCCCATATGCAGCTGTAATGGGGTTAGCATATGACCCCAGAGTCCTTTTGGACTGATCAATCCCTCTTAGGTCCATAATGGACAAAAGGGAAATGATAATGATTGCAAGTAGATAAATTTTGTTTTTTTTTTTTTGAGTTTAAACGAAAAAATAAAATAAAACAAAAGAAAATTAAAATAAAAATTCGAAAATCAAAAAGAAAATAAGATCAAAACAAATTGAGAACTGAATCAATTAGCTAATTAAAAAGATTTTGAAGATAGCAATTAAAAAGATATGATTGAAAAGTTTTTTTTGAAAAAGATTTGATTTTTGAAAAGAGGAAAGAGAAAAACAACAAAAAGACACCAAACTTAAAATTTTTAAAAAATCAAACACTAATTTTCGAAAATTTTAAAGGAAAAACACAAAGAGGACACCAAACTTAGAATTTTTATGAATCAAAAAGGGACTAAGAACATGCAAAACGAAAATTTTAAAAGAAAAATAAAAGCATGCAATTGACACCAAACTTAGAATATGAAACTAGACTCAAATAAAAGACTCTAAACCAACTAAAACAAACAGTCCTAATCTAAGCAACAAGATAAGCCGTCAGTTGTCCAAACTCGAACAATCCCCGGCAACGGCGCCAAAAACTTGGTGCACGAAATTGCAATAACACTTTTGCAATCCCGCACAACTAACCAGCAAGTGCACTGGGTCGTCCAAGTAATACCTTGCGTGAGCAAGGGTCGATCCCACGGAGATTGTCGGCTTGAAGCAAGCTATGGTTATCTTGTAAATCTTAGTCAGGATATCAGAAATTATCAGGATTGATTGTGAAAAGCAAAAGAACATGAAATAGGTACTTGTTCAGCAGTAATGAAGAATAGGTTGAGGCTTTGGAGATGCTCCATCTTCTGAATCTCTGCTTTCCTACTGTCTTCTTCATCAAACACGCAAGGCTCCTTCCATGGCAAGCTGTATGTAGGGTTTCACCGTTGTCAATGGCTACCTCCCATCCTCTCAGTGAAAATGTTCCTATGCTCTGTCACAGCATGGCTAATCAGCTGTCGGTTCTCGGTCAGGCCAGAATAGAATCCATCGATCCTTTTGCGTCTGTCACTAACGCCCCGCCTGCTAGGAGTTTGAAGCACGTCACAGTCATTCAGTCATTGAATCCTACTCAGAATACCACAGACAAGGTTTAGACCTTCCGGATTCTCTTGAATGCCGCCATCAGTTCTAGCTTATACCACGAAGATTCTGGTTAAGGAATCCAAGAGATATCTACTCAATCTAAAGTAGAACAGAGGTGGTTGTCAGGCACATGTTCATAGTTGAGAATGATGATGAGTGTCACGGATCATCACATTCATCCGGGTTAAGAGCAAGTGATATCTTAGAATGGAAGCAAGCATGATTGAATAAGAAACAGTAGTAATTGCATTAATCCATCAAGACACAACAGAGCTCCTCACCCCCAACCATGGGGTTTAGAGACTCATGCCGTGGAATGTACACAAAGAAACGTGTAAAATGTCATGAGGTACAGATACCATGTCAAAAGGTCCTATTAATAGAAAACTAGTATCCTAAGGTTTACAGAAATGAGTAAATGACAGAAAAATCCACTTCCGGGCCCACTTGGTGTGTGCTTGGGCTGAGCAATGAAGCATTTTCGTGTAGAGACCTTTTCTGGAGTTAAACGCCAGCTTTCATGCCAGTTTGGGCGTTTAACTCCAAGTTTTATGCCAGTTCCGGCGTTTAACGCTGGAATTTCTGAGGCCGAATTGCTACGCCGATTTGGGCCATCAAAGCTTGGGCAAAGTATGGACTATCATATATTGCTGGAAAGCCCAGGATGTCTACTTTCCAACGCCGTTGAGAGCGCGCCAATTGGGCATCTGTAGCTCCAGAAAATCCACTTCGAGTGCAGGGAGGTCAGAATCCAACAGCATCTGCAGTCCTTTTCAGTCTCTGAATCAGATTTTTGCTCAGAACCTTCAATTTCAGTCAGAAAATACCTGAAATCACAGAAAAACACACAAACTCATAGTAAAGTCCAGAAAAGTGAATTTTAACTAAAAACTAATAAAAATATACTAAAAACTAACTAAAAGATACTGAAAACATACTAAAAACAATGCCAAAAAGCGTACAAATTATCCGCTCATCAGCTTCACAGCCAGCCAAGCTTTCAAAGAAAGCTTCGGTCCAAAACACTAGACATGGCCAATGGCCAGCGAAGCCTTAGCAGATCATTGCTCCAATAGCAAGATTGATAGAAATCAACAAGCTATTGTGATGATTAGTTGAAACCTCGGTCCAATAAGATTAGACATGGCTTCTCAGCCAGCCAGACTTCAACAGATCATCATGAAACACTAGAATTTATTCTTAAGAACTCTGAAAAAAAAATACCTAATCTAAGCAACAAGATGAACCGTCAGTTGTCCATACACGAAACAATCCCCGGCAACGGCGCCAAAAACATGGTGCGCGAAATTGTGATCACTACACAACTTTGCACAACTAACCAGCAAGTGCACTGGGTCGTCCAAGTAATAAACCTTACGCGAGTAAGGGTCGATCCCACGGAGATTGTTGGTATGAAGCAAGCTATGGTCACCTTGTAAATCTTAGTCAGGCAGACTCAATTGGGTATAGATGATGAATAAAACATAAAGATAAAGATAGAGATACTTATGTATATCATTGGTGAGAGCTTCAGATAAGCGTATGAAGATGCTTTCCCTTCCGTCTCTCTGCTTTCCTACTGCCTTCATCCAATCCTTCTTACTCCTTTCCATGGCAAGCTTATGCAAGGGTTTCACCGTTGTCAGTGGCTACCTCCCATCCTCTCAGTGAAAATGTTCCTATGCTCTGTCACAGCATATGCCTAATCATCTGTCGGTTCTCGTTCAGGCCAGAATAGAATCCATTGATTCTTTTGCGTCTGTCACTAACGCCCCGCCTGCTAGGAGTTTGAAGCACGTCACAGTCATTCAATCATTGAATCCTACTCAGAATACCACAGACAAGGTTAGACCTTCCGGATTCTCTTGAATGCCGCCATCAGTTCTCGCCTATACCACGAAGATTCCGGTTAAAGAATCCAAGAGATAAACACTAGAGCCTCGTATGCTTGTAGAACAAGAGTGGTTGTCAGTCACTTTGTTCATGAGTGAGAATGGTGATGAGTGTCACGGATCATCACATTCATCAAGTTGAAGAACAAGTGATATCTTGGACAAAGAACAAGCGGAATTGAATAGAAGAACAATAGTAATTGCATTAATACTCGAGGTACAGCAGAGCTCCACACCTTAATCTATGGTGTGTAGAAACTCCACCGTTGAAAATACATAAGAACAAGGTCTAGGCATGGCCGTGAGGCCAGCCTCCCAATGATCTAAGATAGCATAAAACTTAAAGATAGCTACCAAGATGTCAAATACAATAGTAAAAGGTCCTACTTATAGAAAACTAGTAGCCTAAGGTGTACAAAGATGAGTAAATGACATAGAAATCCACTTCCGGGCCCACTTGGTGTGTGCTTGGGCTGAGCAATGAAGCATTTTCGTGTAGAGACTCTCCTTGGAGTTAAACGCCAGCTTTGGTGCCAGTTTGGGCGTTTAACTCCCATTCTTGTGCTAGTTCCGGCGTTTACCGCTGGAATTCCTGAGGGTGACTTTGAACGCCGGTTTGGGCCATCAAATCTTGGGCAAAGTATGGACTATCATATATTGCTGGAAAGCCCAGGATGTCTACTTTCCAACGCCGTTGAGATCGCGCCAATTGGGCTTCTATAGCTCCAGAAAATCTACTTCGAGTGCAGGGAGGTCAGAATCCAACAGCATCTGCAGTCATTTTCAGTCTCTGAATCAGATTTTTGCTCAGGTCCCTCAATTTCAGCCAGAAAATACCTGAAATCACAGAAAAATACACAAACTCATAGTAAAGTCCAGAAAAGTGAATTTTAACTAAAAACTAATAAAAATATACTAAGAACTCAACTAAAACTACCAAAAACATACTAAAAACAATGCCAAAACGGGTACAAATTATCCGCTCATCAGTAACCATGGAGAGGAAGAATGAAGAGCTTCTCTCAAAATAGAGTCAAACAGAGCCCCCACAGTCAAACTCTAAGTTTGGTGTTGGGAGGCCACAACCAACTTCAAAGTTTGGTGTTGGGAGGATCCAACATTGCTCTGAATATCTGTGAGGCTCCATGAAAGACCACTGTCAAGCTACTGACATCAAAGAAGCGCTTGTTGGAAGGCAACCCAATGTTATATTTATCTATTTCCCTTTGTTATTTTATGTTTTCTGTAGGTTGATGATCATGTGAAGTCACAAAATCAATTGAAAAAGCAAAAATAGAATGAAAAACAAAAAGAAAAATAACACACCCTGGAGGAGAAACTTGCTGGCGTTTAAACGCCAGTAAGGGCAGCAAATGGGCATTTAACGCCCAGTCTGGCACCATTCTGGGCGTTTAACGCCAGAAAGGGGCACTAGACTGGCGTTTAACGCCAGGAATGGGCAAGAAGCTGGCGTTAAACGCTAGAAATGGGCACCAGCCCGGCGTTTAACGCCAGAATTGGTAGAAGGAGCATTTTTGCTCGCCACTTGGTGCAGGGATGACTTATCCTTGACACCTCAGGATCTGTGGACCCCACAGGATCCCTACCAACCCCACCACTATCTCTCTTCTTCACCCATTCACCAATCACCTCAACACCTCTTCCCCAAAAACCCCTCACCTATCAAATCCTACCATTCTCTTCACCACTCACATCCATCCTTCATAAAACCCCACCTACCTTACCATTCAAATTCAAACCACTTTCCCTCCCAAACCCACCCATACATGACCGAACCCTACCCCTTTCTCCAACTCTATATAAACCCATCTTCACCCCTTCATTTCCACACAACCTAAACACTACTTCTTCCCCCTTAGCCGAAACACAAAGCCACCTCCATCTCCTCTATTTCTTCTTCTTCTACTCTCTTCTTTCTTCTTTTGCTCGAGGACGAGCAAACCTTTTAAGTTTGGTGTGGTAAAACCATTGCTTTTTGTTTTTCTATAACCATTTATGGCACCTAAGGCCGGAGAAACCTCTAGAAAGAGGAAAGGGAAGGCAAAAGCTTCCACCTCCGAGTCATGGGAGATGGAGAGATTCATCTCAAGGGTGCATCAAGACCACTTCTATGAAGTTGTGGCCAAGAAGAAGGTGATCTCCGAGGTCCCTTTTCAAACTCAAAAAAGGTCAACTTTAATCAAAGGTTGGACCAAGTCCTCATGGATATCTGTGTGGAAGGAGCTCAATGCAAACAGGAGATCCCACTCATAGACATGAGCATGAGGAAATCCCTCATCATGAAATCCATGAGATGCCTCAAGGGATGCACTTTCCTCCACAAAACTATTGGGAGCAAATTAACACCCACTAGGAGAATTAAGTTCCAACATGGGACAACTAAGGGTGGAGCACCAAGAACATTCCATCCTCCTCCATGAAATTAGAGAAGATCAAAGAATTATGAGAGAGGAGCAACAAAGGAAAGGAAGTGACATTGAGGAGCTCAAGCACTCCATAAGATCTTCAAGAGGAAGAACAAACCGCCATCACTAAGGTGGACCCGTTCTTTAATTTCCTTGTTCTTTATTTTCCTGTTTTTCGAATTTTATGCTTATGTTTACCTATATTTGTGTCTTATTACATGATCATTAGTGTCTTAGTGTCTATGCCTTAAAGTTATGAATGTCCTATGAATCCATCACCTTTCTTAAATGAAAAATGTTCTTAATTGAAAAAGAGAAGAATTGCATGAATTTTGAATTGTATAACAGATTAATTATTTTGATGTGGTGGCATTACTTTGACTTCTGAATGTATGCTTGAACAGTGCATATGTCTTTTGAATTTGTTGTTCATAAATGTTGGCTCTTGAAAGAATAATGAAAAAGGAGACATGTTACTGAGGATCTGAAAAATCACAAAAAATGATTCTTGAAGCAAGAAAAAGCAGTGAATACAAAAAAAAAACGACAAGAAAAAGAAAAAGAAAAAAATAAAGTCGTGATCCAAGTCAAAAAGAGTGTGCTTAAGAACCCTGGACACCTCTAATTGGGGACTCTAGCAAAGCCGAGTCACAATCTGAAAAGGTTCACCCAATTATGTGTCTGAGGCATGTATGTATCCGGTGGTAATACTGGAAGATAGAGTGCTTTGGGCCACGGCCAAGACTCATAAAGTAGCTGAGTTCAAGAATCATTATACTTAACTAGGAGAATCAATAACACTATCTGGATTTTGAGTTCCTATAGAAGCCAATCATTTTGAATTTCAAAGGATAGAGTGAGATGCCAAAACTGTTCAGAGGCAAAAAAGCTAAAGGCCCCGCTCATCTAATTAATACTGATCTTCATAGATGTTTTTGGAATTCATTGCATATTCTCTTCTCTTTATCTTATTTTATTTTCAGTTGCTTCGGGACAAGCAACAATTTAAGTTTGGTGTTGTGATGAGCGGATAATTTATACGCTTTTTGGTATTTTTTAGTATGTTTTTAGTATGTTTCAGTTAGTTTTTATTATATTTTTATTAGTTTTTAGTTAAAATTCACTTTTCTAGAATTTAATGAGTCTGTGTGTTTTTCTGTGATTTCAGGCATTTTCTGGCTGAAATTGAGGGACCTGAGCAAAAATCTGATTCAGAGGCTGAAAAGGACTGCAGATGCTGTTGGATTCTGACCTCTCTGCACTCGAAGTAGATTTTCTGGAGCTACAGAAGCCCAATTGGCGCGCTCTCAATTGAGTTAGAAAGTAGACATCCTGGGCTTTCCAGAAATGTATAATAGTCCATACTTTATCCGAGATTTGATGGCCCAAACCGGCGTTCCAAATCAGCTCAAAACTGCCCGGCGTTAAACGCCGGAACTGGGACAAGAATGGGAGTTAAACGCCCAAACTGGCACAAAAGCTGGCGTTTAACTCCAAGAAAAGTCTCTACACATGAAAGCTTCAATGCTCAGCCCAAGCACACACTAAATGGGCCCGGAAGTGGATTTTTATGTCATTTACTTATCTTTGTAAACCCTAAGCTACTAGTTCTCTATAAAATAGGACCTTTTACTATTGTATTCTCATCTTTGATAGTTCCTATGCTATCTTAGATCACATTTTGGGGGCTGGCCTCACAGCCATGCCTAGACCTTGCTCTTATGTATTTTCAACGGTGGAGTTTCTACACACCATAGATTAAGGTGTGGAGCTCTGCTGTACCTCGAGTATTAATGCAATTACTATTGTTCTTCTATTCAATTCAGCTTATTCTTGTTCCAAAATATTCATTTGCACCCAAGAACATGATGAATGTGATGATTATGTGATGCTCATCATCATTCTCACTTATGAACGCGTGCCTGACAACCACTTCCGTTCTACAAGCAAACAAGGCTTGAATGTTTATCTCTTGGATTCCTTAATCAGAATCTTCGTGGTATAAGCTAGAATTGATGGCGGCATTCAAGAGAATCCGGAAGGTCTAAACCTTGTCTGTGGTATTCTGAGTAGGATTCAAGGATTGAATGACTGTGACGAGCTTCAAACTCGCAATTGTGGGGCGTTAGTGACAGACGCAAAAGAATAACTGGATTCTATTCCGACATGATCGAGAACCGACAGCTGAATAGCCGTGCTGTGACAGAGCGCGTTGAACATTTTCACTGAGTGAATGGGACTGTAGCCATTGACAACGGTGATGCCCAACATACATCTTGCCATGGAATGGAGTAAGAAGGATTGGATGAAGACAATAGGAAAGCAAAGAGACCGAAGGGACAAAGCATCTCCATATGCTTATCTGAAGTTCTCACCAATGAATTACATAAGTATCTCTATATTTATTTTATGTTTTATTCATCTTTCAGTTATCAATCCTCCATAACCATTTGAATCTGCCTGACTGAGATTTACAAGATGACTATAGCTTGCTTCATACCAACAATCTCCGTGGGATCGACCCTTACTCGCGTAAGGTTTATTACTTGGACGACACAGTGCACTTGCTGGTTAGTTGTGCAAAGTTGTGATAAAGAGTTGAGATTGCAATTGAGCGTACCATGTTAATGGCGCCATTGATGATCACAATTTCGTGCACCAACCAGCAACTACAAATCAAAACCATTAGCAAATGTGAACAAAAAAATTAGGAACCATCAGCAACCAGTAAAAGTGTAGAACACTAGCCAACGAGCAATTAGAAAATACTAAACAGAGTAACAATAAATTTGAAAACAGAGTAAACACTAAAACAGAGAAAACACTAAAACACTAACCTGGGTAATTAGTTAATTACAGATCCATCAACAAATATATTCATAAATTAGATGAACCTTGTGACTGACTATTATTTGACCTAGGTGGATTAGGATTAGCAGAATCATTTGAATTAGGAGGATTGACAGACGAATTATTACTCAAACAGGCATTATCAACAACTGCTTCTTGATTAATACTTCCACCTATAACTAAAAAATAGCAACAGAACGGCTAGAAATCAAATAATCATCCATAAGACAATAGAACAGAATTAGTAACAAATCCATTACTCAATTTTAGAATAAGTAACAAATTAGTAACAAAAGCACATGTTAGAACAGAATCAGTAACATATCAGAAATCAATCACAAACTTCAGAGTTCAGATTCACAAATCCCTAATTTCAGAAATTGCATATTTGAGTAATTTGAAATTTCAGAGTTCAGACCACAAAGCTTGACTGAGAGAAAGACAACGCCAATGAGACGAGAAGGAAGGCGACGGTGAGACGAGAAGGACGACGACAGCGAGACCACGACTTGCAGCTTGAACTCGAGCAAGAAGACGACGCGACTACGTGCCGAGCTAGGGGTTTCGGTCTCGGACAGGGGGAAGGAGGAGGCACCTCCGACGGATGGCAGCGGCGGATCCATGGAAGAGGCTTGGCTTTTAGGTTGGGGGCTAGGGCTGTGGCTAGGGAGGGAGAGGGAGACATCATCTGAAGTGTGACTGGGGATAGGGCTAGCACACATGGGTTTGGGGGGAGGGGTGAAGTGTAAGTGTGTGACTCATGCGTGGGGTTTGGCCGTTTTTGGGTTCCCTTTGTGTTTTTTTGTTCTAAATGGCAAAACGGCGTCGTTTCTAAGAACCGATCGGTTTTTGGTACGATCCAAATGCCCGGTTCTCAGCCGGTTCAATGGTTTTAGAACAGTTTTGTGTTTAACGATTTTAAGGAGAGGACCGGACCGTTTTCCTTGCCGGTTCCTGATTGAACCATTTCAACCGATCGGTCTGATTCGGTTTTTAGAACCATGTATTTTTTAGATGCAGGTCGAGAGGCACCTCGCTAGGCGTCTGGAGTTCTATAGCGAAGTGGATTTTAGGGCTTTGTTTTGATTTTATAGTTTATATATGATCATATGTATAGAACTTTCCTGATAACTTATTTTATTTTGCACCTCCTAGAGGTTTATGGAGAACCAGGATTTATTATATATGAATTTTGAGTTTTGGGTTAAGTATATATGTATGTAAATATACTCCGGCCAGCCTTAGCTTCGCAAGCTGAGTTAGGAGCTTGTTATCTTATATTCTTGACCCTTTGTTCTTACTTTATATATATATATATATATATATATATATATATATATATATGAACCTTAGTTTCTTCGTATGCAAGCTACGTTACTTCTAAGCGCTGCGCTTTTATTTTTGCGAATTTTCTTTACCTATTCTTCAAGGATCCTAGTATACTATGTTCTTTCAATTATTATGTATTATATTTTATTTTTAGAGCTCGTAATACCACACCACCTATGTTTTATAATTTAAGCATAAAGCTCTGTGTGGTAGGGTATTACATTATGGTATCAGAGCAGTTCGTTCCTATAGAGCCTGAGGGACGGACTGACTATGCTTCTGGGCATACTTTGAGTGTCTATAGAAGCTAATTAGGATATATAACTGATATATATGGCGTGAATATTCATGAACATGCATTTGGGACTTTGAAGCACTAGACTTGAGATATTGAGACTGATCACCTTAATATCACTTGTTTGGTGTGAACAGGAACCAAATGGCATCTTGTGGGCACGGTCGTGGGAGCAATCGAGGTCGAGGATAGAGAGGTAGCGAGGTAACCATACCGGTAGGTATAGTTTGACCGATTTCTTGACCGCGATGACAGGTAGGATGGAACCACGAGCTAGAGTTGGCAACAATGGTGGTAATGAATTATCTGGAGTTAGTTAACACGGGTCAAGCAACGGGAGAAAGCTCAAGAAGGATGTAGTGGCAAGGAGTGATTGCCGAGAATCTTTCACAAAGAAAAAGAGAAAGAAGATTACACCTAGGAGCCAAAGTTTCAAAATGGGTCATTTTGTCACTTCACATTCTCAATGCCAGAACAATAACCGAAGAAACGACAACCTTTAGGGGCAGGATTCAGAAGGGCAGACTAGTACTCAACTAGAAGAATTAAAGTGTCCAAGGTGCAAAAATTACCATCCAAATAGACCATGCAGAGCCAGACTAGGCATATGTTACAGATGCAGGGAGCCTGAATATATAGCTTGGGATTGTTCACGTAGAAGGAGTCGGGACGCAGTCAAGTTTGATTTTCAGACCCGAGGTAATGGTAAACTAGTCGCTGAATTTTTAACTTCCTTGCATGATATTGATATGTAGCATTCAATCGTAACGCACGATATGTTGTGAAATTCATGGTTTCTAAACGAATGATTGACCGATGACTTCCCATTATTAAGACGAAGTAATATTTATTTAACTTAAAAAAAAGTGGTTAAGTTCTTGAAGCTTAAGAATCCGAGTGATGCAGCGGAAGCGGGTTTGATTATATGTAAGGAATCGGAAGTGTGGAGAGCTATGCGGAGTTGTTGTTCAAAACCCAGTGATAATGAACTGCGAGGAAGAGGAATGGAATGGATTCAACCTTTAGTTGTCAATTGTTTAAGAGGCGAGTGAAGATGAGACCAAATCCCTATTACGAGAGAGTTTCCGAGGAAATTCTTGAAGGTGTACCAGAATTTTTACCTCAGAGGGAAAGTGAGTTTGCGATAGACTTAGTGCCGGAAGCCGGATCAGTTTTGATTTCAACCCAAGCAAAGACACCATGATAATCAATAGAATTTAAGAGTCAAGTTAAAGGGAGTATTGGAAGAGAGAATTGTCCAACTAAGTGTTTTCCTGTGAGAAGCGTCGGTTATGCAAGTGAAGAAGGATGAGAACGGTAGGAGACTTTATGCGAGAGGGAGCGTGCCAACGGATCTTTATGATTCAACCTAACCTTTCTTTTGAAACCTGCATTGAAACTCTATCTAGAGTTCTTCTTAAGTGACTTGATCATCTTTCTAGTTTTACTCCTTACGCACATGAGTCTTGTTTCTTCTAGAATGATCCTGAGTTTGTCTTAGTATAATCATGTAATCCTTGGATCTTGGAAACTTGCTGTGAGTAGAGTATGCTAGTTCATCTTGTATTAATTCATAGAATATCAAACTTTTATGCATTTGATTTGGTTTAATGATCCATGGGAAATCAAGGTGAAGCAGAGCATGCATGAAAGTAAAGGGACAAGGCATTGTTAACGCCCACAATAAGAAGCGCCCTTAAGAGTAACCCCTTTGACACAATCTGACCGCTGGAGCATGCCAACTTTGAGCACTGTTAACCCCTAATACAAGGGGCATTATCTTAAAGAACACCAACCCTGGAGGATACATGGTGTTGGCAACACCCATAACAAGGAGCATTAGCTTGAGTAACGCTACCAAGAAACAATGGAAGCAAGTAGGGTGTTGGCAATGCCTAGTTATACTGGCGCCACCTCTAAACAACACCCTACCCACAAAGAAGCACTGGAAGTCTTGAAGCCAGGCGTTGGCAGCGCCTAGTTATACTGGTGCCTCCTCAAGGTAACATAAAAGCAAAGGAGGCCTGAAGCCATGTAGGGCATTGGCAACACCCAAAATAAGGGGAGTTGGACTTGCAAAAATGCCTCATGCACATCAAGACAATCCTGGGAGTGCACTCGAGGGCGTTGGCAATGCCACCTACAACTGGTACCTCCTCAAGGCAATGCCTAGCCATAAGAGTGCCTTGGAGGTGTATTGTGGCATTGGCAACTTGAGATACAAGAGGAGTTACCCTTGGACAACACCCTGTGATAGGAGCCTAAAGTGGATTTGGAATTTATCTCAAAATAAGATTGGTGTTGCAAGTATAGCTCCGGACCCAACAATTGGCCCTCGATCAAAATTGGAAAATTCAGAATATGTGTCAAAACCTCAAAACCAATTTAAAACCGAGTATTTGAGTCTCGGGTCGTCTCCCTAGGAATCACTTAAGGGCAATGAGTGTGCAAATTCCAGTTGTAGAGATCAAGGGGTTTTCAATGAAGAGATGAACATATAAAGTAATAAAAGAACATGCAAAATTGTAATGATTGAACTAATAAAGAGATTAAATAACCGACTATGTAATATAAACAAGTAAAGTATGAAAGAGATTAACATAACAAGGTATGAAAGATTGAAAGCATAAAAAAGGGGTCTTGGCTTGGAGTGAGCTAGGGGTCCTTTCCTTGTTGGAACCACAACTATGACAATTATGATGGATTAGTCTCACTTGATGAACTCTCACATCGGAAGGTAAGTTAAATGAGCATAAGTGTTCTTAACCCACAAATCCTAAATTGCTTGCTAATTGCCTTAGCAACAACTTAGCGTTAGTGGGAACAAAAACAATTAATAATCCAAGAATTGAACTAAATATTGGCCATTCCAACTCTAGGAACCCAATTTCTCACTTTACCCAAGCCAAGAGGTGAAAATTTAGCCTAAAACCATGTTTGACATTTTGCCAAACACTTGGTGGGCAAAAAGCTTAAACATGGTAAAAATGAGAAAAAACTTGAAACTCAAAGCAACAATTGATCTCAATCAACAAGAATAACATAAGGAAGCATAAAACAAATATCAAACATCAAATTTATCAACAAGAAATTGAAATTGTAAAATTGAACTATAACTTGAATTAAAAGAAAGAGTAATGACAAGGGAATACTTACAATGGAACTTAGCAAAATCCAAGATCAAAAATGGAAAATGGCACTTGAATGTAAAACCCTAATGTAAACCCTAGTAGAGGTGATGAAAAACTTAGAGAAAACTAAACTAAAACTTCCTACTACTACTCCTAAAACTACACTAATGATATGCTATGTTATTCTCTTCATTCCCCCTTCTAATATGAGCTAAAATACTTCAGAAATGGGCCTCCAAAGCCCTCAAATCGTGAGTCACGTGTCTTTTTAATGAAGTCATATGCGGACACCTATGCAGACGCACAGGCGTGTGCGTCCACATACTTTGCGAAAATCCCTTCCTGTGCGTACGCACAAGTAGCTGTGCGCATGCACACTAGGCGATGCTTGGCTGGACGCGCGACGTGCTCTAATTGATCCACGCGCTCTACTTGGGCTCCTGTGTGGATGCATAGGATGCTGTGCACACGCACACGTCTCTGAGCTCATCTCCTTTGATTCTTCATGTTTCCTCCCCTTTGCATGCTCTTCTTCCATTTTCTCTAACCCATTCCTACCTTATACACCTGAAATCACTCATAAACACATCAAGGCATCGAATGGAAGGCAAATGGAATAAAAATAGATCAAATTAAGTATAAAAGAGCATGTTTTCATAATCAAGCACAATTTGGGAGGAAAGTTCAAAAGCATGCTATTCAAGGGAATAAGTGCAAGTTTATGTGATGAAATCCATTCAATTCCAACCAAAATTCATCATCAAATATGGATTCATCTATTTCTCCACACGTAAACACTAGCATGTCTTCATGCTAAACACAATCAAAGGAAATAGATGAAAGGAAAAATGAGTTATGCTATATACTACTTAAATGCATGCAACTATCCTAGGGCTAATCGCCAATATGCACTATGATGAGAGTTGGTAGAAACAAACCATGAAATTCTAATCCATCACAAGAAAGCTTTAGGGCCAATGCAAAGAGTTCATTCACTAAGATCAAAATCTAAAGAATTGAATTGAAATTTTTAAAACTAACTAATCAAACAACTTGCAAGAAGACACGATATAAGGCGTAAGAACATAAAATTGAGCGATCGAACCCCTCACCGGATGTGTATCCACTCAATTCGCTCAGTGTTTAGGGTTTAACCACTCAATTCTCCTTTTTCATGCTTTTCAAATATTTGCAAGTCATCTAACAATCAACTAGTATTTAATGCATGAATAACAAATATCATGAAGTCTTTAGAGGGATGTAATGGGGCTAGGGTTTAGGTAGAATAGAATATGGATAAGTGGACTTAAAGAATTAGTTCCTTGATTAGCTTGAGTGTCCACCTAATCCTATATCACCTATATAGACATATTAGTACACCCTTTCTACCCATTTTCTTTTCTTTTTCTATCTCACCTCACTCATGCATTTTCTTTTCAAACATGACATATGCATCCTTTATTTAACTCTTTGTTTCATACTTTGTTATGCACAAGTTTTTTTTTTTGAATGAACTATGAATGCATATGTCTTCATTAATGAGATGCATGAGCATTACCTAATTGCCAAAAAATTTTTCATAATGAGTTCATGCTTTCATCACCAATGTTTTCCAAAATTTCCCCACACTTGGAATTTACACACTAATCCACCCAAGCTAATCAAAGAGTAATTCAGGAACATCAATGGTTTTTTGCTTAAGGGGAGTAATGTGCTATCATCAGAACAAAAGGGGATTCATAGGCTCAAAGGGGTTCACAAAGGTGCATACAAGGGTTGGCTATATAGGTTAGTGAGGTTATCATCAAACATGGCCTCAATCATGCTAAATGCATTCAAACACAAATACAGGACATAAAGAATCATGCAAATCAATGATCATAATAAAAAAGGAGTAATAATCACACAAGAACAACATTATAGTTGAAAAGTGCAACCATCTATTAAGGCTCAAATCTCACAAGGTATGCTGTTCGAGCTCTTTTCCATGTTCTACAAACAAAATACTTCAAGCAAGCTGGCAAACATAATATTTCTTCAATTCAATCAATGGCACGCCCTAGAAAAAGGATTTCGTGGAAATTCCTTGGTGTTTCACCAACTTATTCATTCTATCATGCAACATGCATATACTAACTACTAAATATCCATAAACGGTAAAGAAATATTTACAACAAACCAAACAAGATGCAATAGAAATAAAACTACTCAAAATAAAGAAAAGTACTACAAGAAACATTGAAAAGGGCCTTGAAAAGAGAAATTTTTACCCCCCTTGAAATCATCGATCCTCCCCCACACTTAGTATGTGCATGGTCTTCCGTGCAAGCTTATGCTCTAGGAGACTGAAAAGGGGCAACCTTCAACTGGTGGACTCAGAGGTGGGTTAGTCAACTGCATCATACTCCTCCCCAGCTAGCTCGGATGAAGCTCTCGGAATTGGGCCGGGGTCTCTTCCTTCTAGCCTTGCCGCTTTTGCTCTAAATGTTTCTTACAGTGGATATCGTGTAAGATGTCTTTGAATAATTCGGGAAGAGGATGGAGAAAGGGTAAAGCAGTTGATGAATTTAGTAGACTTGGTGGTGGTGCTTGATGAGCGGATAATTTATACGCTTTTTGGCATTGTTTTTAGGTAGTTTTTAGTAAGTTCAAGCTACTTTTAGGGATGTTTTCATTAGTTTTTATGTTAAATTCACATTTCTGGACTTTACTATGAGTTTGTGTGTTTTTCTGTGATTTCAGGTAATTTCTGGCTGAAATTGAGGGACTTGAGCAAAACTCTGAAAAAGGCTGACAAAAGGACTACTGATGCTGTTGGAATCTGACCTCCCTGCACTCGAAATGGATTTTCTGGAGCTACAGAACTCCAATTGGCGCGCTCTCAATGGCGTTGGAAAGTAGACATCTAGAGCTTTCCAGCAATATATAATAGTTCATACTTCACTCGGAAATTGACGACGTAACTTGGCGTTGAACGCCAAGTACATGCTGCTGTCTGGAGTTAAACGCCAGAAAAACGTCATGATCCGGAGTTGAACGCCCAAAACACGTCATAACTTGGAGTTCAACTCCAAGAAAAGCCTCAGCTCGGGGATAGATCAAGCTCAGCCCAAACATATACCAAGTGGGCCCCGGAAGTGGATTTATACATCAATTACTTACTCATGTAAACCCTAGTAGCTAGTTTAGTATAGATAAGACTTTTTACTAGTGTATTAGCAGTCTTTTGACCACGATTCATCTTTGGTCTCAGTTTTGTTTTATTCTTCATCTTAAGAGGCTATTGATCACGTTTTGGGGGCTGGCCATTCGGCCATGCCTGAACCTTTCACTTATGTATTTTCAATGGTGGAGTTTCTGCACACCATAGATTAAGGGTGTGGAGCTCTGCTGTACCTCAAGTTTCAATACAATTACTATTACTTTTCATTCAATTCTCTCTTATCCTTATTCCAAGATATACGTTGCACAACACTTTGATGAAGGTGATGATCCGTGACACTCATCATCATTCTCACCTATGAACGCGCGTGATTGACAACCACTTTCGTTCTACCTTAGGCCAGGCGCATATCTCTTAGATTCCCCAACAGAATCTTCGTGGTATAAGCTAGATAGATGGCGGCATTCATGAGGATCCGGAAAGTCTAACCTTGTCTGTGGTATTCCGAGTAGGATCCTGGGAATCCGGAAGGTCTAACCTTGTCTGTGGTATTCCGAGTAGGATTCCGGTATTGAATGACTGTGACGAGCTTCAAACTCCTGAAGGCTGGGCGTGATGACAAACGCAAAAGAATCAATGGATTATATTCCAACCTGATTGAGAACCGACAGATGATTAGCCGTGCTGTGACAGAGCATTTGGACCATTTTCACTGAGAGGATGGGATGTAGCTATCAACCAAGGGTGATGCCTCCAGACGATTAGCCGTGCAGTGACAGCGCATAGGACCATTTTCCCGAGAGGATTAAAAGTAGCCATTGATGATAGTGATGCCCTACATACAGCTTGCCATGGAAAGGAGTAAGAAGGATTGAAGGAAGAGTGAGTAGTGAAGTAGAGTTTCAAGAGGAGCACAGCATCTCCATACGCCTATCTGAAATTTCCACTATTGATTTACATAAGTATTTCTATCCCTTTTATTTTCTTTTTTTATTATTAATTTTCGAAACCATAAACCAATTTAATCTGCCTAACTGAGATTTACAAGGTTACCATAGCTTGTTACATACCAACAATCTCTGTGGGATCGACCCTTACTCACGTAAGTTATTACTTGGATGACCCAGTACACTTGCTGGTTAAGTGGAACGGAGTTGTGTCCACACATAGCAAAGAGCCACAAGAATAATTCCATATAAAATAAAGAATACAATATTGTGAGTATCACAATTTCGTCCACCAAGTTTTTGGCGCCGTTGCCGGGGATTGTTCGAGTATGGACAACTGACGGTTCATCTTGTTGCTCAGATTAGGTAATTTTCTTTTCAAAAATCTTTTTCAAAATTTTTCTTTTTATTTTTCGTTTTTCCAAACTATATTTTCTAAAAAAAATAATAAAAATCCAAAAAAAATCATAAAATCATAAAAAATAAAAAATATTTTGTGTTTCTTGTTTGAGTTTGAGTCAATTTTTAAGTTTGGTGTCAATTGCATGCTTTAAAAATTTTTTCTTGCATTTTTCGAAAATTCATATATTCATAGTGTTCTTCATGATCTTCAAGTTGTTCTTGACAAGTCCTCTTGTTTGATCTTGATGTTTTCTTGTTTTGTGTTGTTTGTTGTTTTTCATATACATTTTTTGTTTGTTAGAGTCCATGCATTAAAGATTTCTAAGTTTGGTGTCTTGCATGTTTTCTTTGCATCTAAAATTTTTCAAAACTATGTTCTTGATGTTCATCATGATCTTCAAAGTGTTCTTGGTGTTCATCTTGACATTCATAGCATTCTTGCATGCATTCATTGTTTTGATCTAAAAATTTCATGCATTGAGTATTTTTGTTGTTTTTCTCTCTCATAATTAAAAATTCAAAAATCAAAAAAATATCTTTTCCTTATTTCCCTCCAAATTTTCGAAATTTTGGGTTGACTTGGTCAAAAATTTTTCAAAATTAGTTGTTTCAGACAAGTCAAGTCAAAATTTCAATTTTAAAAATCTTATCTTTTCAAAATCTTTTTTTCAAAAATCATATCTTTTCCATTTTTTTTTCTTATTTTCGAAAATTTTAAAAATTATTTTTTTTTTCAAAATCTTTTTCTTATCTTTATATCAAATTTTCAAAAATTAGCTAACAATTAATGTGATTGGTTCAAAAATTTGAAGTTTGTTACTTTCTTGTTAAGAAAGGTTCAATCTTTAAGTTCTAGAATCTTATCTTGTAGTTTCTTGTTAGTTAAGTCATTTTAAAAATTAGATCTTTTTATCTTTTATCTTATCTTTTTCAAAAATTTTATTTTTTTCAAAATGTGATTTCAAAATATCTTATCTAACTTCTTATCTTCTTATCTTTTTAAAATTTAATTTCAATATCTTTTTCAATCAACTAACTAACTTTTTGTTTGTTTCTTATCTTTTTCAAAACCACTTAACTACTTTTCCCTCTCTAATTTTCGAAAATATCTTACCCCTTTTTCAAAAATTCTTTTTAATTAATTAACTGTTTCAAATTTTAATTTTAATTTTAATTTATCTTTAATTTTCGAAAATTACTAACCCCTTTTTTCAAAATTATTTTCGAAATTTCTCCTCTCTCTTCTTATTCTATTTAATTATTTAATTACTAACACTTCTCTTCACCTCTCTTCATCTAAATATCCGAACCCATTCTTCTTCACTCTCCTCCCCTTTCTTCTTCTACTAACATAAAGGAATCTCTATACTGTGACATAGAGGATTCCACTTTCTTTTCTTATTTTCTTCTCTTTCATATGAGCAGGAACAAGGATAAAGGCACTCTTGTTGAAATTGATCCAGAACCTGAAAGGACCCTGAAGAGAAAATTAAGAGAAGCTAAGTTACAACAATCTAGAAACAACCTTTCAGAAATTTTCGAACAAGAGAAGGAGATGGCAGCCGAAAATAATAATAATGCAAGGAGAATGCTTGGTGACTTCACAAAGCCAACGTCCAAGTTTGATGGAAGAAGCATCTCCATTCCTGCCATTGGAGCCAACAACTTTGAGCTGAAACCTCAGCTAGTTGCCTTAATGCAACAAAACTGCAAGTTTTATGGACTTCCATCTGAAGATCCTTATCAGTTTCTAACTGAGTTCTTGCAGATCTGTGAGACTGTAAAGACGAATGGAGTTGATCCTGAAGTCTACAGACTCATGCTTTTCCCTTTTGTTGTAAGAGACAGAGCTAGAATATGGTTGGATTCACAACCTAAGGATAGCCTGGACTCCTGGGATAAGCTGGTCACTGCCTTCTTGGATAAATTCTTTCCTCCTCAAAAGCTGAGCAAGCTGAGAGTGGATGTTCAAACCTTCAAACAAAAAGATGGTGAATCCCTCTATGAAGCTTGGGAAAGATACAAGCAGCTGACCAAAAGATGTCCATCTGACATGTTTTCAGAATGGACCATATTGGATATATTCTATTATGGTCTCTCTGGATTTTCGAAAATGTCATTGGACCATTCTGCAGGTGGATCTATTCACCTAAAGAAAACGCCTGAAGAGGCTCAAGAACTCATTGATATGGTTGCAAACAACCAATTCATGTACACCTCTGAGAGGAATTCCGTGAATAATGGGATACCTCAGAAGAAAGGAGTTCTTGAAATTGATGCTCTGAATGCCATATTGGCTCAGAACAAAGTGTTGACTCAACAGGTCAACATGATCTCTCAAAATCTGAATGAATGGCAACATGCATCCAACAGTACTAGAGAGGTAGCTTCTGAAGAAGCTTATGATCCTGAGAACCCTGCCATGGCAGAGGTTAATTATATGGGTGAACCTTATGGAAACACCTATAACTCATCATGGAGAAATCATCCAAATTTCTCATGGAAGGATCAACAAAAGCCTCAACAAGGCTTTAACAATGGTGGATGCAATAGGCTGAGCAATAGCAAGCCATATCCATAATCTTCTCAGCAACAGACAGAGAATTCTGAACAGAACACTTCTAATTTAGCCAATCTAGTCTCTGATCTGTCAAAGGCCACTTTCAGTTTCATGAGTGAAACAAGATCCTCCATTAGAAATCTGGAGGCACAAGTGGGCCAGCTGAGTAAGAAAGTCATTGAAACTCCTCCCAGTATTCTCCCAAGCAATACAGAAGAGAATCCAAAAGGAGAGTGCAAAGCCATTGACATAGTCAATATGACCGAATGCACAAGAGAGGAGGAGGACGAAAATCCTAGTGAGGAAGACCTCTTGGGACGTCCCTCAAGCAAGAAGGAGTTTCCTATTAAGGATCCAAAGGAATCTGAGGCTCACATAGAGACCATAGAGATTCCTTTAAATCTCCTTCTGCCATTCATGAGCTCTGAAGACTATTCTTCCTCTGAAGAGGATGAAGATGTAACTGGAGAGCAAGTTGCTCAATATTTAGGAGCTATCATGAAGCTGAATGCCAAGTTGTTTGGTAATGAGACTTGGGAAAGTGAACCTCCCTTGCTCATTAGTGAACTGGATACTTGGATTCAGCAAATTTTACCTCATAAGAAATAAGATCCTGGCAAGTTTTTGATACCTTGTACCATAGGCACCATGACCTTTGCAAAAGCTCTGTGTGATCTGGGGTCAGGGATAAATCTTATGCCACTCTCTGTAATGGAGAAGCTGGGGATCATTGAGGTACAACCTGCCTTGTTCTCATTACAATTGGCAGACAAGTCATTGAGACAAGTTTATGGATTAGTAAAGGACGTGCTAGTAAAGGTTGAAGGCCTTTACATCCCTGCTGATTTCATAATCTTAGACACTAGGAAGGAAGAGGATGATTGCATCATCCTTGGAAGACCTTTCCTAGCCACAGCAGGAGCTGTGATAGATGTCAACATAGGTGAATTAGTCCTTCAATTGAATGGGGACAACCTTGTGTTTAAGGCACATGGCCATCCCTCTATGACAAAAGAGAGTAAGCATGAAGAGCTTCTCTCAGTTCAGAGTCAAGAAGAGCCCACACAGTCAAACTCTAAGTTTGGTGTTGTGAGGCCACAACCAAACTTTAAGTTTGGTGTTAAGACCCCATATCCAAACTCTAAGTTTGGTGTTAGGACTATACAACATTGACCTGATCACCTTGTGGCTCCATGAGAGCCACTGTCAAACTATTGACATTAAAGAAGCACTTGTTGGGAGGCAACCCAATTTTATTTATCTAATTTTTATATTATTGTTATTTTGTGTTTTATTAGGTACATGATCATGAGAAGTCACGAAAAAATCATAAAAATTAAAAACAGAATCAAAAACAGCAGAAGAAAAAAATCGCACCCTGGAGGAAGCACAGACTGGCGTTCAACGCCAGTAAGATGCATCTGGCCGGCATTCAACGCCAGAACAGAGCATCATTCTGGCGTTGAATGCCAGAAACAAGCAACATCCTGGCGCTGAACGCCAGGAATGTGCCTAGAGAAGAAAAGCTGACGCTGAACGCCAGTAACAAGCATGAAACTGGCGTTCAACACCAGAAACATGCTTTACATGGGCGTTGAACACCCAGAATGTGCACCACACGGCGTTTAAACGCCAGAATGGTGTGCAAAGGCAATTTACATGCCTATTTGGTGCAGGGATGGAATTCCTTGACACCTCAGGACCTGTGGACCCCACAGGATCACCTAAGGATCTGTGGACCCCACAGGATCCCCACCTACCATATTCCCACCTTACCTCCTAATCCTAGTTTTTGTGATTACTCTTCCCCATGTCACACTTCCCAACACTCTTCACCAATCACCTCAATTCCTCTTCCCAATCACCCCTTTCACCACTCACATCCATCCACTCTTCCCCATAAACCCCACCTACCTTAAAAAATTCAAAACCATTTTCCCACCCATTCCCACCCTAAATGGCCGAACATACACTCCCCCCTCTCCCTATAAATACCTTTCCATTCTACTTCATTTTCACACAACACAAACCCCTCTTCTCCCACTTGGCCGAACCTACCTCTCTACCTCTCTACCAAATCTTCTTCTTCTTCTTCTTCTTTTCTTTCTTCTCTTGCTTGAGGGCGAGCAATATTTTAAGTTTAGTGTGGTAAAAGCATAAGCTTTTTGTTTTTCCATTACCATCAATGGCACGTAAGGCCGGAGAATCCTCTAGAAAAGGAAAAGGGAAGACAAAAGCTTCCACCTCCGAGTCATGGGAGATGGAAAGATTCATCTCCAAGAGCCATCAATACTACTTCTATGATGTTGTGGCAAAGAAGAAGGTGATCCCTGAGGTCCCTTTCAAGCTCAAGAAAAATGAGTATCTGGAGATCCGACATGAGATCCGAAGAAGAGGTTGGGAAGTCCTAACCAACCCCATGCAACAAGTCGGAATCTTAATGGTTCAAGAGTTCTATGCCAATGCATGGATCACTAGGAACTATGATCAAAGTATGAACCCGAGTCCAAAGAATTATCTCACAATGGTTCGGGGGAAATACTTAGATTTTAGTCCGGAAAAAGTGAGGTTGGCATTCCACTTGCCCATGATGCAAGGAGATGAACGCCCCTACACTAGAAGGGTCAACTTTAATCAAAGGTTGGACCAAGTCCTAATGGACATATGTGTGGAAGGAGCTCAATGGAAGAGAGACTCCAAAGGCAAGCCAGTCCAACTAAGAAGACTGGACCTCAAGCCTGTGGCTAGAGGATGGTTGGATTTCATTCAATGCTCCATCATTCCTACTAGCAACCGATCTGAAGTTACTGTGGATCGGGCAATCATGATTCATAGCATCATGATTGGAGAGGAAGTAGAAGTTAATGAGGTCATCTCCAATGAAATCTACAAAATAGCCGACAAGCCCTCACCCATGGCAAGGCTAGCTTTTCCTCACCTTATTTGCCATCTATGTTACTCAGCTGGAGTCATCATAGAAGGAGACATTCTCATTGAAGAGGATAAGACCATCACCAAGAAGAGGATGGAGCAAGCAAGAGAGACCCTTCACGGTTCTCAAGAGATGCATGAGGAAGCTCATCATCAAGAAATCCCTGAGATGCCTCAAGGGATGCACTTTCCTCCCAACAACTATTGGGAACAACTCAATACTTCCTTAGAAGATTTGAGCCACAATGTTGAACAACTAAGGGTGGAACATCATGAGCATTCCATCATTCTCCATGAAATAAGAGAAGATCAAAGAGCAATGAGGGAGGAGCAACAAAGGCAAGGAAGGGACATAGAAGAGCTTAAAAACATCATTGGTCCTTCAAGAAGAAGATGCCACTAAAGGTGGATTCATTCCTTGTTCTTTATTTCTTTCTGTTTTCGGTTTTTAATGTAGTGTTTATCTATGTTTTGTGTCTTTACTTCATGATCATTAGTATGTAACCATGCCTTAAACCATGCCTTAATTTAATTTCATTGATGTGGTGACAACACTTTGTGTTTTCTGAATGAATGCTTGAACAGTGCATATGTCTTTTGATCTTGTTGTTTATGAATGTTAAAATTGTTGGCTCTTGAAAGAATGATGAACAAAGAGAAATGTTATTGAGGATTTGAAAAATCATGAAATTGATTCTTGAAGCAAGAAAAAGCAGTGAAAAAGAAAGCTTGCGAAAAAAATTTGAAAAAAAAATGGCGAAAAAAAAATAGAAAGAAAAAGAAAAAGCAAGCAGAAAAAGCCAATAGCCCTTAAAACCAAAAGGCAAGGGTAAAAAGGATCCAAGGCTTTGAGCATCAATGGATAGGAGGGCTCAAGGAAATAAAATCCAGGCCTAAGCGGCTAAATCAAGCTGTCCCTAACCATGTGTTTGTGTCATGAAGGTCCAAGTGAAAAGCTTGAGACTGAGTGGTTAAAGTCGTGATCCAAAGCAAAAAGAGTGTGCTTAAGAGCTCTGGACACCACTAACTGGGGACTCTAGCAAAGCTGAGTCACAATCTGAAAAGGTTCACCCAGTTATGTGTCTGTGGCATTTATGTATCCGGTGGTAATACTGGAAAATAAAGTGCTTAGGGCCACGGCCAAGACTCATAAGTAGCTGTGTTCAAGAATCAACATGCTTAACTAGGAAAGTCAATAACACTATCCGAAATTCTAAGTTCCTAGAGAAGCCAATCATTCAGAACTTCAAAGGAAAAAGTGAGATGCCAAAACTGTTCAGAAGCAAAAAGCTACAAGTCCCGCTCATCTAATTATAATTAATATTCATTGATATTCTGGAATTTATAGTATATTCTCTTCTTTTTATCCTATTTTATTTTCAGTTGCTTGGGGACAAGCAACAATTTAAGTTTGGTGTTGTGATGAGCGGATAATTTATACGCATTTTGGCATTGTTTTTAGGTAGTTTTTAGTAAGTTCAAGCTACTTTTAGGGATGTTTTCATTAGTTTTTATGTTAAATTCACATTTCTGGACTTTACTATGAGTTTGTGTGTTTTTCTGTGATTTCAGGTAATTTCTGGCTGAAATTGAGGGACTTGAGCAAAACTCTGAAAAAGGCTGACAAAAGGACTACTGATGCTGTTGGAATCTGACCTCCCTGCACTAGAAATGGATTTTCTGGAGCTACAGAACTCCAATTGGCGCGCTCTTAACGGCGTTGGAAAGTAGACATCTAGAGCTTTCCAGCAATATATAATAGTTCATACTTCACTCGGAAATTGACGACGTAACGTGGCGTTTTACGCCAAGTACATGCTGCTGTCTGGAGTTAAACGCCAGAAAAACGTCATGATCCGGAGTTGAACGCCCAAAACACGTCATAACTTGGAGTTCAACTCCAAGAAAAGCCTCAGCTCGTGGATAGATCAAGCTCAGACTAAACATACACCAAGTGGGCCCCGGAAGTGGATTTATGCATCAATTACTTACTCATGTAAACCCTAGTAGCTAGTTTAGTATAAATAAGACTTTTTACTAGTGTATTAGCCGTCTTTTGACCACGTTTCATCTTTGGTCTCAGTTTTGTTTTATTCTTCATCTTAAGAGGATATTGATCACGTTTTGGGGGCTGGCCATTCGGCCATGCCTGAACCTTTCACTTATGTATTTTCAACGGTGGAGTTTCTGCACACCATAGATTAAGGGTGTGGAGCTCTGCTGTACCTCAAGTTTCAATACAATTACTATTACTTTTCATTCAATTCTCTCTTATCCTTATTCCAAGATATACGTTGCACAACACTTTGATGAAGGTGATGATCCGTGACACTCATCATCATTCTCACCTATGAACGCGCGTGATTGACAACCACTTCCGTTCTACCTTAGGCCAGGCGCATATCTCTTAGATTCCCCAACAGAATCTTCGTGGTATAAGCTAGATAGATGGCGGCATTCATGAGGATCTGGAAAGTCTAACCTTGTCTGTGGTATTCCGAGTAGGATCCTGAGAATCTGGAAGGTCTAACCTTGTCTGTGGTATTCCGAGTAGGATTCCGGTATTGAATGACTGTGACGAGCTTCAAACTCCTGAAGGCTGGGCGTGATGACAAACGCAAAAGAATCAATGGATTCTATTCCAACCTGATTAAGAACCGACAGATGATTAGCCGTGCTGTGACAGAGCATTTGGGCCATTTTCACTGAGAGGATGGGATGTAGCTATCAACCAAGGGTGATGCCTCCAGACGATTAGCCGTGCAGTGACAGCGCATAGGACCATTTTCCCGAGAGGATTAAAAGTAGCCATTGATGATAGTGATGCCCTACATACAGCTTGCCATGGAAAGGAGTAAGAAGGATTGAAGGAAGAGTGAGTAGTGAAGTAGAGTTTCAAGAGGAGCACAGCATCTCCATACGCCTATCTGAAATTTCCACTATTGATTTACATAAGTATTTCTATCCCTTTTATTTTCTTTTTTTATTATTAATTTTTGAAACCATAAACCAATTTAATCTGCCTAACTGAGATTTACAAGGTGACCATAGCTTGCTTCATACCAACAATCTCTATGGGATCGACCCTTACTCACGTAAGGTATTACTTGGATGACCCAGTACACTTGCTGGTTAAGTGGAACGGAGTTGTGTCCACACATAGCAAAGAGCCACAAGAATAATTCCATATAAAATAAAGAATACAATATTGTGAGTATCACAATTTCGTCCACCAGTGCTGTGGGTGTCTTCCTCTTGGAGGGGGTTGTGGTTGTTGATCTTTCCAGATCTCCCCTAGGAATGAACTTGTTGCCTTTATGAACTCTGAAAATGATGTCTCTCGGACGCCATTCTACCCCCGCTGCTGTTGCTAACCGCATCACCATCGATGAAAAAGGGATGCTGACGTTCTTTTTCTTAATCAGTTTCCATATCGATGTGCGCAATAAAGGCACAATGGCTATACTCTTTCCTTCCATGATAGCCCAAAGTAGCAAAGAAGTCTTGAATCTCACATGGGTAACATGGGTGCTGGGAATGATGTAGTCCGCCACAATTTGATACCATGTACGAGCTTCGGCATTCAAATCGGAGTAAGCTATAGTCGCGGGAACAGATTTTCTCTCTTTGCTATACTCCCATGAAGCACCGGGACGGCCAATTCTTTGAAGTATGGGAGTCAAAGACATTCTCCCCTTGGATGCATTCGCCTTGATCCATGGATAATCATCCTTTTTGGGCGAAATGTGGGGGATCTTCAGAATAGCTTCTAGAGCTTGGTTGGAAGTATCCAACCTCTTTCCCCGAAGGAATACCGACTTTGCTTTCCAATCTTGGTAATTGGCATAAAATTCCCACACCATGGTTTCATTAATTTCGATTGGGTCTTGCTTCAAAAACTCCCAATGAAGTAAGGTTATCTGCTCATGGATGATCGTTTTGTACTTTCTTGGAACCTTAAGCGTCCGTTCCCAATGGATTGACCTTTTCTCAAACTTGCCATATTGGATCTCGGCTCTTCAGTTGACCAAGATATCAGGTTTACCACTCGGCCCATCATTGGGATATGGGCTGAATGCGTCAGTTGTATGTTCCACAACTAATAAAGTGACCGGTTTCTTACCCTTCTTTCGAATCCTGAAGAAAACAGAAAATTTCATGGTCATAAGACAACAACAAATTTAAGAATAATGAGGAAGCACTTAATAAAGTCAATAAAACTAAATTCTTAATTGGAAGCTTGAAAGTGGTGTGATTCACACGGAAGGTGGTGTGTATATTCCAATAGTGCACGTGGTTGGAAAACACACACCGGCCGTGGACAACGGCAATCACACTCTTAAGGCAACTAAAAGTTCAAAACTTCACAACTAAGTGCTCAAGTTGCAAAAATAAAACAAGAAATGCAAGCAACTTTAAGCAAGTACCAAAAAAGAAATGTCAATTGTTCATCATCAACAAGTGGTAATCACATATACAATATTCTTTAATTGAGGCCAAAAGATGTTTCATCAATACATCATTAAAAGTCAAACATTTGCAAAGTGATTACTTAGTTTAAATTCCAAGATGAACAATGAAACTTTGATTCCACCAAGACAATGCATTTACAACTATAGACACCCATTAACAAAATACACAATTCTTGGAAAACATGGGTGGTTGTACTCAAAGCAAATGAGCATGGAAATGCATTGGTAAAATAATTTGATCAACATCAAAATTCACAAATAAAGTTGCACGATTCATGCAATATGCCTAACAAAAGATAAATTGAAAGCATATGATGGCCAAGTCATGTGAATCAAACAAAATGTTCATTGAGACATTTTATCGAACATGTGGTATGCAATGTGCAAGTTCATCACAATTAAGCTCAAAATTGATACTAAGCATCCCAAAAATTAAGCAACAACACTTTGCAATACAAAGAAACAATAAAGAGAGCAACAAATTTAAGCTAAGGAACATAAAAGAAATTAAACAAATGCAAAAATATTAAAATAAATAGAAAGAAAGAAAAATAAGAACCTTTGGTATAGAGTTGAAGAGAACAAGAACTAGGGAGGAACAATGGCACTTATTATAGCCACTGCAAAATCACGGCGGTTGGGTTGCAGGAAGGAAAAACTCACCGGTGGTGAATAGAGAAAAGAGAAGAGAAAGAAAGAAGGAAATAAAAGAGAAGAGAAATAAAGAAAAAAGGAGAGAGATGGTGGTGGTGGCCGGCAGTGGGTTGATGGCGGCGGTGGTTGGCGGCAGGCTGACCGGCGGGGCTGGGCGGAGAAGAGGGGGAGAGAGGGCAGTTATGAAGAAGAGAAGAAAAGGGGAAAGGAAGCTGCCTCTCAATAAGGCAGGTTGCCCTATTAATGCCCAGATCGCATCCTGTGCGGACGCACAGGGGGTTGTGCGGACGAACAGAAACGAAAATTTAGAAAGGGTGTGAACGCACACAGCGTGCGATTGCTGCGACTAGAAGGCTTGTATAAAGACGTGCGGGTGCACAAGGACGTGTGACCGCACAGACAGGCTCTCTCTCTTTTTTTTTTCTTTGAAAATTATATGTGTGGACAGAAGCAAGTGTGCGTGTGCACACAGGTCCGTGCACATGCATAGATGATAAGAATGGGGGAGGCTGTTCACGCGCACAGGCCGTTCCCTTGCTCCCACCAGAGCGAGTTAAAATTGGTGTGCGGACGCACACGTCTGTGCGGCCGCACAGAGAGGCACGAAGGGAAATGTGTGCGTACGCACGCATCTGTGCATATGCACAAACCAAAGAAAAGGGGGCAGCACGCACGCACAGGCTGTGCTGGCGCTGCGACCATAGGGCATGTCAAGACGTGTGCGGATGCACAGGCTTATGCGTCCACACAGATGGCGAAAAACACAGTTTTGTGCGCACGCACAGGCTGGTGCGTACGCATAGATGTCCTATTTCAGAAAATTCTTTTCTCTTCAAAACTAAGGTTCCTAACCTTGGTGTAACAACATATCAACACCAAATCATTCAAACAAGCACAATTTCATAGTCCACAAGTAATTTTAACTTATTCAACTCAAAATTATCAAACCAAACCTAAGATAATCATTATATCACAAGAAAACAAGTAGTTTAAAAAGCTATAAACAAGAGATAGAGTTAGAAAAATCTCACCATGGTGGGGGTGTCTTCCACCAAGCACTTTGGTTTAGAGTCCTATGTTGGACTTGCATGGCTTCATTGGTCACTTAGAAACTTCTCCAAGGAGGAAAATTTCCAACTCCTTGGCATTCTTGGGTTGAGTATGATCCTTAGAATTTGGTAACATCCTCTTTTCCTTGCTCCTTGCTATCCTTAATCACTTTGTCTTCAACTATGTCGCACCCAAAAATGGAATAGGCTTCAAGAATGGGCTTGTTGGACTCCTCCAAGTTGAACTTGACTAACTCGCCATCTGACTCAAAAGAATAGACTCCCGAGTGTGCGTCTAGCTTGAAACAGGCCGTCTTCAAGAATGGTCTTCCAAGGAGTATTGATGATGGGTTAGTTGAGTCAATAGGAGGGGTCTCCAAAATATGAAAATCAACTGAAAAGAGCAATCCTTGAATATTCACTATGACATTCTCGGCAATCCCCACAACTGACACAATACTCTTGTCGGCTAACACAAACCTCGCCCCGGACCTCTTTAGGGGTGATAAGTTCAATCTTTCATAGATGGGGAGTGGCATGTGGTGTGGAGATTACAACCACAAACTACCGGCAAGTGCACCAGGTCGTACCAAGTAATACCTCAGGTGAGTGAGGATCGATCCCACGAGGATTGATGGACTAAGCAACAATGGTTAAGTGATTTACTTAGTTAGACAAATAGAAAAGAGTGTTTGGGTCTCAATTGCATCAAACAGTAAATTCAGAAAATTAATAAAGCAAGTAGTAAACAAGTTGTGAATAATATATGGAGAAAACAGTTAAGGCTTCAGAGATATCTATTTTTTGGATTGACTTTTCTTACTAACTATTTTAATCATGCAAGATTTAATTCATGGAAAACCATATGTGACTAACCCTAATTCCTTAGACCTTTTTAGTCTCCTCTAAAATTCATCAACCGCCAATTCCTTGGTCAATTAATTCCAATTAGAGGGTGAAGTTCAATTCTAGTTTATATGCCACAAAAATCCTAATTACCCAAATATAAGAGGATTATATGTCACGATATCCCGTTAAGTCTAGATAATTAGAAAATTAGGAGAATATGTTTTCAAGCTGTTGTTCAAGTTAAAGAGCTTTTCCAAGTTATACAAGAACTCAATTAGAACAAGGGTGGTGCACGAAATTGTGATTCGCACTCTTTATTGTTGTATGGAATTAATTCCCCGATAATGGCTCCAAAAACTTGGTGCTCAATATCATGGTGTCTAAAATTTAATTCACAACTTCGCACAACTAACCAGCAAGTGCACTGGGTCGTCCAATTAATACCTTATGTGAGTAAGGGTCGATCCCACGGAGATTGTTGGTATGAAGCAAGCTATGGTCATCCTGTAAATCTCAGTCAGGCGGATAATAATTGGTTTATGGGAAACATAAAGAGATACTTGCTTAAATAATAAAGGATAGAAATACTTATGTAAATTAATGGTGGGAATTTCAGATAAGCGTATGGAGATGCTTGTCCCTGTTGAATCTCTGCTTTCCTACTGCTTTCATCCAATCCTTCTTACTCCTTTCCATGGCAAGCTGTATGTAGGGCATCACCATTGTCAATGGCTACATCCTATCCTCTCAGTGAAAATGGTTCAAATGCTCTGTCACAGCACGGCTAATCATCTGTCGGTTCTCAATCAGGTTGGAATAGAATCACGTGATTCTTTTGCGTCTGTCACTAACACCCAGCCTTCGGGAGTTTGAAGCTCGTCACAGTCATTCAATCCCGGAATCCTACTCGAAATACCACAGACAAGGTTAGACTTTCCGGATTTCCATGAATGCCGCCATCAATTCTAGCTTATACCACGAAGATTCTGATTAAGGAATCCAAGAGATATACGCCCGGCCTAAGGTAGAACGGAAGTGGTTGTCAGTCACGCGCATTCATAGGTGAGAATGATGATGAGTATCACGGATCATCACATTCATCAAGTTGAAGGGCAACGAATATCTTAGAACAGGAATAAATCGAATTGGATAGAAAATAGTAGTAATTGCATTGAAACTTGAGGTACAGCAGAGCTCCACACCCTTAATCTATGGTGTGTAGAAACTCCACCGTTGAAAATACATAAGTAAAAGGTTCAGGCATGGCCGAATGGCCAGCCCCCCTGATCTGAGAACTAAACGTCCCAAGATCTCTAATACAATAGAAAACTATTATATTTATACTAGACTAGCTACTAGGGTTTACAGAAGTAAGTAATTGATGCATAAATCCACTTCCGGGGCCTACTTGGTGTATGTTTGGGCTGAGCTTGATATATTCACGAGCTGAGGCTTCTTTTGGAGTTGAACGCCAAGTTGTAACGTGTTTTGGGCGTTCAACTCCGGTTCGTGACGTGTTTCGGCGTTTGACTCCAGACAGCAACATAGAACTGGCGTTTAGCACCAGTTTACGTCGTCTAATCACGAATAAAGTATGGACTATTATATATTGCTGGAAAGCTCTGGATGTCTTCTTTCCAACGCCATTGAGAGCGCGCCATTTGGAGTTCTATAGCTCCAGAAAATCTATTTCGAGTGCAGGGAGGTCAGATTCCAACAGCATCAGCAGTCCTTTGTCAGCCTCCTATCAGAGTTTTGCTCAGGTCCCTCGATTTCAGCCAGAAAATACCTGAAATCACAGAAAAACACACAAACTCATAGTAAAGTCCAGAAATGTGAATTTATCATAGAAACTAATGAAAACATCCCTAAAAGTAACTAGATTATATTAAAAACTACCTAAAAACAATGCCAAAAAGCGTATAAATTATCCGCTCATCAAAGGGTCATACTTCCGTTCCACCCAAATTCATACAATAAAGAACGAAAACAATTATTGAATTATAAATTAGTACATGAATTAAAATAGAAAAATAATAGTATCAATCCATAAAATAAACAGAGCTCCTAACATTAACAGTGGAGGTTTAGTTGCTCATGGTTCAGGGAGAAAATAAGGATTCTGGTAACTGTAAATTTGGAATGAGGTCTAAGAGAGGAGAAGAGAAGAGATTTTTTTTCCTTTTATATCTAATCCTAATTAATGTAAAATATATTTCCTAAAACTAAATAGTATCTTTTCCTATTTTTAAATAAAATAAAGTTTGAATCAGAATTAATAGGAGATTGCGTGCTTGCTTCTTGGAGAGTTGGGGACCACTTGATTCCTTAATAATCCACGCCTAACTTGAGAAGTTAGGTGCAGCCTTGGCCGAATTGATGTAGAAGAAGTATGGACTATTATATATTGTCAGAAAGCTCTGAAAGTTAGCTTTCCAACGCCACTAGAATCACGTCAATTGGATCTCTATAGCTTGAGTTATTTAGGTTGAGTGCAGAGAGGTCAGGGTTGACAGCATCATTCGCCTTCTTCTCTTTTTCTGTGAAAACTCCATCAAATCCATCCGAATGCTACCTAAAATAAACAGAATTGCACATGACTCAAAGTAGCATTCATAGTGGCTAAAAGATAATTAATTCTTGATTAAACTCAACAAATTAAATGCAAATTCACTAGGAAAAGGTAGGAAAAATGCTCACGCATTAGCATGATGCTTACACACGCCCCCAAATCACACATACAGTCTATGAACTTAATCCCACCAATCAAACAAGTTACCAAACATGGGCCAGGATCATTGTATTTTTTAGGAAGTAAAGAAGAAATAGAATCATCTACCGGCTTTTTGTTAAGGTTGCCAAGCTTGTCTTTGTGAGTGCAAACATCTTTGAGGAACTTGGCATACTTCGGCACTTGTTGAATGGCTTGAAAGAGAGGGACGGTAACTTCAACTTTCTCAAAAACTTCCACCACATAGGGTCAAGATCTTCTTGCTTCTTTGCTTTCTTGGCCAAAGTTGGGAATGGAATGGGTAAAGGCTCTTCAAGCAAGGCCTTTCTCTTTGGCTCCTTGACCTTTGGTGGTTCTTCCTCACTTTTGTCAACATTTTCATCTTCACTCCTCATCACCTCCACTTTATCTCCTACCTCCCCATTGTTTGTCTCCTCACTCACCCTTGTGGGTGTGGCAACATTCTTATCCAATTTAGTACCACTTCGAAGTGTAATGTCATTTATGCTTCCCTTAGGGTTGGGTTGAGGTTGAGAGGGTAAACTACTTAAGGTTGAAGCTTGTTGGGTGCTTTGTGCGGTTTGAGGAGGGAGAGTCAAACGGGTAAGGGCTTCTGCTATTATAGCCATGTATGCATCTTGTTTCTTATGAAACTCTCTTTGCTCTTTGGTGCACGAATTTGCAATCCGTACAACTAACCAGCAAGTGCACTGGGTCGTCCAAGTAATACCTTACGTGAGTAAGGGTCGATCCCACGGAGATTATTGGTTTGAAGCAAGCTATGTTTATTTTATTAATCTTAGTCAGGATACCAATAGAGTTCTTTAGCCTCGTATAAAGTAAAAAGGGCATAAAATAAATAGTTGTTACTTTAATAATGGAGAATGTGTTGGAGTTTTGGAGATGCTTTGTCCTCTGAATTTCAACTTTTCCTTGAAATCCTTTTCCCACACGCAAGGTTCCTTCGATGGCAAGCTCTATGTAGGGTGTCACCGTTGTCAATGGCTACTTCCCATCCTCTCAGTGAAAATGGTCCAAATGCTCTGTCACAGCACGGCTAATCATCTGTCGGTTCTCAATCAGGTTGGAATAGAATCCATTGATTCTTTTGCGTCTGTCACTAACGCCCAGCCTTCAGGAGTTTGAAGCTCGTCACAGTCATTCAATCCCAGAATCCTACTCGGAATACCACAGACAAGGCTTAGACTTTCCGGATTCTCATGAATGCCGCCATCAATCCGGCTTATACCACGAAGATTCTGATTAAGGAATCTAAGAGATACTCATTCAATCTGATGTAGAACGAAGGTGGTTGTCAGGCACACGTTCATGGATTGAGGAAGGTGATGAGTGTCATGGATCATCACCTTCTCCATAATTAAGCGCGAATGAACATCTTAGATAAGAACAAGCGTGTTTGAATGGAAAACAAAAGTAATTGTATTAATTCATCGAGACGCTGCAGAGCTCCTCACCCCCAACAATGGAGTTTAGAGACTCATGCCGTCAAAAAGTATGTAATTCAGATCTGAAAATGTCATGGGGTACAAAATAATTCTCTAAAAGTTGTTTAAATAGTAAACTAGTAACCTAGGTTTGCAGAATATGAGTAAACTAAGATAATTGGTGCAGAAATCCACTTCTGGGGCCCACTTGGTGTGTGCTGGGGCTGAGACTAAAGCTATCCACGAATTGAGGCTTTTCTTGGAGTTGAACTCCAAGTTATAGCGTGTTTTGGGCGTTCAACTCCGGATCATGACGTGTTTCTGGCGTTTAACTCCAGACAGCAGCATGTACTTGGCGTTCAACGCCAAGTTACGTCGTCTATCTTCGCGCAAAGTATAGACTATTATATATTGCTGGAAAGCCCTAGATGTCTACTTTCCAACGCCGTTGAGAGCGCGCCAATTGGACTTATGTAGCTCCAGAAAATCCATTTCGAGTGTAGGGAGGTCAGGATCCAACAGCATCAGCAGTCCTTTTTCAGCCTAACTCAGATTTTTGCTCAGCTCCCTCAATTTCAGCCAGAAAATACCTGAAATCACAGAAAAACACAAAAACTCATAGTAAAGTCCAGAAATATGATTTTTGCCTAAAAACTAATAATATTTAACTAAAAACCAATTAAAACATGCTAAAATCTACATGAAATTACCCCCAAAAAGCGTATAAAATATCCGCTCATCACAACACCAAACTTAAACTGTTGCTTGTCCTCAAGCAACTAGATAAATAAAATAGGATAACAAGAAATTAAGAAGCAATAATATTTCAGAGTTTTAAGTGAAGCTCAGATTCTAATTGGATGAGCGGGGCTAGTAGCTTTTTGCTTCTGAACAGTTTTGGCATCTCACTTTATCCTTTAAAATTCAGAATGATTGGCATCCATAGGAACTCAGAATTCAGATAGTATTATTGATTCTCCTAGTTTAGTATGTTGATTCTTGAACACAGCTACTTAATGAGTCTTGGTCGTGGCCCTAAGCACTTTGTTTTCCAGTATTACCACCAGATACATAAATGCCACAGACACATAATTGGGTGAACCTTTTCAGATTGTGACTTAGCTTTGCTCAAGTCCCAAATTAGAGGTGTCCAGAGTTCTTAAGCACACTCTTTTGCTTTGGATCACGACTTTAACCACTCAGTCTCAAGCTTTTCACTTGGACCTGTATGCCACAAGCACATGGTTAGGGACAGCTTGATTTAGCCGCTTAGGCCTGGATTTATTTCCTTGGGCCCTCCTATCCATTGATGCTCAAAGCCTTGGATCCTTTTCACCCTTGCCTTTTGGTTTAAAGGGCTATTGGCTTTTTCTACCTCTTTTGCTTTTTTTTTTTTTGCAAGCTTGTTTTTCACTGCTTTTTCTTGCTTCAAGAATCAATTTTGTGATTTTTCATATTATCAATAACATTTCTCTTGTTCATCATTCTTTCAGGAGCCAATAATTTTAACATTCATAAAATTCAATATAAAAAATATGCACTGTTCAGGCATTCATTCAGAAGACAAAAAGTATTGCCACCACATATAAATAATTAGAATTTTTCTTATTAAGAACTCGAAAAAAATATTTCCTCTTTATTCTAAAAATCTACTATTTTATTCATGTTTGATGATGATGAGAAAAATAAATTATAACTTAATTGAAATTAAAATCAAAGTAGAGATACTAATTACTACTACTAATATATAACTTCTAAGGTAAATTTCTAATAAGAACAGTTATCACAGAGTTAAGGCAAAGATTAGAACTCAACGACCTTTATTTTGGGAAGTGGATGTTCCTCTAGTCTGTGGGGTGCTTGGTCCTTCAAGATATAATTTCTGACGCTTCAATTTCTTCAAGTTTCATCCTTGCTCTTCCTGTTTCCTTAGGTGCCATGATCTTGATGAGTTTTAGCTCAATGATCATGGCAAATCACACCAAACTTAGAGGTTTGCTTGTCCTCAAGCAAAAGAAAGGATAAGAGAGGAATAGAGGGAGAGGCAGTTTCGAAATTCAAAAGATATGACGAGTTGAAAAAGATTTAAAAAAAAAGATATAAGATAAAAGATATGATTTATAAAAGATAAATATGATAAGAAAAAGATATAATTTAAAAAGATATGAATGATATTTAAAAATAAATCTGAATTTTTAATTTGAAAAAGATTTTAGAAGATAATTAAGTGTTGAAGAACTTTAAAAAAAGAGTTGGATTGGATTGGAAAACAATTTGTTTTTATGGATTAAGATGCATGTAATATTTTTGAAAAAGGAATTTTAGAAATTAGGGTTCTTAGAAATTAGAATTAAAATTTTTGAAATTGAAGGATGATATTTGGAAACATGTTTATGCAAGAAATCATGAATTGCAACATAAAAATTAGAAAATTTGTGAAGAAAAACGAATTTTACCTCCTCCCCACCATCCTGGCGTTAAACGCCCAAATGCTGCATGTTTTGGGCGTTTAACGCCCAATTGCTACTTCTCCTGGGCATTCAACGCCCAGCTGTTGCTTCTTTCTGGCGTTGAACGCCCAGATGGCTACCCTTACTGGCGTTGAACGCCCAGTGGGTGCTTCTTTTGGGCGTTCAACATCCAAAATGTTTCTTACTGGCTTTTTCACGCCAGTGAGCTTCCAAATTCCCTTGTAACTCTGTGAATCCAATCAATTGCTATTTTACCTTGAAGATACTTTGACATATACCTGTAAAAATCAATTAATTAATCAAAACGAATAAAATTAAATTTTGTGATTGGCTGGGTTGCCTCCCAGCAAGCGCTTCTTTATTGTCCTTAGCTGGACAGTGAGCTCTCATGGAGTCTCACAGATAATCAGAGCAAGGTAGGGACCTCCTAACATCAAACTTAGAGTTTGAAAGTGGGGTTTTAATGCCAAACTTAGAGTTTGGTTGTGGCCTCCCAACACCAAACTTAGAGTTGGACTGTGGGGGCTTTGGTTGACTCTGCAGTGAGAGAAGCTTTTCATGCTTCCTCTCCATTGTTACAAAAGGAGAACCTTGTGTCTTATAGTTTGCAATGTCTGCAAACCACAGAGCTTCCTGAACAGCAAACAATTGCTCATCCGAAAAGGTTTCAGAGATCTCAGTAGGAGGGAGGGATGCTCCTGCTATTGGTTCTATCCGGGACAGGTGATCAGCTACTTGATTCTCTGTTCCTTTTCTGTCTCTTATTTCTATATCAAACTCTTGCAGAAGCAACACCCATCTTATGAGCCTGAGCTTTGAATCCTACTTTGTGAGTAGATATTTAAGAGCAGCATGGTCAGTGTACACAATCACTTTTGATCCTACTAAGTAGGATCTAAACTTGTCAATGGCATAAACCACTGCAAGTAATTCTTTTTCTGTGGTTGTGTAATTTTTCTGGGCATCATTTAAAACACTGCTAGCATAATAAATGACATGCAGAAGCTTGTTATGCCTCTGTCCTAATACTGCACCAATGGTATGGTCACTGGCATCACACATTAGTTCAAAGGGTAATGTCCAGTCTGGTGCAGAAATAACTGGTGCTGTGACCAGCTTAGCTTTCAGGGTCTCAAACGCCTGCAGACACTTTGTGTCAAACACAAATGGCGTGTTAGCAGCTAGCAGATTGCTCAGAGGTTTTACAATTTTTGAAAAATCCTTTATAAACCTCCTATAGAATCCTGCATGCCCCAGAAAGCTTCTGATTGCCTTAACATTGGCAGGTGGTGGTAATTTTTCAATTACTTCAACTTTAGCTTGATCCACCTCTATTCCCTTGTTTGAAATTTTATGCCCAAGGACAATCCCTTCAGTCACCATAAAGTGACATTTTTCCCAGTTTAAAACTAGGTTGGTCTCTTGGCATTTTTTCAGAACAAGTGCTAAATGGTTAAGGCAGGAGCTGAATGAGTCTCCAAATACTGAAAAGTCATCCATGAAGACTTCCAGAAACTTATCTACCATATCAGAGAAGATAGAGAGCATGCACCTTTGAAAGGTTGCAGGTGCATTGCACAAGCCAAATGGCATCCTTCTGTATGCAAATACTCTAGATGGGCATGTGAATGCCGTTTTCTCTTGATCCTGGGGGTCTACTGCAATTTGATTATAACCTGAATATCCATCCAGGAAGCAGTAGTATTCATGACCTGCTAGTCTTTCTAGCATCTGGTCTATGAATGGTAAAGGAAAATGATCCTTTCTGGTGGCTGTATTGAGCCTTCTATAATCAATACACATACGCCACCCTGTAACTGTTCTTGTAGGAACCAGTTCATTTTTTTCATTATGAACCACTGTTATGCCTCCCTTCTTAGGGACGACTTGGACAGGGCTTACCCAGGGACTGTCAGAAATAGGATAAATAATCCCAGCCTCTAGTAATTTAGTGACCTCCTTCTGCACAACTTCCTTCATGGCTGGATTCAGCCACCTTTGTGGTTGGACCACTGGCTTGGCGTCACCCTCCAATAGGATCTTGTGCATGCATCTGGCTGGGCTAATGCCCTTAAGATCACTGATGGACCACCCAAGAGCTGTCTTGTGTGTCCTTAGCACTTGAATTAGTGCTTCCTCTTCCTATGGCTCTAAGGTAGAGCTTATGATTACAGGAAAGGTATAACCTTCTCCTAGAAATGCATATTTCAGGGATGGTGGTAATGGTTTGAGCTCAGGTTTGGGAGGTTTCTCCTCTTCCTGAGGGATTTTCAGAGGTTCTATTATTCTCTCTGATTCCTCCAAATCAGGCTGAACATCTTTAAAGATGTCCTCTAGCTCTGATTCGAGACTCTCAGCCATATTGACCTCTCTTACCAGAGAGTCAATGATATCAATACTCATGCAGTCATCTGGGGTGTCTGGATATTGCATGGCTTTGGCAACATTCAACTTGAACTCCTCCTCATTGACTCTCAGGGTTACTTCCCCTTTTTGGACGTTGGTGGACGAAATTGTGATCCATATTTTTTAAGTTATACTCCTTGTACTTTTATGGAATTTGAAATTGGCACGAGTGGACACAACTCCGTTCAACTAACCAGCAAGTGTACTGGGTCATCCAAGTAATACCTTACGTGAGTAAGGGTCGATCCCACAGAGATTGTTGGTATGAAGCAAGTTATGGTCACCTTGTAAATCTCAGTTAGGCAGATTAAATTTGTTTATATTTTCGAAAATTAATAATAAAATAGAAATAAAAGGGATAGAAATACTTATGTAATTTTAATAGTGGGAATTTCAGATAAGCGAATGGAGATACTGTATGGCTCAAGAACGCCTACTTTCCTATTGCTTCAACTCAATCCTTCTTACTCCTTTCCATGGCAAGCTGTATGTAGGGGTTCACTATCATCAATGGCTACTTTCAATCCTCTCGGGAAAATGGTCCTATGCGCTGTCACTGCACGGCTAATCGTCTGGAGGCCTCACCCTTGGTTGATAGCTACATCCCATCCTCTCAGTGAAAACATTCCAAATGCTCTGTCACAGCACGGCTAATCAACTGTCGGTTCTCAATCAAGTTGGAATAGAATCCATTGATTCTTTTGCGTCTGTCACTAACGCCCAGCCTTCAGGAGTTTGAAGCTCGTCACAGTCATTCAATACCGGAATCCTACTCGGAATACCACAGATAAGGTAGACTTTCCAGATTCCTAGGATCCTACTCGGAATACCACAGACAAGGTTAGACTTTCCGGATCCTCATGAATACCGCCATCTTTCTAGCTTATACCACGAAGATTCTGTTGGGGAATCTAAGAGATATGTGCCCGGCCTAAGGTAGAACGGAAGTGGTTGTCAATCACGCGCGTTCATAGGTGAGAATGATGATGAGTATCACGGATCATCACATTCATCAAGGTGTTGTGCAACTTATATCTTGGAATAAGAATAAAAGAGAATTGAATAGAAAGTAATAGTAATTGTATTGAAACTTGAGGTACAGCAGAGCTCCACACCCTTAATCTATGGTGTGCAGAAACTCCACTGTTGAAAATACATAAGTGAAAGGTTCAGGCATGGCCGAATGGCCAGCCCCCTAAAACGTAATCAATAGTCTCCTAAGATGAAGAATAAAACAAAACTGAGACCAAAGATGTCTAATACAATAGTAAAGTGTCCTATATATACTAGACTAGCTACTAGGGTTTACATGAGTAAGTAATTGGTGCATAAATCCACTTCCGGGGCCCACTTGGTGTATGCTCGGGCTGAGCTTGATCAATCCACGAGCTGAGGCTTCTCTTGGAGTTGAACTCCGAGTTATGACGTGTTTTGGGCGTTCAACTCCGGATCATGACGTTTTTCTGGCGTTTAACTCCAGACAGCAGCATGTACTTGGCGTTCAACGCCAAGTTACGTCGTCAATTTCCGAATAAAGTATGGACTATTATATATTGCTGGAAATCCCTGGATGTCTACTTTCCAAAGCCGTTGAGAGCGCGCCAATTGGAGTTCTGTAGCTCTAGAAAATTCATTTTGAGTGCAGGGAGGTCAGATTCCAACAGCATCAGCAGTCCTTTTGTCAGCCTTTTTCAGAGTTTTGCTCAAGTCCCTCAATTTCAGCCAGAAATTACCTGAAATCACAGAAAAACACACAAACTCATAGTAAAGTCCAGAAATGTGAATTTAACATAAAAACTAATGAAACCATCCCTAAAAGTAGCTTGAACTTACTAAAAACTACCTAAAAATAATGCCAAAAAGCGTATAAATTATCCGCTCATCACAACACCAAACTTAAATTGTTGCTTGTCCCCAAGCAACTGAAAATCAAATAGGATAAAAAGAAGAGAATATACTATAGATTCCAGAATATCAATGAATATTAATTATAATTAGATGAGCAGGACTTGTAGCTTTTTGCTTCTGAACAGTTTTGGCATCTCACTTTTTCCTTTGTAGTTCTGAATGATTGGCTTCTTTAGGAACTTAGAATTTTGGATAGTGTTATTGACTTTCCTAGTTAAGCATGTTGATTCTTGAACACAGCTACTTATGAGTCTTGGCTGTGGCCCTAAGCACTTTGTTTTCCAGTATTACCACCAGATACATAAATGCCACAGACACATAACTGGGTGAACCTTTTCAGATTGTGACTCAGCTTTGCTAGAGTCCCCAGTTAGAGGTGTCCAGAGCTCTTAAGCACACTCTTTTTGCTTTGGATCACGACTTTAACCACTCAGTCTCAAGCTTTTCACTTGGACCTTCATGACACAAGCACATGGTTAGGGACAGCTTGGTTTAGCCGCTTAGGCCTGGATTTTATTTCCTTGGGCCCTCCTATCCATTGATGCTCAAAGCCTTGGATCCTTTTTACCCTTGCCTTTTGGTTTTAAGGGCTATTGGCTTTTTCTGCTTGCTTTTTCTTTTTCTTTGCTATTTTTTTTTCGCCAAATCTTTTTTTTTTTCGCAAGCTTTCTTTTTCACTGCTTTTTCTTGCTTCAAGAATCAATTTCATAATTTTTCAGATCATCAATAACATTTCTCTTTGTTCATCATTCTTTCAAGAGCCAACAGTTTTAACATTCATAAACAACAAGATAAAAAATATGCACTGTTCAAGCATTCATTCAGAAAACAAAAAGTATTGTCACCACATCAATATAATTAAATTAAATTCAAGGATAAATTGTACTTCTTGTTCTTTTGAATTAAAACATTTTTCATTTAGGAGAGGTGAAGGATTCATGGAATTATTCATAACTTTAAGACATAGTTACTCACTACTAATGATCATGAAGTAGAGACACAAAACATAGATAAACACAGCATAAAAACCGAAAAGCAGAAAGAAATAAGAACAAGGAATGAGTCCACCTGAGTGAGGGTGGCGCCTTCTTGAAGGTCCAATGGTGCTCTTTGAGCTCCTCTATGTCTCTTCCTTGCTTTTGTTGAATGATTCCTAGTAATTTTGGTGTTCCTACCCTTAGTTGCTTCCAATATTTGTGTGGAGGACAATTTATCCCCTGAGGTATCTCAGGGATCTCTTGATTTGCAGCCACATGTTCTACCACTGAGCTATAAACCCTTTATATGAGTCTTTCCATCTCCCAAGACTCAGAGGTGGAAGCTTTTGTCTTCCCTTTGAGGTTTCTCTGGCCTTAGGTGCCATTAATGGTAATGGAAAAGCAAAAAAGCTATGCTTTTACCACACCAAACTTAAAATATTGCTCACCCTCGAGCAAGAGAAGAAAGAAGAGAAGAAGAAGAAGAAGAAGAAGAAGAAGAAGAAGAAGAAGAAGAAGAAGAAGAAGAAGAAGAAATGGAGGAGAGTGAGGGGAGATGGATTCGGCTATATGGGTGGGATTGGGTGGGAAAGAGAAGCTGAATTGTAAAGGTAGGTGGGGTGTATAGGGAAGAGTGGATAGATGTAGGTGGTGAATGAAAAACAGAAGGGATGACCATGAATGGAGAGAGAGAGGGCGAGGTAGGTGGGGATCCTGTGAGGTCCACAGATCCTGCGGTGTCAAGGAATTCCATCCCTGCACCAAATAGGCATGTAAAATGCCTTTGCACACCATTCTGGCGTTTAAACGCCGTGTGGTGCACATTCTGGGCGTTCAACGCCCATATAAAGCATGTTTCTGGCGTTGAACGCCAGTTTGATGCTTGTTACTGGCGTTCAGCGCCAGCTTTTCTTCTCTGGGCACATTCCTGGCGTTCAGCGCCAGAATGTTGCTTGTTTCTGGCGTTCAGCGCCAAAATGATGCTCTGTTCTGGTGTTGAACGCCGGCCAGATGCATCTTACTGGCATTGAACGCCAGCCTGTGCTTCCTCCAGGGTGCGAATTTTTTTCTGCTGTTTTTGACTCTGTTTTTAATTTTTTTTTTATTTTTTCGTGACTCCTCATGATCATGTACCTAATAAAACACAAAATAACAATAATATAGAATAAAATAAAAATTAGATAAATAAAATTGGGTTGCCTCCCAACAAGCGCTTCTTTAATGTCAATAGCTTGACAGTGGCTCTCATGGAGCCACAAGGTGATCAGGTCAATGTTGTATAGTTGCCAACACCAAACTTAGAGTTTGGATATGGGGTCTTAACATCAAAATTTAGAGTTTGGTTGTGGCCTCATAACACCAAACTTAGAGTTTGACTGTGTAGGCTCTTCTTGACTCTGAGCTGAGAGAAGCTCTTCATGCTTACTCTCTTTTGTCACAGAGGGATGGCCATGTGCCTTAAACACAAGGTAGTCCCCATTCAATTGAAGGACTAATTCACCTCTGTTGACATTTATCACAGCTCCTGCTGTGGCTAGGAAAGGTCTTCCAAGGATGATGCAATCATCCTCTTCCTTCCTAGTGTCTAAGATTATGAAGTCAGCAGGGATGTAAAGGCCTTCAACCTTTACTAGCACGTCCTCTACTAACCCATAAGCTTGTCTCAATGACTTATCTGCCAGTTGTAATGAGAACAAGGCAGGTTGTACCTCAATGATCCCCAGCTTCTCCATTAGAGAGAGTGGCATAAGATTTATCCTTGACCCCAGATCACACAGAGCTTTTGCAAAGGTCATGGTGCCTATGGTACAAGGTATTAAGAACTTGCCAGGATCTTGTTTCTTTTGAGGTAGAATTTTCTGAATCCAAGTATCCAGTTCATTAATGAGCAAGGGAGGTTCACTTTCCCAAGTCTCATTACCAAATAACTTGGCATTCAGCTTCATGATAGCTCCTAAATATTGAGCAACTTGCTCTCCAGTCACATCTTCATCCTCTTCAGAGGAAGAATAGTCTTCAGAGCTCATGAATGGCAGAAGGAGATTTAATGGAATCTCTATGGTCTCTATATGAGCCTCAGATTCCGTTGGATCCTTAATAGGAAGCTCCTTCTTGCGTGAGGGACGTCCCAGGAGGTCTTCCTCACTAGGATTCTCGTCCTCCTCCTCCCATGTGCATTCGGCCATATTGACTATGTCAATGGCTTTGCACTCTCCTTTTGGATTTTCTTCTGTATTGCTTGGGAGAATGCTGGGAGGAGTTTCAATGACTTTCTTACTCAGCTGGCCCACTTGTGCCTCTAGATTTCTAATGGAGGATCTTGTTTCACTCATGAAACTGAAAGTGGCCTTTGACAGATCAGAGACTACATTGGCTAAATTAGAAGTGTTTTGTTCAGAATTCTCTGTCTGTTGCTGAGAAGATGATGGATATGGCTTGCTATTGCCCAGCCTATTACGTCCACCATTGTTAAAGCCTTGTTGAGGCTTTTGTTGATCCTTCCATGAGAAATTTGGATGATTTCTCCATGATGGGTTATAGGTGTTTCCATAAGGTTCACCCATGTAATTAACCTCTACCATGGCAGGATTCTCAGGATCATAAGCTTCTTCAGAAGCTGCCTCTCTAGTACTGTTGGATGCATGTTGCCATTCATTCTGATTTTGAGAGATCATGTTGACCTGTTGAGTCAACACTTTGTTCTGAGCCAATATGGCATTCAAAGCATCTATTTCAAGAACTCCTTTCTTCTGAGGTATCCCATTGTTCACGGAATTCCTCTCAGAAGTGTACATGAATTGGTTGTTTGTAACCATGTCAATGAGTTCTTGAGCCTCTTCAGGCGTTTTCTTCAGGTGAATAGATCCACCTGCAGAATGGTCCAATGACATTTTCGAAAATTCAGAGAGACCATAATAGAATATATCCAATATGGTCCATTCTGAAAACATGTCAGATGGACATCTTTTGGTCAGCTGCTTGTATCTTTCCCAAGCTTCATAGAGGGATTCACCATCTTTTTGTTTGAAGGTTTGAACATCCACTCTCAGCTTGCTCAGCTTTTGAGGAGGAAAGAATTTATCCAAGAAGGCAGTGACCAGCTTATCCCATGAGTCCAGGCTATCCTTGGGTTGTGAATCCAACCATATTCTAGCTCTGTCTCTTACAGCAAAAGGGAAAAACATGAGTCTGTAGACTTCAGGATCAACTCCATTCGTCTTTACAGTCTCACAGATCTGCAAGAACTCAGTTAAAAACTGATAAGGATCTTCAGATGGAAGTCCATAAAACTTGCAGTTTTGTTGCATTAAGGCAACTAGCTGAGGTTTCAGCTCAAAGTTATTGGCTCCAATGGCAGGAATGGAGATGCTTCTTCCATCAAACTTGGACGTTGGCTTTGTGAAGTCACCAAGCATTCTCCTTGCATTATTATTATTTTCGGCTGCCATCCCCTTCTCTTGTTCGAAAATTTCTGAAAGGTTGTTTCTGGATTGTTGTAACTTAGCTTCTCTTAATTTTCTCTTCAGAGTCCTTTCAGGTTCTGGATCAATTTCAACAAGAGTGCCTTTATCCTTGTTCCTGCTCATATGAAAGAGAAGAAAACAAGAAAAGAAGAGGAATCCTCTATGTCACAGTATAGAGATTCTTTTATGTTAGTAGAAGAAGAAAGGGGTAGAAGAATGAAGAAGGAGATTCGGATTTTTGGATGAAGAGAAGTGAAGAGAAGTGTTAGTAATTAAATAATTAAATAAAAGAAGAAAAGAGAAGGGAAATTTCGAAAATAATTTTGAAAAAAAGGTTAGTAATTTTCGAAAATTCAAGATAAAATATAATTGAAATTAAAATTTAAAACAATTAATTAATTAAAAAGAATTTTTTGAAAAAGAGAGAGATATTTTCGAAAATTGAAGAGGGAAAAGTAGTTAGGTGATTTTGAAAAAGATAAGAAACAAACAAAAAGTTAGTTAGTTGATTGAAAAAGATTTAAAATCAAAATTGAAAAAGATAAGAAGATAATAAGTTAGATAAGATATTTTGAAATCAAATTTTGAAAAAGATAAAATTTTTGAAAAAGATCAAATAAAAGATAAAAAAAGATTTAATTCAAAAATTTTGAAATTATTTACTTCACTAACAAGAAACTACAAGATAAGATTTCTAAAACTTAAAGATTGAACCTTTCTTAACAAGAAAGTAACAAACTTCAAATTTTTGAACCAATCACATTAATTGTTAGCTAATTTTCGAAAAATTGATATAAAGATAAGAAAAAGACTTTGAAAATAATTTGAAAAATGTTTTTGAATTTTTAGAAAAATAAAAAAAAATGAAAAAGATATGATTTTTGAAAAAGATTTTGAAAAGATAAGATTTTTTTTAAATTTTGAAATTTTGACTTGACTTGTAGGAAACAACTGATTTTAAAAATTTTTGACTTGGTCAACTCAAATTTTCGAAAATTTGGAGAAAAATAAGGAAAATATATATATATATATTTTTATTTTTGAATTTTTAATGATGAGAGAGAAAAACACAAAAATGACCCAAAACATGAAAATTTTGGATCAAAATACAAGATGCATGCAAGAACACTATGAATGTCAAGATGAACACCAAGAACACTTTGAAGATCATGATGAACATCAAGAACACAATTTTGAAAAAAATTTTGATGCAAAGAAAACATGCAAGACACCAAACTTAGAAATCTTTAATGCATGGACTCTAACAAACGAAAAATGCATATGAAAAACAACAAACAACACAAAACAAGAAAACATCAAGATCAAACAAGAGGACTTATCAAGAACAACTTGAAGATCAAGAAGAACACTATGAATGCATGGGATTTTCGAAAAAATTGCAAGAAAAATTTTTTAAAGCATGCAATTGACACCAAACTTAAAAATTGACTCAAGACTCAAACAAGAAACACAAAATAATTTTTTATTTTTATGATTTTATGAATTTTTTTGAATTTTTATTAATTTTTTCGAAAATAAAGTTTAGAAAAACGAAAAATAAAAGAAAAATTTTGAAAAAGATTTTTGAAAAGAAAATTACCTAATCTGAGCAACAAGATGAACCGTCAGTTGTCCATACTCGAACAATCCCCGGCAACGGCGCCAAAAACTTGGTGGACGAAATTGTGATCCATATTTTTTAAGATGTACTCCTTGTACTTTTATGGAATTTGAAATTGGCACGAGTGGACACAACTCCGTTCAACTAACCAGCAAGTGTACTGGGTCATCCAAGAAATACCTTACGTGAGTAAGGGTCGATCCCACAGAGATTGTTGGTATGAAGCAAGCTATGGTCACCTTGTAAATCTCAGTTAGGCAGATTAAATTTGTTTATGTTTTCGAAAATTAATAATAAAATAGAAAAAAAGGGATAGAAATACTTATGTAATTTTAATAGTGGGAATTTCAGATAAGCGAATGGAGATACTGTATGGCTCAAGAACGCCTACTTTCCTATTGCTTCAACTCAATCCTTCTTACTCCTTTCCATGACAAGCTGTATGTAGGGGTTCACTATCATCAATGGCTACTTTCAATCCTCTCGGGAAAATGGTCCTATGCGCTGTCACTGCACGGCTAATCGTCTGGAGGCCTCACCCTTGGTTGATAGCTACATCCCATCCTCTCAGTGAAAACGTTCCAAATGCTCTGTCACAGCACGGCTAATCATCTGTCGGTTCTCAATCAGGTTGGAATAGAATCCATTGATTCTTTTGCATCTGTCACTAACGCCCAGCCTTCAGGAGTTTGAAGCTCGTCACAGTCATTCAATACCGGAATCCTACTCGGAATACCACAGACAAGGTAGACTTTCCAGATTCCTAGGATCCTACTCGGAATACCACAGACAAGGTTAGACTTTCCGAATCCTCATGAATGCCTCCATCTTTCTAGCTTATACCACGAAGATTCTGTTGGGGAATCTAAGAGATATGCACCCGGCCTAAGGTAGAACGGAAGTGGTTGTCAATCACGCGCGTTCATAGGTGAGAATGATGATGAGTATCACGGATCATCACATTCATCAAGGTGTTGTGCAACGTATATCTTGGAATAAGAATAAAAGAGAATTGAATAGAAAGTAATAGTAATTGTATTGAAACTTGAGGTACAGCAGAGCTCCACACCCTTAATCTATGGTGTGCAGAAACTCCACTGTTGAAAATACATAAGTGAAAGGTTCAGGCATGGCCGAATGGCCAGCCCCCTAAAACGTGATCAATAGTCTCCTAAGATGAAGAATAAAACAAAACTGAGACCAAAGATGTCTAATACGATAGTAAAGTGTCCTATATATACTAGACTAGCTACTAGGGTTTACATGAATAAGTAATTGGTGCATAAATCCACTTCCGGGGCCCACTTGGTGTATGCTCGGGCTGAGCTTGATCAATCCACGAGCTGAGGCTTCTCTTGGAGTTGAACTCCGAGTTATGACGTGTTTTGGGCGTTCAACTCCGGATCATGACGTTTTTCTGGCGTTTAACTCCAGACAGCAGCATGTACTTGGCGTTCAACGCCAAGTTACGTCATCAATTTCCGAATAAAGTATGGACTATTATATATTTCTGGAAAGCCCTGGATGTCTACTTTCCAAAGCCGTTGAGAGCGGGCCAATTGGAGTTCTGTAGCTCCAGAAAATCCATTTTGAGTGCAGGGAGGTCAGATTCCAACAGCATCAGCAGTCCTTTTGTCAGCCTTTTTCAGAGTTTTGCTCAAGTCCCTCAATTTCAGCCAGAAATTACCTGAAATCACAGAAAAACACACAAACTCATAGTAAAGTCCAGAAATGTAAATTTAACATAAAAACTAATGAAAACATCCCTAAAGGTAGCTTGAACTTACTAAAAACTACCTAAAAACAATGCCAAAAAGCGTATAAATTATCCGCTCATCAGACGTCAATGAGGGTTCGGCCAGTTGCTAGGAAAGGTCTTCCTAGAATGAGAGTTGCACTCTTGTGCTCCTCCATTTCCAGCACCACAAAGTCAGTAGGAAAGGCAAATGGCCCAACCTTGACAATCATGTCTTCAATCACGCCTGATGGGTATTTAATGGAGCCATCAGCAAGTTGAAGACATATCCGGGTTGGTTTGACTTCTTCAGTCAAACCAAGCTTTGTGATAATAGATGCAGGTATTAGGTTGATACTTGCCCCAAGATCACATAAAGCTTGCTTGGTACAAGTACCCTCTAATGTGCATGGTATCATAAAGCTCCCAGGATCTTTAAGCTTCTCAGGTAAGCTTTTCAGAATGACTACACTGCATTCTTCAGTGAGGTAAACTTTTTCAGTTTCCCTCCAATCCTTCTTATGACTTAAGATCTCTTTCATGAACTTAGCATAAGAGGGTATTTGCTCAAGTGCTTCTGCAAACGGAATCTTTATTTCAAGAGTCCTGAGATAGTCTGCAAAGCGGGCAAATTGCTTATCCTGTTCCGCTTGGTGGAGTTTTTGAGGATAAGGCATTTTGGCTTTATATTCCTCAACCTTAGTTGCTGCAGGTTTATTACCTACAGAAGTGGGTTGGGAAGCCTTTTTAGAAGGGTTGTTATCAGCACTTGTATGTGACTGATCCCCTACTGGCGTTTGAATGCCAGGGGTGGAAGCTGGAGTGGCGTTAAACGCCAACTCCTTATCTGTTACTGGCGTCTGAACGCCAGAACTGTGCTCCCTTTGGGCGTTCAACGCCGGATTCATGCTTGTTTCTGGCGTTGAACGCCAGGAATGAGCATGGTCTGGGCGTTCAGCGCCAGCCTTATTCCTCTCTGAGCTCTGATTGTCCTCAGAGGGATTTTGAGTAGCCATTTGTTCATTTCTTGGCTTCCTGCTGCTTTGAAGTGAGGTATTTAATGTTTTCCCACTTCTTAATTGAACTGCTTGGCATTCTTCTGCTATTTGTTTTGACAATTGCTTTTCTGTTTGCTTTAACTGTACTTCCATATTCCTGTTAGCCATTCTTGTTTCCTGTAGTATTTCTTTGAATTCGGCTAGCTGTTGAGTTAGAAAGTCTAATTGCTGATTGAATTCATTAGCCTGATCTACAGGACTGAGCTCAGCAGTTACTGTTTTAGCTTCTTCTCTCATAGAAGATTCACTACTTAGGTACAGATGTTGATTTCTGGCAACTATATCAATAAGCTCTTGAGCTTCTTCAATTGTTTTTCTCATATGTATAGATCCACCAGCTGAGTGGTCTAGAGAAATCTGAGCTTTTTTTGTAAGCCCATAGTAGAAGATGTCTAATTGCACCCACTCTGAAAACATGTTAGAGGGGCATTTTCTTAGCATCTCTCTGTATTTCTCCCAGGCATCATAAAGGGATTCATTATCTCCTTGTTTGAAGCCTTGGATGCTTAGCCTTAGCTGTGTCATCCGTTTTGGAGGGAAATAGTGATTCAGGAATTTTTCTGACAGCTGTTTCCATGTCTTTATGCTGTTCTTAGGTTGGTTATTTAACCACCTCTTAGCTTGATCTTTTACAGCAAATGGAAACAGTAATAATCTGTAGACATCCTGATCTACTTCCTTATCATGTACTGTGTCAGCAATTTGCAAAAATTGTGCCAGAAACTCTGTAGGTTCTTCCTGTGGAAGACCAGAATACTGGCAACTTTGCTGCACCATGATAATGAGTTGAGGATTCAACTCAAAACTACTAACTCCAATGGAGGGTATACATATACTACTCCCATATGAAGCAGTAATGGGGTTAGCATATGACCCCAGAGTCCTTATGGACTGTTCATTTCCGCTTATGTCCATGTTGGAGTAAAGGGGTAATGTGGATTTAAATTTTTAGTTTATAAATAAATAAAAAAAATTCGAAATAAAATAAAAACCAAAATAAAAATAAGATAAAATAAGAAAATTAAAATAAAAAAAATTTAATAAGAATTTGAAAATATTTTATGAAGATTTTTGAAAAAGATAAATTTTTTTTTTTAACTTAAAAAGATAAGAATTGAAAAATTTTAAAATTGAAATCTGAATTTTTATAAAAAAAATTTCGAAAAAAATAGTTCAAAATTAGTTAGAAAATATATTATTTTGAATTTTGAATTTTATGATGAAAGAGAAAAACACACAGAAGACACAAGACTTAAAATTTTTAGATCTAATGCTCCTTATTTTCGAAAATTTTGGAGGAAAAACACCAAGGAACACCAAACTTAAAAATTTTGAGATCAAAATACAAGAAAAACTCAAGAACACCTTGAAGATTCACAAGAACACAAGAACAAAAGAAAGAACACCAAACTTAAAATTTTTAGAAAACTTCACTAAATTTTTGAAAATTGAAGAAAAATTAACAATAAAACACCAAACTTAAAGTTTGGCACAAGATTAAATCAAGAAAAATTATTTTTAAAAGAAGTTTTGAAATAAAGATACCCAATTACCAAGAATATAGACCAACGCTCTAGCCAATTGGGCAGAAAAGGTAACAATTGTTCTGAGCAGGTATATTTCTTTTTGGGAGACTAATGCTTTGGATTAGTACAAGAAAAACAAGAAAAGACACAGAACAAGAAAAACTTGAAGATCAATGAAGAACAAAGAACACAAGTTCGAAAATTTTAAAGAAAAATATCAAATATGTAATTGACACCAAACTTAGAACAAGACACTAAACTCACGAAAAACTTAAAAATTGATAAAGAAAAATAATATTTTTGAAAAATTTTTAAAAAGGGATAATAGAAGATGCAATTCTAGTAAAAAGAAAGGATAAATTCTTCCTAATCTAAGCAACAAAATAAACCTTTAGTTGTTCAAACTCGAATAATCCCCGGCAATGGCGCCAAAAACTTGGTGCACGAATTTGCAATCCGTACAACTAACCAGCAAGTGCACTGGGTCGTCCAAGTAATACTTTACGTGAGTAAGGGTCGATCCCACGGAGATTATTGGTTTGAAGCAAGCTATGTTTATTTTATTAATCTTAGTCAGGATACCAATAGAGTTCTTTAGCCTCGTATAAAGTAAAAAGGGCATAAAATAAATAGTTGTTACTTTAATAATGGAGAATGTGTTGGAGTTTTGGAGATGCTTTGTCCTCTGAATTTCAACTTTTCCTTGAAATCCTTTTCCCACACACAAGGTTCCTTCCATGGCAAGCTCTATGTAGGGTGTCACCGTTGTCAATGGCTACTTCCCATCCTCTCAGTGAAAATGGTCCAAATGCTCTGTCACAGCACGGCTAATCATCTGTCGGTTCTCAATCAGGTTGGAATAGAATCCATTGATTCTTTTGCGTCTGTCACTAACGCCCAGCCTTCAGGAGTTTGAAGCTCGTCACAGTCATTCAATCCCAGAATCCTACTCAGAATACCACAGACAAGGCTTAGACTTTCCGGATTCTCATGAATGCCGCCATCAATCCGGCTTATACCACGAAGATTCTGATTAAGGAATCTAAGAGATACTCATTCAATCTGATGTAGAACGAAGGTGGTTGTCAGGCACACGTTCATGGATTGAGGAAGGTGATGAGTGTCATGGATCATCACCTTCTCCATAATTAAGCGCGAATGAACATCTTAGATAAGAACAAGCGTGTTTGAATGGAAAACAAAAGTAATTGTATTAATTCATCGAGATGCTGCAGAGCTCCTCACCCCCAACAATGGAGTTTAGAGACTCATGCCGTCAAAAAGTATGTAATTCAGATATGAAAATGTCATGGGGTACAAAATAATTCTCTAAAAGTTGTTTAAATAGTAAACTAGTAACCTAGGTTTGCAGAATATGAGTAAACTAAGATAATTGGTGCAGAAATCCACTTCTGGGGCCCACTTGGTGTGTGCTGGGGCTGAGACTAAAGCTATCCACGAACTGAGGCTTTTCTTGGAGTTGAACTCCAAGTTATAGCGTGTTTTGGGCGTTCAACTCCGGATCATGACGTGTTTCTGGCGTTTAACTCCAGACAGCAGCATGTACTTGGCGTTCAACGCCAAGTTACGTCGTCTATCTTCGCGCAAAGTATAGACTATTATATATTGCTGGAAAGCCCTAGATGTCTACTTTCCAACGCCGTTGAGAGCGCGCCAATTGGACTCCTGTAGCTCCAGAAAATCCATTTCGAGTGTAGAGAGGTGAGGATCCAACAGCATCAGCAGTCCTTTTTCAGCCTAACTCAGATTTTTGCTCAGCTCCCTCAATTTCAGCCAGAAAATACCTGAAATCACAGAAAAACACACAAACTCATAGTAAAGTCCAGAAATATAATTTTTGCCTAAAAACTAATAATATTTAACTAAAAACCAATTAAAATATGCTAAAATCTACATGAAATTACCCCCAAAAAGCGTATAAAATATCCGCTCATCACTCTTGCATGAAGGTGATTATCAAAGCCTGAGTACTTTGTTGCCCTTGGGTGATTTGTCTCAACAAAACTATCGTCTCACTAAGGGTCTCGGTCAAATTAGCATCTCCGGAGGGAGAAACTTTGCTTAAAGCTTTTGGTTGTGGGTCCCTTTCCCTTGAGTGTTTAGTTGAGTTTGCTAAATCCGATATAACTTCCCATGCTTCTGCTGCGGTCTTGTTCGTGATCAATGATCTTCCACTTGCGGCATCTAGGAGAAGCTCATCTTGGTAGTGCATTTATTGACAGAAATAACTAATAAAAAATGGCTCATCAATCCGGTGGTGAGGGCAAGCTTCTAGTAACTTCTTGAATCTTTCCCAATATTAATACAAAGTCTCCCCATCTTGTTGCACAATGCACAAGATCTCTCTTCGCAGTTTGTCTGTTTTCTGAGGAGGGTAGAACTTCTCCAAAAATTCTTTACGCAACAAGTCCCAGTTGGATCTAATTTCACTCGGCTGAGTATAAAATCACTCCTTTGCTTTTTCCTCCAAAGAGAAAGGGAAAGCGAAGACCAACACTGCGGATTCATCCGCCCCATGTCTTCTTGCAGTTGCGCATGCAACTTGAAAATCCTTAAGGTACTTCAGAGGATCTTTCCCAGGTAGCCCATTGTATTTGGGCAGCAAGTTGATTGTGCCAGACTTAAGCTCGAAATTTGGGTCTAAGGCCAGATAAAGAATTTGAAGTGGTTGCAAGTCAAGATCAGGGAGCTCCAGCTTCCTTCAAAGTGATCCTTCGCGGTGGGTCCGCCATGATAGTGTCACCTGAGTCACTCAAAGAGAATTCAGTACTCCCCACAGATGAATATAGAGTCTCCTCATTGATTGGAGAATGATGGTCACGGATTGGTGGTGATAGTGAATGGGAGTGGTCTTCAAGGGAGCCCGATTCACTATTCACAAAAGCTAGCCGGCGCCGAGCTTGCCTTATACGAGTTAAAGTTCTTTCAATTTTTGGATCAAAAGTGACCAAGTTCGGGTCTGGAAGCAACCGTGTCATTCAACTGAGGAGGCAATAAAAGCATGCAATTATGAAAAGCAAAACAGAAGTAGGCAAGTAAACAAGAACTAACTTAACTACCTACAACTACTAAGACTACTAAAGAGCAAAGTAGTATCTACAACTAATGCCAAGTAGCAAACCAAAATCAAATATTCACACTATTCACATATTTACACAACCAAAATCATAGCACTCATTGCACTTAAAGTGAATTCCCCGGCAACAGCGCTAAAATTTTGATAGGAGCCTAAAGTGGGTTCGGAATTTATCTCAAAATAAGATTGGCGTTGCAAGTATAGCTCCGAACCCAACAATTAGCCCTCGATCAAAATTGGAAAATTCACAAGATGTGTCACAACTCAAAACCAATTTAAAACTAAGAGTATTTGACCCTCGGGTCGTCTCCCTAGGAATCACTTAAGGGCAATGAGTGTGCGAATTCCAGTAGTAGAAATCAAGGGGTTTTCAATGAAGAGATGAACATATAAAGCAATAAAAGAACATGCAAAATTGTAATGATTGAACTAATAAAGAGATTAAAGAACCGACTATGTAATATAAACAAGTAAAGTATGAAAGAGATTAACATAACAAGGTATGAAAGATTGAAAGCACAAAAAGGGGGTCTTGGCTTGGAGTGAGCTAGGGGTCCTTTCCTTGTTGGAACCACAACTATGACAATTATGATGGATTAGTCTCACTTGATCAACCCTCACATCAGAAGGTAAGTTAAGTGAGCATAAGTGTTCTTAACCCACAAATCCTAAATTGCTTGCTAATTGCCTTAGCAACAACTTAGCGTTAGTAGGAACAAAAACAATTAGCAATCCAAGAATTGACACTAAATGTTGGACATTCCAACTCTAGGAACCCAATTGCTCACTTTACCCAAGCCAAGAGGTGAAAATTTAGCCTAAAATCATGTTTGACATTTTGTCAAACACTTGGTGGGCAAAAAGCTTAAACATGGTAAAAATGAGAAAAGACATGAGAAAAGACATGAAACTAAAAGCAACAATTGATCTCAATCAACAAGAATAACACAAGGAAGCATAAAACAAACATCAAACATCAAATTCATCAACAAGAAATTGAAATTACAAGAGAGAAGTAAAATTGAACTATAACTTGAATTAAAAGAAAGAGTAATGACAAAGTAACTATAAAGAGTAATAACAAGGGAATACTTACAATGGAACTTAGCAAAATCCAAGATCAAAAATGGAAAATGGCACTTGAATGTAAAATCCTAATGTAAACCCTAGTAGAGGTGATGAAAAAACTTAGAGAAAACTAAACTAAAACTTCCTACTACTACTCCTAAAACTACACTAATGATATGCTATGTTATTCTCTTCATTCTCCCTTCCAATATGAGCTAAAAGACTTCAAAAATGGGCCTCCAAAGCCCTCAAATTGCGAGTCACGTGCCTTTTTAATGAAGTCATGCACTGACACCTATGCGGACGCACAGGCGTGTGCGTCCACTTTGCGAAAATCCCTTCCTGTGCGTACGCATAAGTAGCTGTGCGCATGCACACTAGGCGATGCTTGGCTGGACACGCGACACGCTCTAATTGATCCACACACTCTGCTTGGGCTTCTGTGCGGACGCATAGAAGGCTATGCGCACGCACACGTCTCTGAGCTCATCTCCTTTAATTCTTCATGTTTCCTCCCCTTTGCATGCTCTTCTTCCATTTTCTCCAACCAATTCCTACCATATACACCTGAAATCACTCATAAACTCATCAAGGCATTGAATGGATGGCAAATGGAATAAAAATAGATCAAATTAAGCATAAAAGAGCATGTTTTCATAATCAAGCACAATTTGGGAGAAAAGTTCAAAAGCATGCTATTCAAGAGAATAAATGCAAGTTTATATGATGTAATCCATTCAATTCCAACCAAAAATCATCATCAAATATGAATTCATCACCCTGCCAACAAAGAGGTAGCCCCTGGAGTTTGATTTCGGGTGTTGGCAACGCCCACTATAAGGGGCGTTATCCACAAGTAATGCCTGCGATATTGGGATTGGAAACTTTAGCAAGTGTGTGTACGCACGCGTCTGTGCGTCCGCACAAGTGAATAAGATGACATAAATGTAAAAGAGGCGTTGGAAACTCCAAAGAACAACTGGCGCCACTTTTTGATAACGCCAAGACAACCCTGGGAAGTGTATTATGGCATTGGCAATGCCAGGTTAAACTGGCGCCACCTTGTGATAACGCCTGCGATATTGGAGATTGGAAATTCAGCAAGTGGGCGTACACATGATTGAATATGCGTACGCATGGGTATACAAGTTTGCATAATGAAAAAGAGGAGCATTGGCAATTCCCATTATAAGGAGCGCTCGATCCAATTAACGTCAGGAACCAAACCTTGGGCGTCGGCAATGCCAGCAAAAGGGGCGCCTGAAGTTAATAACGCCAAGGCCTGAAGAAATGCTTCTGATTCAAGCCCAGCAAGATCCAATCTGGAAGAAAACTTCAAAAGCACTTGAGGAGAAAAAATAGCATAAATAGGGGAGGATTAGAACTTGAAAAGGACCTTTACTTTTACTTTACTTTTGGCTTTGAATTGTATTTGACTTTTAGTTTTGCTTTCTACTTCATTTCATTTTCCTTTTCTTATTTTTCCGATTTTGTTAAAGCTTTTGTGTAATGGAGTCATGAGTCACTAAATCCCTCATTTGTTAGGGAAAGGAGCTCTGTTGTATCTTAATGAATTGATGTTATCATTTTTCTTCTAAATTCAAGTATTGTTCATCTAAGAGAGAGCTTTTGTTCTTCAAAGAGATAATTTGAATGCTATGATGAGCTTGATAAAGGATTCATAAAATTCAGTTTAAGGCTCTACTCTCACAATTCTCTTGGTTGATAATTTAGAGCTTGATATGTGACATGTAATCACTCTGAATTAAGATCTTGAGGGTTATGTGGCTTGGGATTAGCAAATGTACCTCACCTCTTCTCATGAGCAATAGATCAAGAAGTTGATAATTGATTATGTTAAGGGTGTGTGTGGTTCAAAGATTAAATTTTATTACCAAGAATATCATTCCTAGGAATATAATGCCTAAGAATGAGATTATTTGGACTATAAGATTTCTATGTTTGGTTATAAAATTTAATGTTTTGAAATATTACGTAAAAATTCTAGGAATGAATAAATTTTTGTTTGGTTGAGTTTAAATTTCTTGGTCATATTATGTAATATGTCAAAATTATCCTTACTCATTCAAATTAAAATATTAATGACTAAAAATTAAATATAAACCTAATTAAATATTATTATTTTTTACATTGATTTTTTTGAATTTATAAAATATCTCTTATAATAAATTTATTAAAATACCCATAATAATAATTATGTTTAGCTAAAATTATTATTGATTCTAATTTTTTTAAATTTACTAAAATAACCCTAATAATAAATATGTTTAGCTACAATTATTATTAATTCTAATTTTTTTAAATTTACTAAAATACTCCTTCATGAATCCATATTTGACGATAACTTTTTGATTGATTTGAGTGGATTTCATCATATAAACATACATTTATTCACCTAAATAGCATACTTTTGTGTTTTCTCTCTAAATTGTGCCTAATTGTAAAAACATGCTATTTTGCACTTAATTTAATCAATTTTATCCCACTTTCATTCCATTCAATGCCTTGATGTATTTGATGAGTGATTTCAGGTGTAATAGGTAGGCATGACTTGACAAGAGTGGAAGAGAAGCATGCAATTGGGAGAAAATATGAAAAAATCAAAGGAGAGAAGCATTTCAGAGTGTGCCCACGCACAGCCCTGTGCGTACGCACATGAGAAAAATCAGCATGTGTGCGTACGCACACACCTGTGCGTATGCACAAGTCTCAGTGTGTGACTCATTTATTGCAAATCGTTGGGGGCAATTTCTGGGCATCCAGAGCCCAGTTTTGTACTTTCTGAAGTTGATTGAGTGCTATATCAAAGATGGCCTCCTTCCATGTAAAGGGGGGAGTAATTAGGGTTAGTTTAACATCATGTAAGTCACATTCTAGAGAGAGAAGCTCCCCCTTCTCTCTAGAATTAGGGTTTTTTAGTTTAATTTCTTTATAATTTCTCTTTTTAATTCTTGTTTTCATCTAGTTTCTTCTACCTTTCTTTGTTCTATTGTCTTAATTCCCTTAGTTTACCTTGTTAATTTCTCATTTTAGTTACTTTTTATGTTGATGAACATTTTTTTTTCAATTAATGCCAATTTATGCTTTCTTGTCATTGTTGCTTTCTTTAATTGTATTATTTTATTACAATTTAATTTGATTTTATTTTCATGCACACCAAGTGTTTGATAAAATGGTTGGCTTAGTTTTTGCCTAGTTTTCACACTCTTGGTTGGGAAATTGGGTGATTGGGTGAACTTGAGTTGTGGATGTCCATTCTACATTGTGTTAGGATTGTTAACTGATTTGGTTTCCACTAACTCTAAGCCTCCCATTAATAGTGTTGGTTAGGACTTGTGGATTGAGATCAATTATGTCATTTTGACCTACTCCTTGATATTAGGGGTTAACTAAGCGATATTAACTCATGATGGATCACCATAGTTGTGGTTAAGACAATGATAGGATTCCTTGGATTCTCATTTCTAAGTCAAGGCTCTTTTTGTGCATATCTTAGCATTTTCACTAGTTTTGACCTTATTTCCTTTTTACTTGCATTAATATCAATTTTGATCATTCCTTAGTTCTTTTGTTGATTAATTCTTTTAATCTTTAGTTCTTTGATTGTAAAACTCCGTATTTTCACAACCGAAAGAGTAACACTTCGATTGCAAAACCCCGTATCTCGGTTTATATGTTTTGTATTTGAAAAAAAATCTAAACTTTGATTGCAGAGGATAGGTTGCCGGTTTGGACTATACTCACAACGAAAGTTATTTTTTCTAAATCTAAATTGGCATGAATTCTTCTCTATCAAATTGGCGCCATTGCCAGGGAATGATGCAATTGGTGTTATATCTTTGGTTGTTGTAAATATGTTAATAGTATAAATAGCACTTTTTGGTTGTTTGGTTGCTTGTGTTAGTAAGTTTTGTTTATATTTTCTTTATGACTTTTTCACACCATTACCACAATTTACCCCCATGGAGCCCAAACACTTACCTTTCTAGTCATCAATTCTACACACCATCACCTTACTACATACAAACCAAAACCCTCACCCTCATGAGTTCGATTGTCAACCTTCATCACCTCAAGCTTCATCTTCATATATGGATCAACCCACACAAGAAGCGCTTTTCATGCTCATTCAAGAACAACAAGAGTTCCGGAAGAAGCAAGAGCAAGTTATGTCTACCTTAGTGGAAACCTTAGACCGATTAGCTTCATTGCGTTCATACCACAAATAAGAGATTCTAGTGGATGAATGTGTGGAATCAAGTGAAGAGTGTGGAATAGTGGAAAGATTGTAAAATCAAGAAGAAGATATCAAGTCACAACATGAAGCACAAAAGGAGACAAATGAAGAGTTAGTGGAATTTGATCAAGAGGATTCCATCATTCAAGAAATTTTGTCCAACTTGGTTAGTCCCTTCAATGACCTTCATGAGCCTCCCTTGTTTGAATTTGAAGGAGATGTTGATGTGGACTTCACATAACCTCCAATTTTTTACTTGAGTGATGATGAGGAAGATTTAAAGGAGGTTGAGGAAGATTTGAGCTACCAAGAAGTGCAGGTATATGTGCAAGAGCGAATTGAGTGGGTGAAGATTTCGCCAACAAACTTTCTAGGCCCACATCAATATGACATCTTGGAGACGGATTGTCAACTTCAAATCCTTCTTGGAGTAGTGGATGATGGAGAGAAGAATATTAATTGGCAAGAAAATAGAAAGTTCATCAAGGGAGCCAATTCAACTTTTGGAGCTCAACTATGGTGCAAGATTCAATTTAGTGGATTCCAGGGAGTGTACAAGTGTTCTAATGGTAATTTGAGACAATGTTCATCCAAGTGCAAAAATGAAGACCAACAAGAAGATGAACAAAAGACTAGAGTATAGGATCCGGGCATTGGTTTTTTAAAGTCAACACTTATGGATCCTAGTTGCTAGTTTGGAATCTCTCAAGAGTTTGATGCACTATATTTGGGACCCCGGAGGTCAAATCAAGAGCAAACTTGGTTAGAAATTCAAGGAAGAGAGGAAGCATAAGCCGCCATGACACAAGAATCACCTCAAAAAGTCCAACTTAAGGACTTTAAACCACAGTGCTAGGTGGGAGACACCCCACCATGGTAATATCCTTCTAACCTTCTCCCTTTTGTCTTTTATTACTTGAAAAATTGGTTACGTTCTTAGTTGGTTAGTTACATTTTGATGTTTGTTAGGTAATCTTAGTTGAATAATGTGTTTTTGGAGTTTTATGGTGTTTTGGGGCTTGAAAACCTGTTTTGGATGTCATGATTGGTGCCTTAGAGGCATAATTTTTGTTGCAGGAACAGAGTCATGTGCGTACACACAGCATCGTGCGCGCGCGCACACTCCCCCTATTTTTTGTCGCCTGTGCATACGCACAGATTCGTGCACATGCACACCCCTTAACACTCACTCTGTCCTGGGCACTCGCACGTCTTGTGCGTGTGCACCCCCACCCTCTTTTCTCCCCGTGCGTCCGCACATCACTTGTGCACATGCACACTTTGCCCTATTCTTTCAAAGAAAAAAAAAACCCCTTCCTGTGCGTGCGCATCGCCTTGTGCACACGCACACCCTTAACACCCCCTCTGCTCGCAGCCCACGCACACAGTGTGCGTGGGAACACCTCCTCTTTTCCTTCTGTGCGCACGCTCACTTCTTTGTGCGCACACATAGATCTCAAAATCCCTTCTATTCTCACTGTACGCACGCTTCTATGCGCACTCATAACGCCTCTTTTCCCTTCTGTGCGTCCACACACACTACCTTGTGCGTACACACAAGCCCCTTTTCGAACGTTAATTTGAAAGGGGTTATCATCGCGCTTCAGTTACCCCTAAACCCCTTCTTCTACTTCTTTCTCTGAAGATGACACCACCACCTAATCCTACCACCCAGACCTTACAACCACCTCTTTCTGACCGCGACGCCACCACCGGCGACCACTGTCGCCCACCCTCTCTCTCTTCGTTTTTCCTTCTTCTCTTTCTTCCCCATTTCCCATTTCTCTTCCTTCTACGCTATGACCCCTATTCTCCGTGCCAAGTTTCAGTCCGCGCCTTTCCAGTCCGGCGAGAAACCACCAGCAGCAACGAACTTCTGTGCCGTCGTGACCTCGCCACCACCACCCCTCCCTTCTGTTATTCCTTTCTTCCATCAACGCAGGTTCCACCCTTTCCCTGCCCCTGTTCCATTTTCTTTTATTTTTCTTTAACTGTTTTTAATTCTGTTTTAGTGATTTGGTTAGGTTAGGTTAGATGATTTCTATGTTTCAGGATTGAATATTGTCTATGGCTAAAATTTTCTGGGTTGATTGATGTTGATACTGGAATGAGATTGCTGTCTGAAATTGATGCACACCACATGTTCGATATATTTCCTGAATGAATATTTTTTATTTGATTCTCTTGTCTGATCAACAGGAGCCTTAAAATTTGTTTTCATAAGGCATTGTAATTCACACCTGTGTAGTTTTATGTGAGTTTGGATGATGGTTAAGATTGAATTCTTATATGCATCTAGAGTTATTTTTGCTTGAAACACCGAATTGGCTTTAAATCTTCAGTTTGTTCAACTGTTTGGTGTTACCTTAGTTGTGCATATTCTACTCTAGCATGATCATTTGTTTGGTTATGCACTTATTGCTGATTTTTGCTTAAACACCAAATTGCACTGAATTTCAGCTTTGATTAGTTGTTGGTGTTATAAGTTAAGTGCATGCAAAGTTAGCAAGTGAATTGAGGATATGGCTTGTTCATGTAGTTTTTAAATATAAATGATCACAAACATAGCCACTTGTTCCTTCAAGTTTTTGAGCAATTCAAATTGAATTTTATCAACTTATTGCTTTGTGAACAAGGGTTGTATGTGTTTGATTATTTTCCACTTTTAACATGAATAAGTAAGCTTCTCATTATCAAGTTGGTTATTCCCTTGGTGCTGAATTTCGATTAAATCTTACACTTTGAATGCACAATTAGGCAATAATCAATTTTCTTGATTCAATTCACTTTTATCACTTTACCTAAGTGTTTGCACTTTAATTTTCATTCATTTCCTTTAAATGTTACTTAGGTTGCTTGGTTGTAGAAAACTACATTTCCTTTTGAGCATATCATTGCTGTTGAACATGTTTTCCTCAATGGAGTGTCTGGTTACTTTATTAGATTTAATTTGCATTGTTTGACTATTTCCTCTTTGCTTTTGTGATTTTTATCTATTTCTCCTTAGTTGTATTTTAGTTTTTGTCCTTTTTCAGGATGCATCGCAAGGGTAAGGAGAAAGCCAATGACGTGGCGGAAATTGGCGAGTTAAGAATTTATTAATAGGGACACGTTGCAAGTACAGTCCTTAACCAACCGAAAATCCACTTATCAATTTAAAAGGGGTTGTCACAATATTGAAAATTAAAATACTGGGAGTATGAATCCCAGGTCGTCTCCCAACGAGTTGCAGAGAGATGTGCTATTTCATCAATCGGGTGTTTTCAAAAATGGTTGAGTTGATAAACAGAAATTTAAATTAGAGAATTCAATTAATTTTAAATAAAAGCCTTGACTGGGGGTAGATTAGTTGGAACCCCTATTCTTGTTGGAATACTCTCAAGATTAATTAATAACTAGAAGTTACTCTGCTTAGTTCACCCTTACTAGGTAAAGGAAAGTCAAGCAAGTTGGAAATCTGTTTCTAGTCATAAGTCCTAATCCTTTCCCTTGGGAAGGACTAGAGTTAATGATTAAAGGGTGATTCAATAATAAATCCAATTATAATTTCTCTCTTGAGTAGTTTAACTCAAGGGTTCCTTTCAATCATCCCCCAATCAAGTTATAGAACTACTCAGTCATCATAATTATAAAATTCATAGAATTAATGGTGAAAATAAAAGAAGACATGATAAATAATAATAAAAGTATTAATTGAAAATAAAAATAGTCTATATTAATAACTTGTAGAAATAATCCAAAGTCAACTCTAGAGGGATTAAGAATATAGAAGAATAATTATAAAAAGTAAATAACAAAATAAGATGACAAGTACCGGAGGTAGACTCTTCTCAAAGGCTAAAGCCAAAATCTTCCAATCCTAATTATGAATGCTCAAGTGAGTGAAAAACCTAGGGGAGGAGTAAATCCAGATCTAAAACTAAAAATTATGCAGAATGAATTGTGTCTCCTGTTTCTGCATGTTCCCTGACTCTAATCTGTAATTCTGAGCCAAAAACTGGGTTTAAATCCGGCCCAGAAACTCTACCAGCGACTTCTGAAATTCTGCAGATCGCGCACGTCATGCGGACGCGTCATTCACGCGGACGGGTCATTTGGTGTTTTGCTTTTCCATGCGGGCGCGTCGTCCATGCATCCACGTCGCTTCTGCTTTTCCAATCCGCGCGTCCGCATCACTCATGCGGCCGTGTCACTGCAATTTTCTCTCTTTCGCGCGGTCGCGTCGCTGACGCGTACGCGTCACTTCTCGCTGGTCATCTCCTCAACTTCTTGTATTCCTTCCATTTTTGCAAGCTTCCTTTCCAATCTTCCACTCATTCATGCCCTATAAAGCCTGAAATACTTAACACACAGATCACGGCATCAAATGGAATAAAGGGGGATTAAAATACCTAATTAAAGGTCTCCAGGAAGTAAGTTTTCAATCATGTAATAATTTTAGGAAGGAAATATAAATGCATGCTAATTATATGAATAAGTGGGTAAAGACCATGATAAAACCACACAATTAAACACATTGTAAACCATAAAATAGTGGTTTATCAACCTCTCCACACTTAAACATTAGCATGTCCTCAAGGAGATAGAATAAATGAGTAGGAACATGTAAAAACTCATGCAATGCAATGCAACCTATATATGTGAATGCAACTATATGATTTTTGTCCACTTGATCAAGAATAAATAAGCTCTTCAAACAATTACAAATCAAGTTTCACTAATTCAATTCTCATTCAGTAAGAACATATAAAAATGCAAGAAGGTAGCTCATGAAAGCGGGGAACATAGAATTTCAAGAATTGAACCCTCACTGATGATGTATGTATAATCTAATCTCTCCAGTGTATAAGGTAATCACTCTATCCTTCTCTAATCATGGTCCCTAAATTTTGTTCTTCTCCTAACCAATCAACAACATTTAATATACCAATGCAGCATCATGAGGTCTTTTCAAGGTTGTAATGGGGCCAAGGTAAAGGTAAGGATACATATATGGTTAAGTGAGCTTATAAATTGAATCTTTAATTAACCCAAGCTTTAACATAACCTATATATATTTTATATAACCTTGGAGTTCATACCTAGCTACCCAAAATTCTCTTTCACATTCCATACTCATATATCAACTTTTTATTTTAATATTATCATACTTGCATTGATCTTTGGATTCTTAACTCAACATTGGGGTAATTTTTGTCCCCTTATTTATTTATTGAATTTTTTTTATATAGACATAAAAGTAAACATAGCTAATCAATGCACATAGATTTTATCCTTTGTATACTAATCAATTTGATTCTTATAGTTTCACATGAGTTGGTGTCCAAATTCCCATTATATTATCATGATACACTTCCTTATTATCCTTTGTCCCCACAATTTCCCATACTTAATTAGTACACATAATTCTATCTTAAGCTAATCAAAGATTCAAATTGGGATATACAATTGTTTTTCCGCTTAAGGCTAGTAATGTGGTAAATTAGAGAACAAATGGGATTAAAAGGCTCAAAGTGGCTAACAAAGGTAATTGAAAGGGTAGGCTTAATTTGGATAAGTGAGCTGAACAATTAATGGCCTCAATCATATGCAGCATATAAATATACCAAACATTAGACATATAGGATGGAACAAAATATAGATTACAATCATAGAGAAGTAAACACAAAAGAATAAAACAATCATGGTTAAATAATGTAACCATGCATAAAGGCTCAAATCTCACAGGTTGTGTGTTCTTTAACTCAAATATTCATGTTCTAAATACAGCTTCAAGCAAATTTAACATAAAATTTTTTTTAATTAAAATTAGTGAAATTTTTGTTCCAAAAAAAAATAGAGTCTTAGAAGAAACTTATTGTCTTTTCAATCAAGTAGAACATGCATGCAACTAATCTATTATTATGCAATTTATCCTATTCTAAAAGAAAAACTAACTAAATATCCTAATTTATTGGTGTTTAGGGAAGAAGAATTACCTCCGAAAGTCAGGTATTGACCGACCTCCCCACACTTAAGGATTTGCACCGTCCTCGGTGCCATCTGTCAGGAACAATGGTGGGTTGGTGGCAATGTCTCCACAGTTAGGACCGTAATGGCTCCCTGTGCTGGTGAAGGAAGTGGAGTCCGGAGTGCCTGGGTCGTCGTCAGGTCTATGATTGCCTGTGAGTAGCTCCTTGAGGTATTTGAAGCGGCGTTGGTTGCGGTGCTCTTGGAGCTTTGCTTTCTTTTCTTGTTGGTCCAACCGCTTCAGTATTTGATGCAGTAGTTGACTAGTAGATGGTGGAGGAACTGCAGCATCCTTTGTGGACTGGCTGGTAGTGGCAAGTGGTTGCCTGAAATATCTCCCGTTGGGGACGTACTGATCATCCCGAGGAAGTATGGCTTTGGTGTCGCCAGCTTTGTAGGAGACTCCGGCTGCTGAGATAAGATCAGAGACCAAGGCGGGGAAAGGTAGGTTGCCCGCGATCTGCACGTGTTCCATAGCATTCCGGATATGTCTTGGTAAATTTAGAGGCTGGTCTATGAGGATACACCATAGTAGAACGGCCATGTCTGCGGTGAAGGAGGACTCATGAGTACTTGGGAAGACGTAATGTGACATAATCTGTGCCCATACGTGAGCCTCTAAGGTAAGTGCGGAAGCCGAGATTCCCTTAGGACGGGAACGATGGTATCCGAAGATCCATTTGCTGCTGATGAATGGATTTTTGACGGTTTAGAATTTCACTAATGAAATCTCGTTGTAAAGTATAGTCTCTAAACCAACAATAATCCTTTCATACAAAAAGTTGTTTGTCACTAAAACAAACCCCTAAATTTATAAACTGAAGTATTCAAATCTCGGGTCGTTCTCCCTAGGAATTACAATAAAGTGTCTTGTTATTGGTTGTGAGTTATTTTGGGGTTTTTGGATAAGAAGCATGAAAAGTAAATGGCAATGAAAATAAACTAACAACTATAAAAGGCTCTTGGCAAGGTATGAAAATTAGAAGTCCTATCCTAGTTATCCTTCTCAATTGTGATGAGAATTGTTCATTGCTACCACTTAGTTAACCCTTACTAAATAAAGAAAAGTCAAGTGGATGAATTGACTTGAGCCACAAGTCCTAGCCAACTCCCAAGGAAAGACTAGCTTTAGTGCACTCCAAACCAATTGGCAATCTCTCCAATTATCAATCAACAAAGGAATTAGATAACTCAAGTGTCACTAATTACTCTACCTAGGCCAAGAGGAACAAAATCTATACTATATCTATAAGAGACATTTCAACAAACACATAAAGTGCAATAGAAGTAATCATTATTAAATGCAAGAATTAAAGGAATCTACAACTACAAAAACAAGAGATCAACAATAGAAAAGCAAAGAAGACACATTTAGTATGAATTACCTCTTATTGAATTGGAAGAATGTAGAAGGAACAATACTAGATCTACAACAAAATATAAGAACAACATAAAGGGAATTACAACAAAAGAGTAGAAGAAGATGAATGTAGCAACAAAGAATTGAGAGGTAGAAGTAGAAGAAAGCAAAGATTAAAACCTAGATCTAAGAACTAATCCTAATCCTAATCCTAGAGAGAAGTGAGAACTTCTCTCTCTAAAACTAATTTTCCCTCCAAAACTAAGCTAAACTAAACTAATGGTAACTAACTTCTAAAGCATGAAAGTATGTTCATTCCCCCTTTAATCCTTGGCTTAAATAGCATAAGAAATGAGTTGGATTGGGCCCACAAGGCTTCTAAAATCGCTGGCCACGTGTTGCATTAAGTGGGTTATGTGCCACCATCGGCACGTCCACGTACCGTGCGCGTGCGCGCCACCATACGTGTAGCAACTATGGCAAATCTTATATCGTTTCGAAGCCCCAGATGTTATCTTTCTAACCCAACTGGAACCGCATCATTTGGACCTCTGTAGCTCAAGTTATGGTCGTTTAAGTGCGAAGAGGTCGGCTTGACAGCTTTCCGGTTCTTTCATTTCTTCATGAGTTCTCCAACTTTTCATGCTTTCTTTCTTCATTCCCTTGATCCAATCTTTGCCTCCTAAACCTTAAATCACTTAACAAACATATCAAGGTATCTAATGGAATTAAGGAGAATTAGATTTAGCTATTTTAAGTCCTAAAAAGCATGTTTTCACTCTTAAGCACAATTAAAGGAGAATATACAAAACCATGCTATTTCATTGAATAAATATGGGTAAAAGGTGATAAAATCCCCTAAAATCAATACAAGATAAACCCTACAAATTGGGTTTATCAGCTTCCAGGTTGAGCGATAACTCTGAGAACAGTGTCCTAATCAAAGGTGTACGTCTGGCGTTTGATGGCGGCTTTCTGAAAAATGTCCAATCCTTCTGGAGCAGAGGGGAGATTTAAGGCTTGCTGAATAGCCTCTTCTGTAATGGGGACTTGCTTCTGGCGTAAATAAACGGACTGCAGAGTCAGCAGGTGGAAGTTGGAGTAGAACTCAACAACCCAAGAAAGATTAACCTGTCGTGGCTGTCTCTGTAAGAATCCCTAATGTCTTTGTGCAATTTGTGGCTCAAAAAATTTAGCAATACGAGGCGGAAGGATAAGAAGGTGTTCATTGTTGTAATTTCGAGCTGCCAGAATAGGAAACATCTGCTCACAATAGCGATTTGGAAATCGTGCAGTGTCCTTTACTGGGAAGGCTCTCTCCTTTTCATCAACCTTGATAATCCTTTTAATTCTCTTTGTTGAGGGCTTGACTGCAGTGGAAGAAGGCTCTGCCACTAATGCTCTCTTCGTTCCTTTCCTTGTTGTGGGTTTAGGGGTAGCTTTCTCCTTGCCTTTCTTGGTGGCCATTCTGAAAAAGGGAAGAGAAAGTAAGTTAAATCCAAAGAGATAGAGCAAGGAAGGGGATTGAATGAGTGATAATCAATGCACAGTAAAGATGAATAAAGTAAACACATGGTCATGACAATATGTGAAAAGATCAATAAAGGGAATAGAACAAGTGCATGATAGGGTAAGTATATGCAAGATGATTATTGGCATGCCGGCAAGGGCATGAGTAGCATAGATCTAACATCACTTCGTAACAAACTATCACGTTTGTATTGACAATTAAATTCAATTAATAAAATAGTAAAGGGAATTTGTGAAAAGCAGGCATTGAATAGTAGAATAGAATAATGTAGAAAAGTGCATGATGTCATATGGGCTTTTTCACAAACACATAGCATGCATGGTAAATAATCCAAGTAAAATAATAAATTGAACATGCAAGCAACCCCTTAAAAATATAATTGCCAAACAATTATGAAACAATCCATAATGACAAAATAAATTTCCAACACCAATAATAAAGAAAGAAAAAGAAAACATATGCAATAAAAGTAAAAAGAAAGAGTAAGGAAGAAGAAAACATAAATAAAGAAGAAGACTAGAAAAGTGAGGAGGGAAGAAGAAAAGAAAAACCTTGATAATGGTGGGAGGAGAGAAAAAGTAGAAAGTGAGAATGAGGGAAGAAGGAAGAAAGGGGAAGAAAGAAATAAGGAGGGAAAAGAAAAAGTAGGATTGGGGGAGGAGAAAGATAAGATATGTGGTAGATTAGGATAAGTTTTGCGGCACAAGCGACGCGGACGCGTGAGTGACGCGTTCACGCGAATGCGCATTAAGTGAATCGACGCGGACGCGTCGGTCACACTGACGCGTGACACATGTTATGCTACTGGCGCGAGGCTGGCACAACTTTCTGTTCGAATTTTAATTTTTGCCAAATTTTGGGTGACACGATCGCGTGGATCACGCGACCGCGTGAGTGGCCATTAGAAGGATATGATGCAGACGCATGAGCCATGCGTTCGCGTGGGAAGAATTTGTGCGTTCAGCACCGATGCAGCACCACTCTAGCACAACTTTCGGTTGTGCACCCATGTTACATCGAATTCCAGGGCACGCGGACGCGTGAGTGATGCGGACACGTGGGAGGCCAATTATTGCACTTGACGCGAACGCGTCAACGATGCTTACGCGTGGACTAATTTGTGCCAAAGGCACGCCTCCAGCCACGCTCTCGCGGTGATCCAAAGCGACAGATAATGTGGTTTCTAACAAAGGAAACAACAGTGTTAGCATCATCAGTACGGGTAGGAATCGCTTCCACCCATTTAGAAACATAGTCTACAGCTAACAATATATAGAGGTGGCCATTAGAATTCGAAAATGGACCCATGAAGTCAATGCCCCAGACATCAAAAATTTCACAGAAAAGCATAGTTTGTTGAGGCATTTCATCCCTCTGGGATATATTACCAAACCTTTGGCATGGGGGATAAGATTTAAAAAATTCAGCAGCGTCTTTAAAAAGGGTGGGCCACCAGAATCCACAGTCTAAGATTTTTCTAGCTGTTCTTTGAGGGCCAAAATGTCCTCCACTCTCAGATGAGTGACAGGCCTCTAAAATGGACTGGAATTCTGATTGAGGCACACACCTTCTAATTACCTGATCAGCGCCACATCTCCACAAATATAGGTCATCCCATATATAATATTTAGACTCGCTTTTCAGCTTGTCTCTTTCGTGCTTAGTAAAGTGTGGAGAAAAAGTGTGGCTAACTAGATAATTAGCTACAGGTGCATACCAAGGGATTACCTCAGATACTGCTTGTAGGTTATCAAATAGAAAATTATCAGCTATAGGAGTGGAGTTATCCTTAATGTGTTCAAGGCGACTCAAGTGGTCTGCCACTAGGTTCTGGTTACCACTCCTATCCTTTATTTCTAAATCAAATTTTTGTAGTAGCAGTATCCAACGTATAAGCCCTGGTTTGGATTTCTTTTTAGCTAATAAATACTTTAGAGCTACATGGTCTGAGTACACTACTACCTTCGTACCAAGTAAATAGGCTCGAAATTTATCCAGAGCAAAAATAATAGCAAGAAGCTCTTTCTCAGTAGTAGTGTAATTGGACTAAGCGGCGCCTAAAGTTTTAGACACATAAGCAATAACAAAAGGGTCCTTACCTTCACGCTGAGCCAGCGCTGCTCCTACTGCATGGCTGGAAGCATCGCACATGATTTCGAATGGCTGGCTCCAGTCCGGTCCTCTCACAATTGAAGCTTGAGTTAGGGCGGTTTTCAGCTTATCAAACGCTTGTTTGCAATCCTAACTGAACTCAAACTCGATATCTTTCTGTAGTAACTTGGATAAGGGAAGTGCTACCTTACTAAAGTCCTTAATGAATCTTCGGTAAAAACCTGCATGGCCAAGGAACGAATGGACTTCCCTCACAGAAGAGGGGTAAGGCAAATTAGAAATAACATCCATCTTTTCTGGATCTACAGAAATGCTAGTATTAGATACAACATGTCCTAGTACGATTCCTTGTTTAACCATAAAATGACATTTTTTAAAATTCAATACAAGGTTTATACTGACACATCTATCTAATACTCTAGATAAACTATCCAAGCAAAGGTTAAAAGAATCACCATAAACGCTAAAATCATCCATAAAAACCTCCATACAGTCCTCAATAAGATTAGAGAAAAGACTCATCATGCACCTTTGGAAAGTAGCTGGTGCATTGCACAGGCCAAATGGCATTCTCTTGTAAGCATAAGTCCGAAAAGGACAGGTAAAGGTAGTTTTTTCCTGATCCTCAGGAGCTATATGAATCTGGAAATAGCCTGTGTAACCATCTAAAAAACAATAATGTGATTTACCTGACAGGCGATCCAGCATTTGATCAATGAATGGAAGAGGGTAGTGATCCTTACGAGTACCTTGGTTGAGACACCTGTAATCAATGCAGACCCTCCAGGTGTTCTGTACTCTGGTTGCTATGAGCTCTCCATGCTCATTCTTCACTGTAGTGACTCCAGACTTCTTGGACACCACTTGTACTGGGCTCACCCACCCACTGTCTGAGATGGGGTAGATAATACCTGCCTCTAATAGTCTGGTCACTTCCTTCTTGACAACCTCTAAAATAGTGGGGTTCAGTCTTCTTTGGGGTTGACGAACAGGTCTTGCTCCTTCTTCTAAAAATATCCTGTGCTCACAAACTTGAGGGTTGATGCCTACTATGTCTGCTAAACTCCACCCAATTGCTTTCTTGTGCTTACTCAGCATACTAAGTAACTGCTCTTCCTGCTGAGAAGTGAGGTCCTATGCAATGATAACTGGAAACTTCTGCTTGTCCTCGAGGTAAGCATATTTGAGGTGTGGAGGGAGGGGTTTCAATTCTAACTTCTGTTCATGGTTTGGCTCTGGATTATCTGGAACTGATGGCAGTGGTAGAGTACCTGCATTGTCCTCAAAATTCCCCACACTTGGACCTTGTCCTATGTACTTATCTTCAAACTCTTCCTGGTGAACTTCAGCTACAGTTTCATCTATGGTGTCACACTGGAAGATAGAACGGTCTTCTGGAGGGTGCTTCATAACTCCATTCAGATTGAAGCTTACTACTCGGCCGTCTATTTCAAAAGAGTATGTGCCTGCAAAAGCATCTAATTTGAACTTCGAGGTCTTTAAGAAAGGTCTTCCGAGTAGGATTGACGATGGCTTCTCTGAGTCATTTTGGGGCATCTCCAGGATGTAAAAATCAATAGGGAAAGTGAGACCTTTGATACTTAGTAATACATCTTCAGCAACTCCAGCCACTGTAATAATACTTTTATCTGCTAACACAAAACGAGTTGCCGACCTTTTTAAGGGAGGGAGCCTCAAAACATCATATACAGATAAAGGCATTATACTAATACATGCTCCTAAATCACACATGCAGTCAGAAAATATCACGCCTCCAACTGTACAGTTAACCATGCATGGGCCTAGGTCACTACATTTTTCTGGTATATTTCCCATTAAAGCAGATATAGAACTACCTAAAGGAATAGTTTCTAATTCATTAATTTTATCTTTATGTATGCATAAATCCTTTAGAAACTTTGCATATTTAGGTACCTGTTGAATGACATCAAAAGGGGGAACAGTTACCTCAACCTTTTTGAAGATTTCTACCATTTTAGGATCAGGTTCCAACTGCTTCCTGTGCTTCCTTGCAAGTTGTGGAAATGGAATAGGAATGGCGTCCTCTATAGTGCCTGCGCCCTTTGGTGCTTCTTTCTGTGATTTGGCGTCTTTTTCTTTAGCCATGTCCTGCATGCTCTTTTCTTCTTCAACATCTTCTATTTCCACTACCTTTTCAGCTGAGGCGTGTTCAGGTGGATTTGGCTCTTCCTAATTCTTCTCTTGCAATGTGGTTCCGGACCTTAGGGTGATGGCATTAATACCACCCTTTGGGTTGGGTAATGGTTGAAAGGGGAGTCCACCAGAGCTTGAGGAATGGTTGTTGGAGTTGTTCATTGATCCAATCTGTGAGACAAGGGCTTACAGAGTAGAAGTCAGACTATTCAGAGTAGCAGTAAAGTTATTTTCCATGGCCTGTTGTCTCCGATCAATAGATTGTAGTAACTCATCATTAGGAGATGAAGAGGGATGAGTGATCTGAGAGGGTTGCTAAGATGCTTGATGCTGTCTTAGATGAGGTGCTCTGTAGGCCTGATTCTGATTCTGCTGCCTGAAGTTGTTATTGTTATTCCACCTTTGATTTCCATTGTTATCTCTGCCTCCTCTGTTATGATTGTCCCTCCAACCCTGGTTAGAATTGTCTCTCCAGCCTTGGTTAGAGTTATCCTGCCATCCTTGGTTATAGCTGCAACCTTGATTATACCCTTGATTGGGGTGGTCATAGAAGTTATGAGTGGCTGCTACAGTGTTGTCTTCTGGTTGGAGTTGCGGGCACTCATCGGTATAGTGACTGTAATCTGCACAAATCCCGCATACTCTTTGTGGAACCAACTGCTGGTTGTGCTATGGTGTAGATGGCTGAACTTGCTGTGGTTGTTGTTGATTTAGCTGCATCTGCTTCAGCAAGTTAGTCATTTCACATAAGCTCTGAGCTATAGCAGCAGTCTCTTTACTAGTGGATACCTCTGCAACGGCTCTTGACCGGCCTTGTTTCTGTTTGTGATTTCTGGTAGATTCGGCTAAGTCGCTGATCAATTGCCATGCTTCTTCTGTAGTCTTGTACTTTTTCATAGACCCATTGCAAGCACCTTCCAATGTGGTTCTATCTTGAGATTTCAAGCCCTGTGTAAAGTAACCGAGCAACACTATCTTGTCAATCATATGGTTCGGACATGCTTCTAGAAGATTATTGAAGCGTTCCAAGTACTCATAAAGAGTTTCAGATTCATCCTAAATGATCATGGACATGTCTTTCCTCAGTTTATCGGCAACTTCAGCTGGAAAGAATTTCTTCAAAAATTTTCTTCTAAGTGTATCCCAGTTGGATACAGTTGTTCCGAGTTGAGTGTAGTACCACTCTCTTGCCTTTCCCTCAAGAGAGAATGGGAAGGCTTTTAACAGAATGGAGATTTCATCAGTGCCATTACGCTTGACAGTAGAACAAGCAGACTAAAAATCCCTCAAATGTTTGATAGGCTCTTGAGCAGATAAGCCATGAAACTTGGGCATCAAGTTGAGTAGTGAAGACTTTATTTCGAAATCTACAGCTACTGCTGGGTGGTGTGCCTGGAATGGTTGGAACGTAAAATCAAGAGCTCCTTCCTCCTGGATAGTGCCTCTCCTAGGCGCTGCCATGTCGCCTGCACGTAAATCAACTGGATCAGTAGAAAGGGAGCTTGTTTCTTCCTTAGACGACGGTTTGAGTTCGTCCTCAAAGAGGATTCGCCAACACCGAGCTTGCCTTATATGAGAAATAGTTCTTTCAATCTCAGGGTCAAATGCTGGCAAGCTTGGATCAGGAAGTGAACGCGTCATTTAACGAAAGAAACGTATAGCTCATGGTAACAAAATTAAAAAGAAAAATTGCAATTAAATAAATGCCAATCAATAAACTAGCACACTGTTGCAACTCCCCGGCAACAGCGCCAAAAATTGACGTGGCAGAAATTAGCGAGTTAAGAATTTATTAATAGGGACACGTTGCAAGTACAGTCCTTAACCAACCGAAAATCCACTTATCAATTTAAAAGGGGTTGTCACAATATTGAAAATTAAAATACTGGGAGTATGAATCCCAGGTCGTCTCCCAACGAGTTGCAGATAGATGTGCTATTTCATCAATCGGGTGTTTAAAAATGGTTGAGTTGATAAACAAAAATTTAAATTAGAGAACTCAATTAATTTTAAATAAAAGTCTTGACTGGGGGTAGATTAGTTGGAACCCCTATTCTTGTAGGAATACTCTCAAGATTAATTAATAACTGGAAGTTACTCTGCTTAGTTAACCCTTACTAGGTAAAGAAAAGTCAAGCAAGTTGGAAATCTGTTTCTAGTCATAAGTCCTAATCTTTTCCCTTGGGAAGGACTAGAGTTAATGATTAGAGGGTGACTCAACAATAAACCCAATTATAATTTCTCTCTTGAGTAGTTCAACTCAAGGGTTCCTTTCAATCATCCCCAAATCAAGTCATGGAACTACTCACTCATCATAATTATAAAATTCACAGAATTAATGGTGAAAATAAAAGAAGACATGATAAATAATAATAAAAGGATTAATTGAAAATAAAAATAGTCTATATTAAGAACTTGTAGAAATAATCCAAAGTCAACTCTAGAGGAATTAAGAATATGGAAGAATAAATATAAAAAGTAAATAACAAAATAAGATGACTAGCACCGGAAGTAGACTCTTCTCAAAGGCTAAAGCCAAAATCTTCCAATCCTAATTATGAATGCTCAAGTGAGTGAAAAACCTAGGAGAGGAGTAAATCCAGATCTAAAACTAAAAATTATGCAGAATGAATTGTGTCTCCTGTTTCTGCATGTTCCCTGACTCTAATCTGTAATTTCAGGCCGAAAACTGGGTTGAAATCCGGCCCAGAAACTCTGCCAGCGACTTCTGAAATTCTGCAGATCGCACACGTCACGCGGACGCATCATTCGGTGTTTTACTTTTCCATGCGGGCGCGTCGTCCATGCTTCCACGTCACTTCTGCTTTTCCAATCCGCGCGTCTGCGTCACTCATGCGGCCGCGTCACTGCAATTTTCTCTCTTCCGCGCGGTCGCGTCGCTGACGTGTGTGTGTCACTTCTCGCTGGTCATCTCCTCAACTTCTTGTATTCCTTCCATTTTTGCAAGCTTCCTTTCCAATCTCCCACTCATTCATGCCCTATAAAGCCTGAAACACTTAACACACAGATCACGGCATCGAATGGAATAAAGGGGGATTAAAATACCTAATTAAAGGTCTCCAGGAAGTAAGTTTTCAATCATGTAATAATTTTAGGAAGGAAATATAAATGCATGATAATTATATGAATAAGTGGGTAAAGACCATGATAAAACCACACAATTAAACACATTGTAAACCATAAAATAGTGGTTTATCAGCCAACCCTTTGGCTCCTCCTCCTGCATGTCCGAGCACTCAACCGGACACTTTTATTACTAAGAAAGTCCATGAGCAATATAAGAAATTTGAAAAGAAAGCCTTCCACTATGAGAGGAAACTTATCGTACCAGAGAAATATGCGGATGTAATACATAACAGACTCGATTTTTACTAGTGAAATTCGTAGAATTCGGCCCGGTGGAGATTAATGAGCACCAGGTCAAAGAATTCTACGAAAATCTGCTGAATAGAGAAGCCACCACTATTTTTCTAAGGGGTGTCACACTAGACACCTCCGACCATGCTTTAGAGATCCTCTTGCAAATTCCGCATATTCTTCCGGCCCGCGATGCTTACCCTAAGATAGTAGCAGACTTGACATCGGGCAAGCTTTCCTTGGATGTTGTTCTGAAGAAGATTGGTCTACCTGAGGCCCGATTGGAATACAGCAGAGGTGAGAACGCGGTTCCACAAAGCATTGCATGTGCTCATCTTCATCCTGAGGCAAGGATCTGGCAGTAGATCTTTGCCGATTACATCTTACCAAGCACGCATGCTACACACATTAGGGTCCGTGTGGTAGTACTACTTTGGGCCATTCTGGAGGGGAAGAGGATCTCTGTTCTGCCCCTTATCAGAGATTCAAGGTGAAAGGTGAACCAACAGCAAAAGTACAACTTTCCCTTTCCTTCAATGATCACCCGCTTGGCTATTTTATCTGGGAGGAGAGGCGTCCGACAAACTGAACGTCTGTCTATATCAGCAACCAGCTATTCCTACCATACGGAGAGTATGATGGACTACTGCCACAAAAGAAGAGGAAGGCCACAGAGCCACCATCACCATCAGAGCCCTCAGCGCCTCCAGCACCTTCCACACCTGCACCTAGACTTCAGACACCCTATGAATTGGGCCGGGAGATTCTTCAGGCCATCTATCGCTTTGAGCGCCGCAATGCACGCCGCTTTCAGTGGATTATGGTGAAGTTTGAGGGTAGAGACCCTGGACCACCTCCTTTGGATACACCAAAGCCCGAGTCTGAGACTGAGCCTACAACAGAGGAGCAGACAGTCGAGCCAGCAGCTGAGGCTGGACGGGCAGTCGAGCCCGCTGAGGAGAGAGCTGAGCAACTAGTAGTTGAGAAAACTGAGGAGAGAGCTGAGCAGCCAGTAGCTGAACAGACAGTAGAGACATCTGCAGAGCCAGCTGACTAGGCCGTTGAGGAGCCGGCAGTTGAGACCACCACAGAGCCGACCCATGCGATCATTGTATATTAGGGACTACAGCACCTACCGTCGCCAGCCGGTGGAGATTGTCAAAGTTGACCACCCTTGGTCTGATTTTTTGGCACGGAGGACCGTGCACCAACTTAGTGTAGGGGGAGGTTCTTTGATTTTTATGTGTAAAATTCTCTCCTCAACACTTGTTATTTACTTTATTTTGAGTTTTTATTATGTTTTTGTGAATATTTTTAGTACTTTGACTTATGCACTACATACTTTTATTTTGGTCATTTGTATATATGTTAGTTGCTTCTAGTTATGTTAGTTGCTTCTAGTTATCTTTAGTATTGTATTTTTATTATGGTTTATATATACATTGCACTTTATTTTGCTTAATATGTAGCTTATAGATATTAGTTGTGATTGGATGATGTGAATAGCATAGTGCCTAATCCATTTTGATCCTAATTGTTCATGTTAGTTTTTGGTTGCTGAAAATTAGAAAAAGAACTAGGAAATTTTGAAAAACTTGCATCCATCACATCATACATACATATAGGGAATAATTTTGGTGAAAAATAACAAAAAATTTCCAAGAATTTTGTTCTAGGGCATTCTATTGAATTGATTTGAAAATTTATTTTTGAACTTGCTTAAAGTATTCTTATGGAACATAGAAGAGGAAAGAACAAATATCTTGTGAGGTTTGAGCCTATATTGAGTGGTTATATATTTTAACCACTATTTTTGTTCATTGTGCGTTATATCTCTTCTATGATTGTGATCTTGATTTTGCTTGATTCTTTATTTCCAATGATTGATGTTTTGAATGCATTGAGCATGATTGAGGCCATCTTTGATTAAAGCTTACTTAACCCATATGGCGTACCCTTTGCATTTACCATTGTTAACCCATTTGAGCTTTATTTACCCCCATTGTTTTTTATATTAGCACATTACAATCTTAAGCGAAAAACCATGATTTACCATGATTTGTATCCTTGATTAGCTTAGGTTGAGAAGTGTGTTGTATTTAAGTGTGGGAGAATTTTGGGAAATATTGGTAGTGAATGAAAATATTTGTTTTGGGTACTTCATTGAAAATTTTGGAAAATGGGTGCATTCATGTATGTATGAACTACTAAACCATATGCATTTTTCATGTTTGAAAAAAAATTCAAAAGGGAATAAAAGTTGCCCCAAAGGAAAGAAAAGTGAATAAGAAATGCATATGTGATGTGAATGAAAAAGCATACATGAATGCTTGTGAAAAAGAAGTAATGAGTGGTTAGAATGCATTTTTGTGATTTGATTGATATAGGCTAAGTTGGATACTTAAACTAATCAAGGACGCAATTGAATTAGTCCACTTAGCCATAGTTATCCTATCTTAGCCCTAACCCCATTACAACCCTATAAAGTCCTCATGATAATTGCATTCATGCATCACTTGTTTGTTGGTTGTTAGATGAAAAGAAAATCCTTAAAAGTATGATTAGAAGAGACTTGAGTGAATTGACTCTAAACACTGAGAGATTAGAGTGTTGGTGGACGAAATTGTGATCCATATTCTTTAAGTTGTACTCCTTGTACTTTTATGGGATTTGAAATTGGCACAAGTGAACACAACTCCGTTCAACTAACCAGCAAGTGTACTGGGTCGTCCAAGTAATAAACCTTACGTGAGTAAGGGTCGATCCCACAGAGATTGTTGGTATGAAGCAAGCTATGGTCACCTTGTAAATCTCAGTTAGGCAGATTAAAATTATGGAATTTAGAAAATCAAATATAATTAATAAAAAGAAATAATAAAAGGGATAGAATACTTATGCAGATTCATTGGTGGGAATTTCAGATAAGCGAATGGAGATACTGTATGGCTCAAGAACGCCTACTTTCCTATTACTTCAACTCAGTCCTTCTTACTCCTTTCCATGGCAAGCTGTGTATAGGGGTTCACCGTTCGACGATGGCTACTTTGTATCCTCTCTGGAAAATGGTCCTCTGCGGCTGTCACTCGCATGGCTAATCGTCTGGAGGCATCACACTGGCCGAAGGCTACATCCCATCCTCGCAGTGAAAACTACGCTCACGCGCTCTGTCACAGCACGGCTAATCACTGGTTGGTTCCCGCTCCTACTGGAATAGAATCCCTTGATTCTTTTGCGTCTGTCACTAACGCCCAGCACTTGCGAGTCTGAAGCACGTCACAATCATTCATTACCGGAATCCTACTCGGAATACCACAGACAAGGTTAGACTTTCCGGATTCCCAGGATCCTACTCGGAATACCACAGACAAGGTGAGACTTTCCGGATCCTCATGAATGCCGCCATCTATCTAGCTTATACCACGAAGATTCTATTGGGGAATCTAAGAGATACACATTCAAGCTCGGTTGCATGTAGAACGGAGGTGGCTGTCAATCACGCGCGTTCATAGGTGAGAATAATGATGAGCGTCACATAATCATCACATTCATCATGTTCTTGGGTGCGAATGAATATCTTGGAATAAGAATAAGAGAGATTTGAATAAAAAGTAATAGTGATTGTATTGAAACTTGAGGTACAGCAGAGCTCCACACCCTTAATCTATGGTGTGCAGAAACTCCACCGTTGAAAATACATAAGTAAAAGGTTCAGGCATGGCTGAATGGCCAGCCCCCAAAACGTGATCAATAGCCTCTTAGGATGAAGAATAAAACAAAACTGAGACCAAAGATGTCTAATACAATAGTAAGAGGTCCTATATATACTAGACTAGCTACTAGGGTTTACATGAGTAAGTAATTGATGCATAAATCCACTTCCGGGGCCCACTTGGTGTATGTTTAGGCTGAGCTTGATCAATCCACGAGCTGAGGCTTCTCTTGGAGTTGAACTCCGAGTTATGACGTGTTTTGGGCGTTCAACTCCGGATCATGACGTTTTTCTGGAGTTTAACTCAAGACAGCAGCATGAACTTGGCGTTTCAACGCCAAGTTACGTCGTCAATTTCCGAATAAAGTATGGACTATTATATATTGCTGGAAATCTCTGGATGTCTACTTTCCAACGCCGTTGAGAGCGCGCCAATTGGAGTTCTGTAGCTCCAGAAAATCCATTTCGAGTGTAGGGAGGTCAGATTCCAACAGCATCAGCAGTCCTTTTTGTCAGCCTTTTTCAGAGTTTTGCTCAAGTCCCTCAATTTCAGTCAGAATTTACCTGAAATCACAGAAAAACACACAAACTCATAGTAAAGTCCAGAAATGTGAATTTAACACAAAAACTAATGAAAACATCCCTAAAAGTAGCTTGAACTTACTAAAACTACCTAAAAACAATGCCAAAAAGCGTATAAATTATCCGCTCATCACAACACCAAACTTAAATTGTTGCTTGTCCCCAAGCAACTGAAAATCAAATAGGATAAAAAGAAGAGAATATACTATAAATTCCAGAATATCAATGAATATTAATTATAATTAGATGAGCGGGACTTGTAGCTTTTTGCTTCTGAACAGTTTTGGCATCTCACTTTTTCCTTTGAAGTTCAGAATGATTGGCTTCTCTAGGAACTTAGAATTTCGGATAGTGTTATTGACTTTCCTAGTTAAGCATGTTGATTCTTGAACACAGCTACTTATGAGTCTTGGCTGTGGCCCTAAGCACTTTGTTTTCCAATATTACCACCGGATACATAAATGCCACAGACACATAACTGGGTGAACCTTTTCAGATTGTGACTCAGCTTTGCTAGAGTCCCAGTTAGTGGTGTCCAGAGCTCTTAAGCACACTCTTTTTGCTTTGGATCACGACTTTAACCACTCAGTCTCAAGCTTTTTACTTGGACCTTCATGACACAAGCACATGGTTAGGGACAGCTTGATTTAGCCGCTTAGGCCTGGATTTAATTTCCTTGGGCCCTCCTATCCATTGATGCTCAAAGCCTTGGATCCTTTTTACCCTTGCCTTTTGGTTTTAAGGGCTATTGGCTTTTTCTACTGCTCCTTCTCTTTTTTTTTTCGCAAGCTTCTTCTTTTTCACTGCTTTTTCTTGCTTCAAGAATCAATTTCATGATTTTTCAGATCATCAATAACATTTCTCTTTGTTCACCATTCTTTAAAGAGCCAACAGTTTTAACATTCATAAACAACAAGAAAAAATATGCACTGTTCAAGCATTCATTCAGAAAACAAAAAGTATTGTCACCACATTAATATAATTAAATTAAATTCAAGGATAAATTCGAAATTCATGTACTTCTTGTTCTTTTGAATTAAAACATTTTTCATTTAAGAGAGGTGAAGGATTAATGGATTTTATTCATAGCTTTAAGGCATGGTTACATACTAATGATCATGAAGTAGAGACACAAAACATAGATACACACAACATTAAAAACCGAAAAACAGAAAGAAATAAAGAACAAGGAATAAATCCACCTGAGTGAGGGTGGCGCCTTCTTGAAGGTCCAATGGTGCTTTTTTTGAGCTCCTCTATGTCTCTTCCTTGCTTCTGTTGAATGATTCCTAGTAATTTTGGTGTTTCTACCCTTAGTTGCTTCCAATATTTGTGTGGAGGACAACTTATCCCCTGAGGTATCTCAGGGATCTCTTGATTTGCAGCCACATGTTCTACCACTGAGCTATGACGGCTTTATATGAGTCTTTCCATCTCCCATGACTCAGAGGTGGAAGCTTTTGTCTTCCCTTTGAGGTTTCTCTGGCCTTAGGTGCCATTAATGGTAATGGAAAAGCAAAAAAGCTATGCTTTTACCACACCAAACTTAAAATATTGCTCGCCCTCGAGCAAGAGAAGAAAGAAAAGATGAAGAAGAAGAAGAAGAGATGGAGGGATGTGTGTATTCGGCTATATGGGTGGGTTTGGGTGGGAAAGAGTTTTGAATTTTGAAGGTGAGTGGGGAAGAGTGGATAGAAGTGAGTGGTGAATGAAAAACAGAAGGGATGACCATGAATGGAGAGATAGAGTGCGAGGTAGATGGGGATTCTGTGAGGTTCACAGATCCTGAGGTGTCAAGGAATTCCATCCCTGCACCAAATAGGCATGTAAAATGCCTTTGCATTCCATTCTGGCGTTCAAACGCCCATTGGTGTATGTTTTGGGCGTTCAACGCCCAAATGTAACATGTTTCTGGCGTTGAACGCCAGTTTCATGCCTGTTACTGGCGTTCAGCGCCAGTTTTTCCTCTCTGGGCACATTCCTGGCGTTCAGCGCCAGAATGTTGCTTGTTTCTGGCGTTCAGCGCCAGAATGGTGCTCTGTTCTGGCGTTGAACGCCGGCCAGATGCATCTTACTGGCGTTGAACGCCAGCCTGTGCGTCCTCCAGGGGTGTGAATTTTTTCTTTTGCTGTTTTTGATTCTGTTTTTAATTTTTATGATTTTTTCGTGACTCCTCATGATCATGTACCTAATAAAACACAAAATAACAATAATATAGAATAAAATAAAAATTAGGTAAATAAAATTGGGTTGCCTTCCAACAAGTGCTTCTTTAATGTCAATAGCTTGACAGTGGCTCTCATGGAGCCACAAGGTGATCAGGTCAATGTTGTATAGTCCCAACACCAAACTTAGAGTTTGGATATGGGGTCTTGACACCAAACTTAGAGTTTGGTTGTGGCCTTACAACACCAAACTTAGAGTTTGACTGTGTGGGCTCTTCTTGACTCTGAACTGAGAGAAGCTCTTCATGCTTACTCTCTTCTGTCAAAGAGGGATGGCCATGTGCCTTAAACACAAGGTAGTCCCCATTCAATTGAAGGACTAATTCACCTCTGTTGATATCTATCACAGCTCCTGCTGTGGCTAGGAAAGGTCTTCCAAGGATGATGCAATCATCCTCTTCCTTCCTAGTGTCTAAGATTATGAAATCAGCAGGGATGTAAAGGCCTTCAACCTTTACTAGCACGTCCTCTACTAATCCATAAGCTTGTCTCAATGACTTGTCTGCCAATTGTAATGAGAACAAGGCAGGTTGTACCTCAATGATCCCCAGCTTCTCCATTACAGAGAGTGGCATAAGATTTATCCCTGACCCCAGATCACACAGAGCTTTTTCAAAGATCATGGTGCCTATGGTACAAGGTATTAAGAACTTGCCAGGATCTTGTTTCTTTTGAGGTAGAGTTTTCTGAATCCAAGTATCCAGTTCATTAATGAGCAAGGGAGGTTCACTTTCCCAAGTCTCATTACCAAACAACTTGGCATTTAGCTTCATGATAGCTCCTAAATATTGAGCAACTTGCTTTCCAGTTACATCTTCATCCTCTTCAGAGGATGAATAATCTTCAGAGCTCATGAATGGCAGAAGGAGATTCAATGGAATCTCTATGGTCTCTGTATGAGCCTCAGATTCCTTTGGATCCTTAATAGGAAACTCCTTCTTGCTTGAGGGACGTCCCAGGAGGTCTTCCTCACTAGGATTTTCGTCCTCCTCCTCCCTTGTGCATTCGGCCATATTGACTATGTCAATGGCTTTGCACTCTCCTTTTGGATTCTCTTCTGTATTGCTTGGGATAGTACTGGGAGGAGTTTCAATGACTTTCTTACTCAGCTGGCCCACTTGTGCCTCCAGATTTCTAATGGAGGATCTTGTTTCACTCATGAAACTGAAAGTGGCCTTTGACAGATCAGAGACTACATTGGCTAAATTAGAGGTGTTTTGTTCAGAATTCTCTGTCTGTTGCTGAGAAGATGATGGATATGGCTTGCTATTGTTCAGCCTGTTGCGTCCACCATTGTTAAAGCCTTATTGAGGCTTTTGTTGATCCTTCCATGAGAAATTTGGATGATTTCTCCATGATGAGTTATAGGTGTTTCCATGAGGTTCACCCATGTAATTAACCTCTGCCATGGCAGGGTTCTCAGGATCATAAGCTTCTTCAGAAGCTGCCTCTCTAGTATTGTTGGATGCATGTTGCCATCCATTTAGATTTTGAGAGATCATGTTGACCTGTTGAGTCAACACTTTGTTTTGAGCCAATATGGCATTCAGAGCATCAATTTCAAGAACTCCTTTCTTCTGAGGTATCCCATTATTCACGGAATTTCTCTCAGAAGTGTACATGAATTGGTTGTTTGCAACCATGTCAATGAGCTCTTGAGCCTCTTCAGGCATTTTCTTCAGGTGAATAGATCCACCTGCAGAATGGTCCAATGACATTTTCGAAAATTCAGAGAGACCATAATAGAATATATCTAATATGGTCCATTCTGAAAACAGGTCAGATGGACATCTTTTGGTCAGCTGCTTGTATCTTTCCCAAGCTTCATAGAGGGATTCACCATCTTTTTGTTTGAAGGTTTGAACATCCACTCTCAGCTTGCTCAGCTTTTGAGGAGGAAAGAATTTATCCAAGAAGGCAGTGACCAGCTTATCCCATGAGTCCAGGCTATCCTTGGGTTGTGAATCCAACCATATTCTAGCTCTGTCTCTTACAGCAAAAGGGAAAAGCATGAGTCTGTAGACTTCAGGATCAACTCCATTCGTCTTTACAGTCTCACAGATCTGTAAGAACTCAGTTAGAAACTGATAAGGATCTTCAGATGGAAGTCCATAAAACTTGCAGTTTTGTTGCATTAAGGCAACTAGCTGAGGTTTCAACTCAAAATTATTGGCTCCAATGGTAGGAATGGAGATGCTTCTTCCATCAAATTTGGACGTTGGCTTTGTGAAGTCACCAAGCATTCTCCTTGCATTATTATTATTTTCGGCTGCCATCTCCTTCTCTTGTTCGAAAATTTCTGAAAGGTTGTTTCTGGATTGTTGTAACTTAGTTTCTCTTAATTTTCTCTTCAGAGTCCTTTCAGGTTCAGGATCAACTTCAACAAGAGTGCCTTTTTCCCTGTTCCTGCTCATATGAAAGAGAAGAAAACAAGAAAAGAAAGAGGAATCCTCTATGTCACAGTATAGAGATTCCTTTATGTTAGTAGAAAAAGAAGGGGGTAGAAGAATGAAGAAGAATTCGAATTTTTAGATGAAGAGAGGTGAAGAGAAGTGTTAGTAAACAAATAATTGAATAGAAGAAGGAAAGAGAAAAAGAATTTCGAAAATAATTTTTAAAAAGGGGTTAGTAATTTTCGAAAATTAAAGATAAAATTAAAATTAAAATTAAAATTTGAAACAATTAATTAATTAAAAAAAAGAATTTTTGAAAAGGAGAGAGGTATTTTCGAAAATTAGAGAGGGAAAAGTAGTTAGGTGGTTTTGAAAAAGATAAGAAACAAACAACAAGTTAGTTAGTTGATTGAAAAAGATTTGAAATCAAAATTGAAGAAGATAAGAAGATAAGAAGTTAGATAAGATATTTTGAAATCAAATTTTGAAAAAAAGATAAAATTTTGAGAAGGATAAGATAAAAAGATAAGATAAAAATTTGAAGAAAAAGATATTTTGAAAAAGATTTAATTTTTAAAAAGACTTAACTAACAAGAAACTACAAGATAAGATTCTAGAATTTAAAGATTGAACCTTTCTTAACAAGAAAGTAACAAACTTCAAATTTTTGAACCAATCACATTAATTGTTAGCTAATTTTCGAAAATTAGATATAAAAGCTAAGAAAAAGATTTTTGAAAAATAATTTTTAAAATTTTCGAAAATAATAAAAAATTGAAAAAGATATGATTTTTGAAAAAGATTTTGAAAAGATAAGATTTTTAAAATTGAAATTTTGACTTGACTTGTAAGAAACAACTAATTTTAAAAATTTTTGACCAAGTCATCCCAAAATTTCGAAAATTTGGAGGGAAATAAGGAAAAGATATTTTTTTTTATTTTTGAATTTTTAATTATGAGAGAGAAAAACAACAAAAATGCTCAATGCATGAAATTTTTAGATCAACACAATGAATGCATGCAAGAATGCTATGAATGTCAAGATGAACACCAAGAACACTTTGAAGATCATGATGAACATCAAGAACATAATTTTGAAAAATTTTTTGATGCAAAGAAAACATGCAAGACATCAAACTTAGAAATCTTTAATGCATGGATTCTAACAAACAAAAAATGCATATGAAAAACAACAAACAACACAAAACAAGAAAACATCAAGATCAAACAAGAGGACTTATCAAGAACAACTTGAAGATCATGAAGAACACTATGAATGCATGGGATTTTCGAAAAAATGCAAGAAAAATTTTTAAAGCATGCAATTGACACCAAACTTAAAAATTGACTCAAAACTCAAACAAGAAACACAAAATAATTTTTTATTTTTATGATTTTATGAAATTTTTTTTAATTTTTATTAATTTTTTTCGAAAATAAAGTTTAGAAAAACGAAAAATAAAAGAAAAATTTTGAAAAAGATTTTTGAAAAGAAAATTACCTAATCTGAGCAACAAGATGAACCGTCAGTTGTCCATACTCGAACAATCCCCGGCAACGGCGCCAAAAACTTGGTGGACGAAATTGTGATCCATATTCTTTAAGTTGTACTCCTTGTACTTTTATGGGATTTGAAATTGGCACGAGTGAACACAACTCCGTTCAACTAACCAGCAAGTGTACTGGGTCGTCCAAGTAATAAACCTTACGTGAGTAAGGGTCGATCCCACAGAGATTGTTGGTATGAAGCAAGCTATGGTCACCTTGTAAATCTCAGTTAGGCAGATTAAAATTATGGAATTTAGAAAATCAAATATAATTAATAAAAAGATATAATAAAAGGGATAGAATACTTATGCAGATTCATTGGTGGGAATTTCAGATAAGCGAATGGAGATACTGTATGGCTCAAGAACGCCTACTTTCCTATTACTTCAACTCAGTCCTTCTTACTCCTTTCCATGGCAAGCTGTGTATAGGGGTTCACCGTTCGACGATGGCTACTTTGTATCCTCTCTGGAAAATGGTCCTCTGCGGCTGTCACTCGCATGGCTAATCGTCTGGAGGCATCACACTGGCCGAAGGCTACATCCCATCCTCGCAGTGAAAACTACGCTCACGCGCTCTGTCACAGCACGGCTAATCACTGGTTGGTTCCCGCTCCTACTGGAATAGAATCCCTTGATTCTTTTGCGTCTGTCACTAACGCCCAGCACTTGCGAGTCTGAAGCACGTCACAGTCATTCATTACCGGAATCCTACTCGGAATACCACAGACAAGGTTAGACTTTCTGGATTCCCAGGATCCTACTCGGAATACCACAGACAAGGTGAGACTTTCCGGATCCTCATGAATGCCGCCATCTATCTAGCTTATACCATGAAGATTCTGTTGGGGAATCTAAGAGATACACATTCAAGCTCGGTTGCATGTAGAACGGAGGTGCCTGTCAATCACGCGCGTTCATAGGTGAGAATGATGATGAGCGTCACATAATCATCACATTCATCATGTTCTTGGGTGCGAATGAATATCTTGGAATAAGAATAAGAGAGATTTGAATAAAAAGTAATAGTGATTGTATTGAAACTTGAGGTACAGCAGAGCTCCACACCCTTAATCTATGGTGTGCAGAAACTCCACCGTTGAAAATATATAAGTAAAAGGTTCAGGCATGGCCGAATGGCCAGCCCCCAAAACGTGATCAATAGCCTCTTAGGATGAAGAATAAAACAAAACTGAGACCAAAGATGTCTAATACAATAGTAAGAGGTCCTATATATACTAGACTAGCTACTAGGGTTTACATGAGTAAGTAATTGATGCATAAATCCACTTCCAGGGCCCACTTGGTGTATGTTTGGGCTGAGCTTGATCAATCCACGAGCTGAGGCTTCTCTTGGAGTTGAACTCCGAGTTATGACGTGTTTTGGGCGTTCAACTCCGGATCATGACGTTTTTCTGGAGTTTAACTCCAGACAGCAGCATGAACTTGGCGTTTCAACGCCAAGTTACGTCATCAATTTCCGAATAAAGTATGGACTATTATATATTGCTGGAAAGCTCTGGATGTCTACTTTCCAACGCCATTGAGAGCGCGCCAATTGGAGTTTTGTAGCTCCAGAAAATCCATTTCGAAGTCAGGGAGGTCAGATTCCAACAGCATCAGCAGTCCTTTTTGTCAGCCTTTTTCAGAGTTTTGCTCAAGTCCCTCAATTTCAGTCAGAATTTACCTGAAATCATAGAAAAACACACAAACTCATAGTAAAGTCCAGAAATGTGAATTTAACACAAAAACTAATGAAAACATCCTTAAAAGTAGCTTGAACTTACTAAAAACTACCTAAAAACAATGCCAAAAAGCGTATAAATTATCCGCTCATCAAGTGTATACACACCTAGTGAGGGTTCAATTACTCAATTCTATGTTTCCATATCTCTTATCATGTATTCTTGCATGTTGCTTCATTTTGATGAGTGAATCAATTCTTTAGATTTTGCTTGCATTGGATTATTTCCTTACTTAGCCCTATTTGTCTATACTCTTTCTTGAAAATTTAATTGTTTGTTTTCACCAATTCTATAGAAAATCATAGCATAGATAGATGTATAGGTATAGATAGTATATAGTATACTTGCATGCATATAGATAGTTGCATGTAAAAAGTTGTTTACCCCCCTTTGATCATTCTCCTTGTTTGGTTTAGCATGAGGACATGCTATTATTTAAGTGTGAAAAAATTGATGAGTCCATATTTGATGAGATATTTAGGCTTGATTTGAGTGAATTTCATCACGTAAACCTACACTTAAGCACCAAAATAGCATACTTTTGTGATTTCTCCCTAATTTTGACCTAAATGTGAAAATATGTGTTTTTGTGCTTAAATTAGTGATTTTAATTCCACTTGTATGCCATTCAATGCCGTGATATATTTTGTGAGTGATTTCAGGTCATTTAGGCAAGAATGGGTTGGTAAGAAGTGGAAGAAAGCATGTACAAGGGAGAACACATGAAGAAAACAAAGGAGAAGCACATACTGACGTGTGCGTGCACACAACCACATGTGCATACGCACAGGTACCAGCGTGTGACTTCATTAATGAAGCACGTGGCTCGCAATTTTGGAGGCCTCTGGGCCCAATTTTGAGTGTGCTGAAGCCAAATTGAAGTGCTATATCAAGGGAAATTGACCACATATGAAGGGAGCTCACTTAGATTAGAGATTATTAGGTTTTAGTTTTGTTTTTAGGAAGCTTCCATAGGAGTAGGAGTAGTGTAGTATTTCTCCCTTATGGTTTTACTCCATTTTTCATTTTTATTGTAGCATTTTATAGCAAGCTTTGACTTTGGATTTTGCTTCTTTAATTGTAAGTACTCTCAATTTCCTCTTTAATTACAACACTTTTACTTTCATTTTCTCTTGGTTCAAGTTACTTTGTTCATATTTGAAATTTTGAGGTTCTTGAAATTTTGATTGAAGAATTTAATGTTTTATGCCTCCTTTATGTTTGATTGAATGTTAATTGTTGATATTGTGAATAGTTGATTATAGTTTTCTATTCTTCTTTGCAAATTCCCATGTTTTGTTTTTGTACCCACCAAGTGTTTGTGAAAATGCCACTTGGTAATTTTGAGTAGAATTTCACACCTTGGCTTGGGATTTGAGTTCCTATGATACTAGAGTCATGATGTCCGACATTTAGTGGTAATTCTTGAGGAGTTAGTTGATTCTTATTTCCATTGAAGCTAACTTTTTATCAACTAGTTTAGTAAGTTTGCTAGAACTTATGGATCAAGGTCAATTATTCTTGCTTGACCTATTCCTCGATGTTAGGGGTTAAATAAAAGAAATTAACTCATGATGATCACCATAGTTGTGGCTAGGACAATGATAGGATTCCTTAGATTCTCATTTCCAAGTCAAGACTCTTTTTGTGCAAAACTTAGCATTTTCACTAGTTTTGATCTTATTTCCTTTTTACTTGCATTAATATCAGGTTTGATCATTCCTTAATTATTTTAGCTCTTTTAATCTTTAGTTCTTTGATTGCAAAACCCCGTATTTTCACAACCGAAAGAGTAACACTTCGATTGCAATTCCTAGGAAGAACGACCTGAAGTTTCATTACTCTCGATTTATATGTTTTATATTTGAAAAAAAAAAATCTAAACTTTGATTGGAGAGGATAGATTGCCGGTTTGGACTATACTCACAACGGAAGTTATTTTATCTAAATCCAAATTGGCATGAATTTTTCTCTATCACTCCTAATATCAAATATTTTTAACTAAAATTATTCTTGATTTTAATTTTTTTAATTTACTAAAATAACTCTAATATCAAATATTATTCTAATTTTTTTAAATTTACTAAAATGTCCATAATAATAAATATGTTTAGCTAAAATTATTATTGATTCTAATTTTTTAAAATTTACTAAAATACCCCTAATATCAAATATCTTTAACTAAAATTATTATTGATTCTAATTTTTTTAAATTTACTGAAATACCGCTAATATCAAATATTGATTCTAATTTTTTTTAATTTACTAAAATATCCTAATATCAAATATCTTTAATTAAATTATTATTGATTCTAAATTTTTTAAATTTACTAAAATACCCCTAATATCAAATATCTTTAGTTAAAATTATTTTCTAAATTAACATTATCATAATTAAAATTAACACAAAATACTTATCTAAATTTTCAAAAATCCGATAATTCATAATTTGTCTCATCATCTATAGTTGAACTTATATAAAAAAATTCTCAACGATTCTAACCGCATATGTATTAAAAAGCTTTACTATTATCCAAAATAAAATTACAAAGAAATCTCAAAAGTTAAAACTTACTAGCAGACATACATGCACAATTATCAAGCGTGATGTCTTTTCCTCCATTGGTTTCACATTTCTTGTGCAAGTTAATCCCTTCATCTACCCCAAGCATCGCTCGTCTTAATATGGTAGATCGTCCCACCATCTACTCTAAGCATATTTTGATCTACTATCTCATCAATAGGATCCACAACCATCACTCTTCTAATGTGATTATGCAAAGGGCAACATGCAGTTATAACTCTTCCTTGAGTCTTAATAGGATAAAATGACCTTCCCCTTAAAATTTTCTATCTTACTTTCAATACTCCAAATGCTCTTTCAATAACATTTCTAGCTTGTGAGTGTTTCATATTAAAAAGCTCTTGAGCTATACTGGGTTGATTATGTGGATTAAACTCACTCAAATGATATTTTTGTCCATTATAAGGTGCTAAAAATCTTTCACAATTCATGTATCCAGCATCACATAAGTAGTAATGAAATAGTGTGACATATAAAATTGAACAAAATTAATGGAAGATCAAATGGTTACTTTGATAACATACTAAAGTCTTAATAAAATATCTTGGGAAACACTAAACCCATTGCGAAATAGAGCATCTCGCAATACCCTAGAATCCACAGCTGAGCCCTTCTAACCTACCAATACATAGATGAATTGCATATCGGGAGGAACCACTCCAAGCACATTGGTTGCTATATCACTTTTTCTATTTCGATATCTAGGCTTATCAGCCTTAAGGACATTAACTTTAATATGGGTGCCATCTAAGGCTCTTAGACAATTCTAAAATCTAAAAAAAGAGATCAATTAACTCAATCCTAAAGCACACTAAGCATATTAGGTTTAATAACATTAGCAAGATAAATTACCTTGAACCATTTCCATCGTTCATCCATTCTATCCTGCCTATATGGTTGAGGTTTCTTCAGTAAGCGATTATGACATCTCAAAATAGCAAGCAATATATCATTAAATCGCTTACTAATTATTTCTTCAGATCTCACAAATTGTCTCTTTATTACTCTAATTTTGACGGCATGTGCTATAATATGTAAAAACATGGCAACCATTTCTTCTATACTCATATTCCTACTTAGTTCTAACTTTCCAACCTCTTTAAGCATGCCTATCCATTCTTGTGTTTTCTATACATGCTAGATCGCTAAAGTAAATAATCCTATCGACACTAACATTCTTATTACTTATCTACTGTAACTGTCATTCCATTTTCTTTTTTTTTTTCAATTAAAATATAATCAAAACATAGCAAATCATCAATAACTTAACCATAAGGTCATTCATTAATTGGAAACGTAAAATCAAACAAACAATAACTCTCATCTTCTATTTGGAACCCATTTTGTCAAAAAAAAATATTAAAATATTTAACCAAAAAATTTTACTATGTATTTATTTTATATAAATTTTTTTTCATCATTTAAAAAATAAAATTAATAGCCAAAAGAACATCCCACAACATATAATATATATCTGAAGTATAAAACCAATCACATAGCTGATTATATAATTTACTATGATAATTTTGAAATGACTAGAAAATGCATAACATTTTGAGTTACATGGAATAGTAACATAATGCACACTGTTTTGAGCCTGTGTACCATTTGATACTACCACAAAAAAAAATGATAAAAGGGAGAATTTAATTTGAAAACTAAACTTAATCATATCTGAATCATGTAATGAGGTTTCGGTTGCTGCTCTATATAACACCCCGAATTTTTTGAAAATTAAACAATGATTTATTATTTTATTTAAAAATTTTATTTTTTTAAAAAAATTAAATTAAATTTTATAATATTTTAAATTTAAAATTTATTAAAATTTTTAAATTATTTTTATTATTATAATAAGATATTTTAAAAAAAATAAATGAATTATTATTATTATTATTATTATTATTATTATTATTATTATTACCTTCAACGGTTTCACTAATAAGAAAACAAAAAGTAGGAAAGAAAGAACTAAATAAGGCTTATATATACGGTTTCACTAATAAGAAAACAAAAAGTAAGAAAGAAAGAACTATATATATATATATATATATACCGAAGCTTAGAGGGATTGGAAGAAGTTAAAGCCAAAAGTGGTTTCACTAAACGTGGTTTCACTAATAAGAAAACAAAAAGTAAGAAAGAAAGAACTATATATATATATATATATATATATATGTGTGTGTGTGTGACCGAAGCTTAGAGGGATTGGAAGAAGTTAAAGCCAAACGTGGCTTGCTAATCATACATATATATATATATATATATATATATATATATAATTACACATGTTTCCTTTCCATTCAATAACCATGACACCTAACCCTTTCTTATCACATTAATCATCATCATCTAGCTTCTTTGAATTTCATTTTCTTGCACGGTGAGAAGATAGTGACCGAGAGTGAGAGAGAAAACCGTGGAACCTTATACCTTTCTACTTTAATTTTTTAAATCTGTAACTCCAATAAAAAATTTAATTTGATAAAAGTGTTCGTATGCTTTTTCTTTATATGTTGATATTATTTTTATTTGGTAGAAGCTGATGGTGGTATAACTCCTTTTTCTCTTAAATTCGGCTGAAGTTTTATGAGACAAAGACAATTTCAAATATTTTTTTCTTCGACAGTTTGGTTAAAAAATTTCTCCAAAATTTCGAGTATTTTAATTTCGTACGAAGATAGTGGATAAAATTGTGGTTGCGGCTGCCGCTGCCACTGAGTGCGAGCCGAGAGAAAAGGATTTCTTTGAAGCGTTTAATTTATGGGTTTGACAATCGAGGTAGGGATTTTATTTTAAAATAATTAATAATTTTTAAGTTAAGAATGTCAAAAAAATTTATTGAGTAATTGCAAATAAATTATGTTTGTCTAGACTGATTAAATTTGATGAATAAGTGTTGACTGTGAGAATGATTGAGTTTAATGAACGTATCTGAATTCTTGATTGTTTGAATTATGGCTGAAAATACGTTACGTGTTACGTTTATACTTTGATTAAATGACATATGAATTAACGAATTATGAATGTGAGGGAGGTTATATCCAGGTTCTTGTAACCATAAATGAAAATGTGATTTTGGTTAATATTAAACGTAAAAAAATATGATCGGGAGGTTTCGTAAAGTTTGAATGAATGTACGACTTGTTTCTTTGGTTTTAATAGCAAAAGGTTTGAAAGAGAGCTGAATTTTATTGAAACAAAAGGAGGCTTAGCTTTAAAAAAATGATTTAATTATTGAAAATTATTTGATATTTAAAAATGGTCTGATTATTGAAAAGTATTTGATATTTGAAATGATTGAGAGATTATTTGGTTAGAACCCTGGAAGGGTGGCATAGTCTGCATTTTAGAGGAAATGCTGCCAAAATTTTATAATCTTTGAGATTTTGTTTAAAATGCTATTTTAAAAGATTTGGTTTTGAAAAATTAGATTATTTGAGATTTATTTAGTTAAAAAAAAATTTATTCTATTTGAATTCAATTTATCAAGAAAAAGAATAATGTTTTAAATCCAATCTTTTGAAAAGAGATTTTGTTTAAATTATGATATAAGTTTGGTTTGATAAGAAAGAAAAGAAGGAGAACAAAAAGTAAAGGGAAGAGAGATAATTAAAGGAATCTCTGTCACAGGAGAGTAGAGAACAAAGATAAAAAAAAACTTTAAAGGACTGTCTGCCACAGGAGAGCAGATGTGACATTGTTTGGGCCTTAGTGCCAAATGTATAGTGGGGACGCCCACACACTGAGAACTGTTTTCCAGATGTAAGCACATTGGAACACATTGGAAGTCACACTGTATGCAACCTAACCGTAAGACTTATGAGCACACTGTATGCATCTGAAAAGTCATATCTGGGACTCGTACCTAGGTAATGTCGGAAGCGGGTAGGCAACCGACACATGAACTCATGGCCTGCGTTAGGAATAGACATGCATCATAATATTTGCACATTTGCATTTGGTTGTGCTTGCTTGTTGTATTTTTTTGTGATTATATAATGTATTGTATTTGTTTCTCTTTGTGTGCTATAGTTATTACGTTTGTTGCAGGTTTCAGTTGTTACTGCTAACTGGGATTTTTTTAAATGACTTAACTTACTAAGAACTAACCAAAATCTTTAAAGTGAGTTTTAAAGAGCTCTAAAGATAATTATATAAAGTTAAAAAGCGATTATTTGTAACTTATTTCTTTACTCTCACGGTATTTTTTGTCTCTACTGAGAACGTGTACTTTGTTTTCACCCCAAAATCTTCCACCCTTTTAGTGGCACAGGTTTGAAGAGTCAGTGTGAAGCTATGGACAATTAGTAGGTTTACCTATTATTCATATCGCTTTTATAGTGTTCCCTCGCCCTTATTGCTTTAGTTTTTAGTTTATCTAGAGGGATAGGTATTGTATTCGATCTTTATATTGAATTTATTTGTATAGAACTTATTATTAATAGTATTTATGTTATTATTATTATTTGAAGATCTTTGATATGTGGTTTTAATTAATAGAAACAAAATTTTGTGGAATTTTCTTAAAAACTGAAACGCAATACCAACGTAAAGGCTCAATATTAAATAGATAATAAAAAAAATGAGTTAGTAATACCTTATTTTTGGTACGATCATGATGTGCTAACAATTAAGGAGTTACACTCCAGGTCTTGGAGATAAAACTAAGAATCTATCCCTTTTCTTGCCTCGGAAAATGGTTTGATCCTTGATTCTTCAATGATTTTTCACCACTAATAAAAGTCAAGAAATCCAAATTCCAAAACTCTAAATTCTTGCATCATATAAATTTAAATCATGCATTAAGGTATACTAAATTTGGTCCAGCTTTTTATCTTGAAGGCATTGGCTGCATAGGATTGATTTGTATTCTATTCGTGGATGTTGAACTTTTACTTTAAAATAGAATGTTGACCTTGTTTGAGGTGTAGGTAAATTTAATATCTTACTTTATGACTTGTAATCAGAGAAAGTGTGAAACCCAAATGCTACATGTTGTTCCAAAAATTTTAAGGAAAAATAAGGTTACACTCTTGATATTTGCCATAGAATTACCTTAATTCAACTAAGTGTCTATAAATAGTGAAATATCACTTTGATTGGTTTCTATTTTGTAAAATATGATCTGTGTGTAAAGTAAAAAAAAAAAAAAAGAAAAGAGAAAAATGAAATCATGGATGGTTGGAGACTTTGGAGCTTAAAAATAAACTCAGATTAACTTTGTTGAATAAACTAAAATGATTTACAATTCAATTTACTGAATTTTAAACTACAACTTAGCATGGATAAGGAGAGACTTAACTATCTATTGATTGCCATCAAGCTCCTATTTATTTATTTATTTTTTCACCTTATGAAAAAGCTATTAAACATTCAAGCAAGAGAAATTAGATTCATTTATCAAGGGTAAGAAACCAAAAAGAAGACTCAATATTTCTTAAGATTGTGATTCTATATTCAAACGAGAAGTCAATTTTTCTATAAAAAACTCATAAACAAATTTGTAACCAATATGCCATTTACTAGAAGGATTTTTCCATGAAGTATTGATGATCAAAGATGTTCCTGTTCAACATTTTTTTATGAAACTCTAACTTTAGACAATAGCTTAATAATTGAACAGATTAAGTTCATTGACTAACAAGAAAAAAGAGAAAACATGAAGAAAAAAATTGTACAAATAAAAAGATAATTGCATGCAAGCACACAAAGTTACAAAGAGGAAAAACAGAATGGAGAAAGAAAGAACGTAGACAATTTGGAGGAGGAAAAATTAAAGGGCTTCTTGTTATAACAAAGAATAAAGAATCACTAAAACTGTTTGAAATAGTACTTTCTGATCTTTAGTATTAAAACGCAATAGAACAAACGTGTTCCAAAAATATGAACAAGAGTATTATTAACAAGTTTTAAATTGATATCTTGTGATAAAAAATTAAAATTATATACAACCACATTATTTGAAGAATGTCAGACCATGATAACTTGCATATAAAGGCTATAAAAATGGTATATGATGGGATATTTTTTGATTTGAGAAATGAATCTCTCCCAAAAACACACCAATCTAACCGGCAAGTGCACCGGGTCGCATCAAGTAATAAAACTCACGGGTGTGAGGTCGATCCCACAGGGATTGAAGGATTGAGCAATTTTAGTTCAGTGGTTGATTTAGTCAAGCGAATCAAGATTTGGTTGATTGATTGGTGAATTGCAGAATTTAAATTGCATTGAAAGTAAAGGGAATGGAAATTGGCATGAATTTAAAGAGAACAGAAATTAAAGTGCTGAATCTTAAGAAACAAGAAATTAAATGGCAGAAACTTAGAGTGCAAGAAATGTAAATTGCAAAATCTTAAATTGCAAGAAATGTAAATGGCTTGAAATGTAAAGGGGATTGGGACTTGGATTTGCAGGAATTAAACAAAGAGAAGTTAAATTGCATCAAACAAAAAGTAAATGGGAATTGGGGTTGAATCAGATTCAAAACAGAAAGTTAAATGAACAAGTAAAGCAAGAGACAGAAAATTGGAATGGGAAATTGGATCTCAGGACCCAGAGACTAGAAAACCAAGTCTAGATCTCAATGCCTTCCTAGATCCAACAAGAACAAAAGCAATGAACTTATAAATTGCAGAGAAAATAGAAGAAGAACAATTGACAGAGAACTAAAATCAATTAAGCAGTAAAAAGAGATCCAAGGATGAGATTGAAACAGAATTCCTTCAATTCTCCAACCCAAGATCCAAGACAAGTCTGATTGAAATTAAAAGCAACAAAGCTAAGAGGAAGAGAATGGAATTCTCCTTCCCCCGAAACAAGAAACTTAAAATCACTCTGTACTCAAAAACTAAAGGAAAGCTCTCTGAAAAATTTCTAAAAAGGGAACTCCTCGAATAAATTGAATTCTAGCCTATTTATACACTTTCTTCAATTGATCTTCAAGCCTTGAGTTGGGCCTTTGCTCTTGGTGGAATTGGGTTGAAAGAGGCCTTGGTTGATTGCTCTTGAAGTTTGGAGAGAGACCCAAGTGAATCAATTGAACCGGATTGAGTTTTGCAAAGTTGGGTTTTAAAGTTAGCCTCAAAGTTAGGGGTCTAACTTTGAGGCCAACTTTTCATATCAGCAGGCCCTTTTCACTGATGCCAACGTTGGCCTTCAAGTTAGGGGCCTAACTTGAGCGCCAACGTTGGCCCTACCTTATGCACAATTGGCGCCAACGTTAGCCTCCAAGTTAGGGGGCTAACGTTGGCGCAAACGTTGGCTATTCTCCCTTAAGTTTTTGTGCGCCAAAGAGGAGCTCTCATGCCAACGTTAGCCTCCAAGTTAGGGGGCTAACGTTGGCGCAAACGTGAAGCACCCTGGGAGGAATTTTTAGCTTCCAACGTTAGCCTCCAAGTTAGGGGGCTAACGTTGAGGCTAACTTCAAGTCCAAAAGTTTGTGCCAACGTTTGAGGGCTAACTTCAACTCCAACTTCATTTATTCCTGGTTCAATTTCACTTGATTCATTGTCTTCTCTTAGCTTCTAGCCATTCCTTCTCACTTCAATCCTTTTCCAAGCTTTCTTCACCTATCATAAATCAACCAAACACAACAAAGCTATGCTTGAAATCATAAGATGATCATTCTATCCTAATATGCACCAATTATGGCATCAAACCTCATGAAATTGCATAAATTTATCTATGGTTGATTCAATCAAAGGAAGCATGAAAATCTACCTAAATTGGCTTGCTTAAGCCTCAAGAAAGTGCATAATTCAAGTGAAAACAAAAGAAAAAGACTAGTGAAACTAGGCTAAGATGACTTGTCATCACAACACCAAACTTAAAGCTTGCTTGTCCCCAAGCAAGAAATGAATTATTAGGAAGAATGAATGAATTGGAAAGAGATGTTCATGCTAGCAGAATGTTATTGATAGTTCATGGGATTTTATGTTGATATGCACATACTCACTTCTTATTGATTCTTAGGCTTTAGAAAGTCTCCTTCAAGCTTCAAGTGTCATACTGCTATGACCTCTCATGATTCCTTTATCCTTGGCTATTATTTTGTTCAAAGCTTTATTTGAGTGTCATGTGTAACAAGTTCATTTTCTTTTCTTTATACTTGACACATTATTCACCATGGACACTTGGCTCACCTTTCCCTTTAAACATTGATGCCCAGCACCTTCTTGGTTACTAAATGCCTTGTAGTTAGGTTGCTCTTGATAGTGGATTTTCAGCTGATGATCCCGGATTAGTTAATCCAAGTCACCGAGTGTTGAAGCACTCCAAAGAGCTTAGTAGTCCAAGCAGATCCTAATACATAGACACCACAGGCATATATTTTTAAGGTTCAAGCTATTGGTGTCCAGCTTTGTTTCCCTCTTTTTTTTTTTTTTTTTTTTGATTCTGCCATCTTTTGGCTATCTTTTTTTTCTTTCTTTCTTTTTATTTTTTTCTTTTGAACCAAGGATTTTCTTATTGAGATTCATAGACAGTAGATCACTCTATTCTTAGAAAAAGACATCCTAGCTCTTTATTCACTAATCAGTGAGTTTTTATACAGTCACACATATACCACCACTTGCTATTATTCTACTTCTTTCTAACAGAGAACTATCTCATTTCACAATCAAACATTTCTTTTATTGAATTAAAGATGCAGGGGACAAAACATGCTCTTAGTTAAGTGAAAGTGAACACACAAGCACAAACTTAAACTAGCTTACTTATTTTAAGATAATGAACACACATAATGCAAAGACTATGTCTGAACCCAAAAGACACTTTAACAGAACATACTCAAAATATTACTCAATAGCAAAAGTTAGGTGTATATACAACCTATTGGTTTGCATCTCTTTTGTTCATCCTTTTGTTATGCCCATTTTGAATCATGATGCCAAATTCCTTGCTACTTCCTCTGATTCGTCATTTTGACTCTGGGCAAATTCTTATGTTCTTGCTACAGGTCATAGAGTTAGGACTAAAAAGCAATTATATGGTTGATTAATTTGTCTGATTGCTTGAAACTAGTAATGTGTAGGAAGTTAGAATGTGTTTCTGAATGAAGTTTTGGTGGAACACCAAACTTAGAAACCTACATTCTTCCCTTAAATTGTTTTTGGTGTGCAACACCAAACTTAGTTCCTTGCAATGCATACTAATTATTCAACATTTTTATTGAGAAATGCTACGAAAAAGACAACTACCTCAGGTTGGGTTGCCTCCCAACAAGCGCTCTTTTATTGTCATTAGCTTGACATCTTCTGTTTTTGCTTCAAGGAGGATTTAGGCTCTGAACCTCTGCTTCTTTGTTCCATTGCCCCCCTAGGTATAGCTTTGCTCTATGTCCATTTGCTGTAAACCGATTCTTTGTTGCTTCATCTAGCAATTCAATACTCCCATAAGGAAAGACCTTAGTCACCAAGTATGGACCTGTCCATTTAGACTTAAGCTTGCCAGGGAATATCTTGAGCCGTGAGTTATACAAGAGAACTTGTTGTCCAGGCTTGAACTCTTTCTTCAAAATCTTCCTGTCATGCCATCTTTTAGCTTTTTCCTTGTATATCTTGGCATTTTCATAGGCTTCTAGCCTAAACTCATCTAGCTCATTCAGCTGCAACAATCTTTTCTCTCCTGCTGCTTCAGAATCCAGATTTAGAAGTTTGGTGGCCCAAAAGGCTTTGTGCTCAAGCTCTACAGGGAGATGACAAGATTTGCCATATAGCAATTGAAATGGGGACTTCCCAATGGGAGTTTTGAAGGCTGTTCGGTATGCCCAAAGTGCATCTTCCAATTTCCTAGCCCAATCCTTTCTTGTGCTACCAACTGTCTTTTCTAGGATCTTCTTCAGTTCCCTGTTTGCTAATTCTGCCTGTCCATTAGTTTGAGGATGATATGGTGTGGCTACCTTATGAATAACTCCATATTTGTGGAGAAGTTTCTCCATTTGTCTATTGCAAAAATGACCACCACCATCACTGATGAGACCCTTAGGTACTCCAAATCTAGTAAAGATGTGCTTCTTTAAGAATTGAAGAACAACTTGTGCATCACAGGTAGTTGTGGCTATGGCTTCCACCCATTTTGAAACATATTCCACTGCTACCAAGATATATTTGAATGAATAAGAGGGGGGAAAGGGTCCCATGAAATCAATGCCCCATAGATCAAACAATTCTACTTCCAAAATGAAGTTTTGTGGCATCTCATTCCTTTTTGTTAATCCTCCTGCTCTTTGGCATTCATTACATTGGTGGACAAACTCCCTGGCATCTTTGAAGATGGTTGGCCAATAGAACCCACTTTGTAGTATCTTTGCTGCTGTTCTTTCTGGACCAAAGTGTCCGCCGTAAGTAGAGCCATGGCAATGCCATAATATGTCTTGCATTTCACTCTCAGGGACACATCTTCTAATTATTCCATCAGAACCTCTTTTGAACAAATAAGGTTCATCCCACAAGAACTTCCTTGATTCATTGATCAGCTTCTTCACTTGTTGCTTGGTGAATTCTTGAGGTATCTTCCTTCCCACTTTGTAGTTAGCTATATCGGCAAACCATGGTGTTTGTTGGATCAGCATAAGGTGTTCATCTGGGAAGCTTTCATTCACAGGTAATGAATCCTTTTGGATTGTTTCTGGTGGCAGCCTTGACAAATGATCAGCAACTAGATTTTCGGTGCCTTTCCTGTCCCTTACCTCAATGTCAAATTCTTGTAAGAGTAGAATCCACCTGATGAGTCTTGGTTTGGCATCCTGTTTTGACATCAAATACTTGAGAGCAGCATGATCAGTATAAACCACGATTTTAGATCCTATCAAATATGATCTAAACTTATCAAATGCATAGACTACAGCCAACAATTCCTTCTCTGTTGTAGTGTAATTTTTTTGAGCTTCATTCAATACTTTACTTGCATAATATATGACATGATGCAAGTTTCCCTTCTTCTGTCCAAGTACAGCACCAATGGCAATCTCACTTGCATCACACATGAGTTCAAATGGCAGATTCCAATCCGGAGGTGTGATGATTGGTGCTGTTGTGAGTTTCTGTTTTAAAGTTTCAAAAGCATGCTGGCACTCTTTATCAAAAACAAAAGGTTGATCAATCATCAAAAGGTTGCTCAAAGGTTTGGCTATTTTAGAAAAATCTTTGATAAACCTTCTATAAAATCCTGCATGCCCCAAGAAACTTCTAACAGATTTCACATTAATTGGTGGAGGGAGTTTTTCTATTATCTCAACCTTTGCCTTATCAACCTCTATCCCTTTTCTTGAAACTTTATGACCAAGAACAATCCCCTCAGGTACCATGAAATGGCACTTCTCCCAGTTTAAAACCAAATTAGTTTCTTGGCATCGTTTCAAGACAAGAGTTAGATGGTTTAAGCAAGTATTGAAACTATCACCAAAGACAGAGAAATCATCCATAAAAACCTCTAAGAATTTTTCAACCATATCTGAGAAAATGGAAAGCATACACCTTTGAAAAGTAGCTGGGGCATTGCACAATCCGAATGGCATTCTTCTATAAGCAAAAACTCCAACTGGACATGTGAATGAAGTCTTTTCTTGGTCCTTTGGGTCCACCACTATCTGATTATACCCAGAATATCCATCCAAGAAACAATAATAAGCATGGCCAGCCAACCTTTCGAGCATTTGATCAATGAAAGGAAGTGGGAAATGATCTTTGCGTGTGGCATCATTCAGCCTTCTATAGTCAATACACATCCTCCACCCTGTCACAGTTCTAGTTGGAATGAGTTCACTTTTCTCATTAATAATGACTGTCATCCCTCCTTTCTTTGGTACCACTTGGACTGGGCTTATCCACGAGCTATCGGAAATAGGGTATATGATTCCTGCATTCCATAATTTCATCACTTCCTTCTGGACGACCTCCTTCATTGCAGGGTTAAGTCTTCTCTGAGGTTGAATCACTGCTTTGGAATTGTCTTCCAAAAGAATCTTATGCATGCATACTGTGGGGCTGATGCCCTTCAGGTCATCAATTGTCCATCCTAAGGCATCCTTGTGAGTCCTGAGAACATCCAGAAGCTCTCCTTCTTCTTTCTTTGTCAAAGACGAGTTGATGATCACTGGGAGGCTTTCTGAAGTGCCAAGAAATGCATATTTGAGATGAGAGGGTCATGGCTTCAGTTCTTGTTTCCGTACTTCTTCCTTCCTGTCCTGTTTCTCATCTTCAATGAAGGTCTCAGCCACTTGTTCTTCTGTTGCACCTTGATTTCCTTCTTCCTCCTGAGAACTTTCTTCCAGTATTTCTTCCACCAAACTCTCTATCATATCCACTTTGACATAATCCTCTTGCTCAGGGATGTTTTGCATTGACTTGAAAACATTTATGATCATTTGTTCATCATGGATTCTGAAGATTATCTCTCCTTTTTCTACATCAATGATGGCTCTTGCTGTGTGTAAAAATGGCCTTCCCAAAATGATAGAGTCACTTCCTTCCTCTTCAGTATCCAAAATCACAAAATCTGCTGGGAAGATAAATTCCCCAATCTTCACCAACAAATTTTCCACAATTCCATTAGGTGTCTTAATGGATCTGTCAGCCATAACTAATGACATCCTGGTGGGTTTGAGCTCTTCTATATCAAGCTTTCTCATCATTGAAAGAGACATTAAATTGATGCTGGCACCAAGGTCACAGAGAGCTTTGTTGAGATTTGTTTTTCCAATGGTGCACGACACTACAAAACCCCCCGGATCTTTGAGTTTTGGTGGAATACCTCGTTGAATTACGGCGCTGCATTCCTCAGTGAGTAATATGGTTTCCTTCTCAAGCCAACTTCTTTTCTTATTGATGAGCTCCTTCAAAAATTTTGCATACAAAGGCATCTGCTCAAGTGCTTCAGCTAGAGGGATATTGATTTCCAGCTTCTTGAAGGTTTCAAGGAATTTGTGGAAATGTTGGTCCTTAACCTCTTTATTGAATCTTTGAGGATATGGCAATGGAGGTGTGATGCTCTTTCCTCTTTGCTGCTGTCCTTGAGTCTTTTCCTTTGGGCTATGTGGCTGGTTCTCCTGTTCTTTGAGTTTCTCATTGCTTTTGGTTGGCACCACAACTTGCTCCTTAGCTTCCTTTGGTTGCTTCTCATCCTCTGTTGGGTCTTTGATGCTCTCTTTTTGTTTCTTTGTAGTGTCATTGTTGCTCGTCAATATTCTCCCACTTCTCAATTGGATCGCCTTGCATTCCTCCTTGGGATTTGGGATTGTGTCACTAGGCAGTGAGCTTGAAGGTCTCTCAACAGAAATTTGCTTGGAGATTTGCCCGATCTGCCTTTCCAGGCTCTTTATGGAGGCCTCATGGTTTTTGTTTGTCATTTCTTGGAGTTTCATCATTTTTTCTATCATGGTTTCCAAGTTGGTGATTCTTTGGGGTTCAGGTGGTGCTTGTGGTGGGTTGTGAGTTGTGGGTGGTGGATGGTGGGCATTTTGGTTAGTGGATTGGTATTGGTTGAGATTGGGGTAATTGTTTTGAGGTTTTCTATAGGTATTTTGGTTGGTTTGCTGCTGATTGAAATTTTGATTGTGTCTTGGGTTGTTTTGGTTTGGGTTTCTCTGCCATGGTTGTTGGTTTTGGTTGTGAGTATCTCCCCATCTGAGGTTGGGGTGATTCTTCCATGAGGGGTTGTATGTATCACCATAGACTTCATTTGGATTAGAGTGCATGTACTGAACTTGTTCTTGCTGTGGCTCTTCTTGGACCTCTTCATTTTGTCCCCATGTGACTGATGGTTGGCTAGTGTTGACTGCTGCAACTTGGAGGTTGTCAATCCTCTTGGTCATTTGCTCAAATTGTTGTTGGATTTGCTGCTGCATTAATTTGTTTTGAGCCAGGATTGAATCCACTCCTTCTAGCTCCATTATTCCTCTTCTCTGTGATGGTTGGCGACTTCTTTGATGAGCAAAGAAATATTGGTTGTTGGCCACCATATCAATAAGTTCTTGAGCCTCCTCTGCAGTTTTCATGAGCTGTAAGGAACCTCCAGTTGAGTGATCCAAGGATTCCTGAGACTTCAGTGTTAAGCCTTCATAGAAGTTTTGCAGCTTCTCCCATTCATTAAACATGTTAGAAGGGCATTTTCTGACTAGAGCCTTGTATCTCTCCCATGCCTCATAGATGGGTTCAGTCTCCATTTGAGTGAATGTTTGTACCTCAGCCTTCAACCTTATAACCCTCTGTGGTGGATAAAACTTGGCAAGGAACTTGGTTACCAAGTCATCCCAGTTGTTGATGCTGTCTCTTGGAAACGATTCCAACCATTGAGTAGCCTTATCCCTGAGAGAAAATGGGAATAGCATTAATTTGTAACTGTCAGGAGGCACTCCATTAGTTTTGACAGTGTTACATATCCTCAGGAAGGTGGATAAGTGTTGATGTGGGTCTTCAAGTGATCCTCCACCAAAAGAGCAATTATTCTGAACCAAAGTGATGAGTTGTGGCTTAAGTTCAAAATTGTTTGCATTGACATTTGGAGCCAAGATGCTGCTCCCACAATGTCTAGGATTGGCAAAGGTGTAGGAAGCCAAAACTCTCCTCTGAGGTGGGTTTTCATTGTTGTTCCCTGCTCCTCCTGGTGGATTAGTTGAATGTTCCTCCATCTCATGAAATTCTTCTTCTGATTCCTCTTCTCCAACAATATTCTTTCCTCTTTCAGCTCTCCTTAACCTCCTGAGGGTCCTCTCATCTTGTTCATGAAGATTTAGTGTGGTTCTTCGTGTACCTGACATACAAGCATATCATAAGAAATGTACACACCAATGATACTCCAATCTACTGCTAAATTGAAGGTTGAGTTAGTTTAAGCAAATAAACAAACAGTTAATGGGTTAGTCAAAATTAAAGAAAAAGTGCTTGATCTAAACTTACCACCTCACTTAATCATTGTCAATCTAATCAATCCCCGGCAACGGCGCCAAAAACTTGATGGGATATTTTTTGATTTGAGAAATGAATCTCTCCCAAAAACACACCAATCTAACCGGCAAGTGCACCGGGTCGCATCAAGTAATAAAACTCACGGGTGTGAGGTCGATCCCACAGGGATTGAAGGATTGAGCAATTTTAGTTCAGTGGTTGATTTAGTCAAGCGAATCAAGATTTGGTTGATTGATTGGTGAATTGCAGAATTTAAATTGCATTGAAAGTAAAGGGAATGGAAATTGGCATGAATTTAAAGAGAACAGAAATTAAAGTGCTGAATCTTAAGAAACAAGAAATTAAATGGCAGAAACTTAGAGTGCAAGAAATGTAAATTGCAAAATCTTAAATTGCAAGAAATGTAAATGGCTTGAAATGTAAAGGGGATTGGGACTTGGATTTGCAGGAATTAAACAAAGAGAAGTTAAATTGCATCAAACAAAAAGTAAATGGGAATTGGGGTTGAATCAGATTCAAAACAGAAAAGTTAAATGAACAAGTAAAGCAAGAGACAGAAAATTGGAATGGGAAATTGGATCTCAGGACCCAGAGACTAGAAAACCAAGTTTAGATCTCAATGCCTTCCTAGATCCAACAAGAACAAAAGCAATGAAATTATAAATTGCAGAGAAAATAGAAGAAGAACAATTGACAGAGAACTAAAATCAATTAAGCAGTAAAAAGAGATCCAAGGATGAGATTGAAACAGAATTCCTTCAATTCTCCAACCCAAGATCCAAGACAAGTGTGATTGAAATTAAAAGCAACAAAGCTAAGAGGAAGAGACTGGAATTCTCCTTCCCCCGAAACAAGAAACTTAAAATCACTCTGTACTCAAAACTAAAGGAAAGCTCTCTGAAAAATTTCTAAAAAGGGAACTCCCCAAATAAATTGAATTCTAGCCTATTTATACACTTTCTTCAATTGATCTTCAAGCCTTGAGTTGGGCCTTTGCTCTTGGTGGAATTGGGTTGAAAGAGGCCTTGGTTGATTGCTCTTGAAGTTTGGAGAGAGACCCAAGTGAATCAATTGAACCGGATTGAGTTTTGCAAAGTTGGGTTTTAAAGTTAGCCTCAAAGTTAGGGGTCTAACTTTGAGGCCAACTTTTCATATCAGCAGGCCCTTTTCACTGATGCCAACGTTGGCCTTCAAGTTAGGGGCCTAACTTGAGCACCAACGTTGGCCCTACCTTATGCACAATTGGCGCCAACGTTAGCCTCCAAGTTAGGGGGCTAACGTTGGCGCAAACGTTGGCTATTCTCCCTTAAGTTTTTGTGCGCCAAAGAGGAGCTCTCATGCCAACGTTAGCCTCCAAGTTAGGGGGCTAACGTTGGCGCAAACGTGAAGCACCCTGGGAGGAATTTTTAGCTTCCAACGTTAGCCTCCAAGTTAGGGGGCTAACGTTGAGGCTAACTTCAAGTCCAAAAGTTTGTGCCAACGTTTGAGGGCTAACTTCAACTCCAACTTCATTTATTCCTGGTTCAATTTCACTTGATTCATTGTCTTCTCTTAGCTTCTAGCCATTCCTTCTCACTTCAATCCTTTTCCAAGCTTTCTTCACCTATCATAAATCAACCAAACACAACAAAGCTATGCTTGAAATCATAAGATGATCATTCTATCCTAATATGCACCAATTATGGCATCAAACCTCATGAAATTGCATAAATTTATCTATGGTTGATTCAATCAAAGGAAGCATGAAAATCTACCTAAATTGGCTTGCTTAAGCCTCAAGAAAGTGCATAATTCAAGTGAAAACAAAAGAAAAAGACTAGTGAAACTAGGCTAAGATGACTTGTCATCAGTATATAGCCTCACTAGTTGAAGAATGTCAGACCATCATAACTTGTATATATTAATATTCCAAACCACTAACCTGATGCACTACAAATACAACCATCAGCGCCAGAGCGGATAATTTATACGTTTTTTGGCATTGTTTCATATAATTTTTAGTATGTTTTAGTTATTTTTTAGTATATTTTTATTAGTTTTTTTGCAAAATTTACATTTCTGGACTTTACTATGAGTTCGTATATTTTTCTGTAATTTCATATATTTTCTGGTTGAAATTGAGGAACCTGAGCAAAAATCTGATTCAGAGGCTGAAAAAGGAATGCAGATGCTGTTGGATTCTGACCTCCCTACACTCGAAGTGAATTTTTTGGAGCTACAGAAACCCAATTGGCACGCTCTCAATTGCGTTGAAAAGTAGACATCTTGGGCTTTCCAGCAACGTATAATAGTCGATACTTTGCCTAAGATTTAATGGCCCAAACTGGCATCCAAATGCCCACCACAGACCCTTTTCTGGCGTAAAACGCCAGAACTAGCACTAAAGCTGGAGTTAAACGCCCAAACTGGCACCTAAGCTGGCGTTTAACTCCAAGAATGGCCTATGCACGTGAAAGTTTCAAAGCTCAGCCCAAGCACACACCAAGTGGGCCCCGAAAGTGGATTTCTACACTATCTGCACTTATTTACTTATTTTCTGTAAACCCTAGTAACTAGTTGAGTATAAATAGTACTTTTTCCTATTATATTTGTATCTGATCTATCCAGGATCATTTATCCTCTAGTTTTGGAGGCTGGCCATTCGGCCATGCCTGGACCTCTTTCACTTATGTATCTTTCAACGGTGAAGTTTCTACACCTCATAGATTAAGGTAAGGAGCTCTGCTATTCCTCATGAATTAATGCAAGTACTACTGTTTTTCTTTCAATTCATGCCTACTTCTTCTCCAAGATATACTCTTGTACTTAATTTAGTTAAGTTAGACTGAAGGGGTGACCCGTGACAATCACCCACAATCTTCAGTACTAGCTTAATCAAGATCCACGTGCCTGACAACCACAAAGCGGTCTACATGATGTTCAACGTAGTCATTGGACGCCAGCCAGAGTATATTCTCTTGGGTCTCTAATCCACTGATTTGCATCGTCTCTCCTAACAACAGAGCATCTGAATACGTGATTAGGATCTTCGTGGTATAGGCTAGAATCAATAGACAGCATTCCTGAGATCCGAAAAGTCTAAACCTTATTTGTTGTATTTTGAGTAGGATCTGGGAAGGGATGACTGTGAGGAGCTTCAAACTCGCGAATGTTGGGTATAGTGATAGTGTGCAAAAGGATAAGGGTCCTATTCCGACACAAGTGAGAATCGACAGATGATTAGCCCTGCGGTAGCTGTGCCTGGTATTTTTCATCCGAGACGAGAAATCCGACAGTTGATTACCCGTACAGAAACCGTAGCCAGACCATTTTCACTGAAAGGATCTTACAGCTTGCCATGGAAGGGATGATGCATGATTGGAGGAAGGCAATAGGAAAGCAGAGATTCAGAGGCAACAAAGCATCTCCAAATGCTTATCTGAAATTCCCACCATTGAATTACATAAGTATATCTATCTTATTTTATGTTTTATTTATCTTTTAATTATTAAAACCTCATAACCATTTGAATCCTCCTGATTGAGATTTACAAGATGACCATAGATTGCTTCAAGCCGACAATCTCTATGGGATTGACCCTTACTCGCGTAAGGTTTATTACTTGGACGACCCAGTGCACTTGCTGGTCAGCTGTGCGGAGTTTTGAAAAGTGTGAATCACAATTCCGTGCACCACCAGCCTTCACCACCTTTGAGGTATCAACATCTTTACTGCCAGAACTCAAGATACAAAAAAGTAACATACATTTATTTGAAAAACTAATATAAACTTAAAAGTTATTAGCTAAGAAACAACAACAATAACAAAAAGTTTTGTTTGTACCAATCAATGACATCAAGAATTTTGGGTTTCCCATCTGAGGTAACCTGCAATCCAATAGCGGCTAGGTTTATGCTAGAATCTGTAAACATGCAGATCGAATAATTGAACAAACTTGCACTATCATACAAAACTGTAACAAATAATACCAGAACATACAAGTACACCAGAACCTGCACACCAAAATACATTGTAAAACTGAAAAACTAGATCCTACAAATACAGTAGCTGAAAATTAGATTGGAGTGAATACCTGACAAACCCCAATTTGACAGTTTATCTTGTATTGAATTTAGGGGATTTTATCACCTTTTACCCACATTTATTCAATGAAATAGCATGGTTTTGTATATTCTCCTTTAATTGTGCTTAAGAGTGAAAACATGCTTTTTTTAGGTCTTAAAATAGCTAAATCTAATTCTCCTTGATTCCATTAGATTCCTTGATATGTTTGTTAAGGGATTTAAGGTTTAGGAGGCAAAGATTGGATCAAGGGAATGAAGAAAGAAAGCATGAAAAGTTGGAGAACTCATGAAGAAATGAAAGAACCGGAAAGCTGTCAAGCCGACCTCTTCGCACTTAAACGACCATAACTTGAACTACAAAGGTCCAAATGATGCGGTTTTAGTTGGGTTAGAAAGCTAACATCCGGGGCTTCGAAACGATATAAGATTTGCTATTGTTGCTTCACGTATGGTGGCGCGCACGCGCAAAGTACGCGCACGCGCCATTGCTGCCACCTAGTTCACTTAAAGCAACATGTGGCCAGCGATTTTAGAAGCCTTGTGGGCCCAATCCAACTCATTTCTGATGCTATTTAAGCCTAGGATTGAAGGGGAATCAACATACTTTTCATACTTTCACATGTTAGTTACCAATTAGTTTAGTAGTTAGAGTTAGTTTCTAGAGAGAGAAGCTCTCACTTCTCTCTAGAATTAGGATTAGGATTAGGATTAGTTCTTAGATCTAGGTTTTAATCTTTGCTTTCTTCTACTTCTACATTTCAATTCTTTGTTGTTAGATTCATCTTCTTCTACTCTTTTGTTGTAATTTCCTTTATGTTGTTCTTGTGTTTTGTTGTAGATCTACTTTTGTTTCTCCCATATTCTTTCAATTCAATAAGAGGTAATTCATAATAATTGTTCCTCTTTGCTTTTCTATTATTGATCTTTTGCCTTTATAGTTAGATCTCTCTTTAATTCTTGCAATTTATGTTGTTTACTTGTATTGCACTCTATGTGTTTGTTGAAATGCCTCTTCTAGATTTAGTGTAGATTTTGTTCCTCTTGGCCTAGGTAGAGTAATTAGTGACTCTTGAGTTATCTAATTCCTTTGTTGATTGATAATTGGAGAGATTGCTAATTGGTTTGGAGTGCACTAAAGCTAGTCTTTCCTTGGGAGTTGGCTAGAACTTGTGGCTCAAGTCAATTCATCCACTTGACTTTCCTTTATTTAGTAAGGGTTAACTAAGTGGTAGCAATGAACAATTCTCATCACAATTGAGAAGGATAACTAGGATAGAACTTCTAGTTCTCATACCTTGCCAAGAGCCTTTTATAGTTGTTAGTTTATTTTCATTGCCATTTACTTTCATGTCTCTTATCCAAAACCCCAAATCAACTCAAACCAATAACAAGACACTTTATTGTAATTCCTAGGGAGAACGACCCGAGGTTCAATACTTCGGTTTATAAATTTAGGGGTTTGTTTTAGTGACAAACAACTTTTTGTATGAAAGGATTAGTGATTGGTTTAGAAACTATACTTGCAACGAGAATTCATTTGTGAATTCTAAACCGTCAAAAATCCAATCATCAAAATGGCGCCGTTGCCGGGGATAAGCAAAAGAAAATGGAAGGGGAGAAAAAAACTTTTTTTTTTTACCGACGTGTGCGCGTCATGCGTGCTTACGCGTCGATGTGCTTATTGGTTGAAGGACGCGTACGCGCCAGGTGCGCGCACGCGTGCATTGAGTTAGGCCGGAGGCATGATGTCGGCCCAAGTCTGGCACAACTCTCGGGTAAAAGTACCGAGAGTGCAGATTGTGTAATCGACGCGCGCGCGCATAGTGTGCGTGCGCGTGCATTGCCAATTTAAGATCATGTGCGCATACGCGCCAGGTGCGCGCATGCGTGCATAGACTTGTGCCCTAGGCCCAATGTTCGCACAGTGTAGGCCTAACTCTCGGGTTTTTTGGCTGGAGGTGAAATTTTGCATCCACGCGTACGCGTACAGTGCGCTTGCGCGTGGATGGTCGAAAAATGCTCAAGTGCGTGTACGCTTAATGTGCGCGCACGCGTGGATGGTGTTCTGTTTTTCAAAAAATATTTTTCTAAGTTCTTACACCAATCCAAGCCTTTCAATCCTCCAAACAGCTACCAAAACACCCTAGAACCTTATTCAACATACTATACTACTAACTAAACTCAATAAAACAATAAAAACAAGAAATTAAACTAATTCTACCAATATTTACAAAAGATAAAAATAAAAATGAGAATCTACCTACAATGGCAACTCAATTCACTTATTAACAAACTAAAAGAGTATGGAAAGAGTTTACCATGGTGGGGTGTCTCCCACCTAGCACTTTTAGTTTAAGTCCTTAAGTTGGACTTATGGGGAGCTTCTTATCAAGGTGGCTTGTGCTTGTATTCATCTTGGAACTCCCACCAATGCTTGGTTCTCCATTGTGCCCCAAGATTTCTCATGGATTGAGCCAAGTGTTGATGGAGTTCTTCACAAGCTTGGGGCTCCCAAAGTTGATCCTCTTCTTGTGATCCGGGATCCCACACTTTGTTTTCACACCCGTCTTGAGGTTGATCTTCATTATTAGTCCAACCGGGTGGTGAGTAAGGTGAATTCTCTATATAGTGGCCAACAATCCTCTTAGACCCATCTATTTGAGCACTACTCCATCCTTTATATCTCATGTTTGATGCATCAACCATAATGAGCCTTGATTTGCAACGCCCACCACAAAACCTTTTCCGCTTACGCTTCATCCCACAAACTTCCCTAAGTTGGCCATCCGTTTCAAGCAAACCATATTCAAGTGGGATAATAAAGCTCATAGAAATGAATTTCACCCACTCAAATGAATGTGTAGATGGCAACCTAGGCAAAGATGCTTCCAAAGATCTTGGCAAAGCATAGCCAACCCTCGTTCTTCTATTTCTAGGGACTTCCACCTCTTCACAAGATCTCTTAATCTCAATCTTTTGTTTAACAATTTTATCTAAACCTTTTCCTTTACTCAAATCATAATAAGGAGGGTGAGAAAAATTTACCTCCTCAACGCTTTCAAATCCAACGGGAGAAGGTTCTTCATGCTCAAAGGATTCTTCACCACTAAGACTTGATGCTTGATCTTCATCTCCAGGGGAACTCAATTCTTTCTCTATCCCATCCAAGTCTTCATATGGAATATGCCTTGGAAGGTGTGCACTTTCCTCCGTAGCATCAATTTCAATCATCTTGTAGGGGTTTTCTTCAACTTTATGTTCCCATGGAGGCTCCGCATCTCCTAAGTCTTCTACCACTTCTTCCTTGTCTTCAACAATTAAAGCTTCCTCCAATTGTTCCAATACAAAGCAACTTCCTTCATTTCCCACCAGAGTTTCCAATCTCTCCTTCATGCTATGTTTTTCATTTGATTCTCCACATGTAGTCGTGGGAGTTCCTTGAGTGTTCAAGCATTGGGAGGCTAATTGATTTGTTACCGCATCCAAGGCGGCCATGAAATTTTGCACATCCCTTTTCATTTCTTCTTGCCCTTGAACAAGAACACCAATGGTTTCATCCATTAGAGATTGGGGTGGTTGGAAGGATTCATCATTTTGGGGGAAGGGTTCATAGTAGGAAGGTGGTTCTTCTTGGTAGAGTTGTGGTGGTTCAATGTTTTCCATTCTTTCCACTTGTTGCACAACACACTCCATGGTTGCTTGAAATTGATCCAATGCTTCCTTGAGATGATCCCTTGACTCTTGTTCCTCTTGGATAATATGATTAGGATCATGTAGCTCTTGGATCAATGGATATGAGTATTCTTCCATGGGAGGTTGTGGTGGAAAGTAGTATTCATCTTGTGGTTGAAAATTTTCGTATATTGGAGGTGGTTCATCTTGGTAATAATATGGAGGAGGTGGCTCTTGAAAATATTGATGTTGGAATGGTGGTGACTCTATATGTGGTTCATATGGTTCATATGGTTGTTGGTAGGATGGATATGGGTTAGGGTCATATGAAGGTGGTTGGTAAGAAGGGGCTTGTGAGTATGGTTGAGAGTTTTGTTGAGGATATGGTTCATAGGCATATGGTGGTGGTTCTTGAAAGTCACAAGGAGATTCACCATAGCCATTTAATTGATATGCATCATAAAATGGCTCTTCTTCATAGTGCATTGGTGGGGGTTGTTGCCATGAGGATTGATCATATGCATATGGCTCCTCCCACCTTTGATTGTCCCATTCTTGATACACATCTTCATTATAGTCCTCATTTCCTACAACATTTTGATAACCAAACTCATAGCCAAGATGAGAATTCATGACAGCAAGAGGAAAATGAAAACAAAATCAAATAAGAAGCAAGAAAATTAAATCCTAAAACTAGTAAGAGCTAAGAAAAGCAAACATATTCACACTATTCACATATATACAATAACCAATAACATAACACCATTGCAACTCCCCGGCAACGGCGCCATTTTGACGAATGGATTTTTGACGGTTTAGAATTTCACAAATAAAATCTCGTTGTAAAGTATAGTTTCTAAACCAAACAATAATCCTTTCATACAAAAAGTTGTTTGTCACTAGTACAAACCCCTAAAATTTATAAACCAAAGTATTTAGACCTCGGGTCGTTCTCCCTAGGAATTACAATAAAGTGTCATGTTATTGGTTTGAGTTGTTTTGGGGTTTTGATAAGAGGCATGAAAGTAAATGGCAATGAAAGTAAACTAATAACTATAAAAGGCTATTGGCAAGGTATGAAAATTAGAAGTCCTATCCTAGTTATCCTTCTCAATTGTGATGAGAATTGTTCATTGCTACCACTTAGTTAACCCTTACTAGATAAAGGAAAGTCAAGTGGATGAATTGACTTGAGCCACAAGTTCTAGCCAACTCCCAAAGAAAGACTAGCTTTAGTGCACTCCAAACCAATTAGCAATCTCTCCAATTATCAATCAACAAAGGAATTAGATAACTCAAGTGTCACTAATTACTCTACCTAGGCCAAGAGGAACAAAATCTACACTAAATCTAGAAGAGGCATTTCAACAAACACATAGAGTGCAATACAAGTAAACAACATAAATTGCAAGAATTAAAGAGAGATCTAACTATAAAGGCAAAAGATCAATAATAGAAAAGCAAAGAGGAACAATTATTATGAATTACCTCTTATTGAATTGAAAGAATATGGGAGAAACAAAAGTAGATCTACAACAAAACACAAGAACAACATAAAGGAAATTACAACAAAAGAGTAGAAGAAGATGAATCTAACAACAAAGAATTGAAATGTAGAAGTAGAAGAAAGCAAAGATTAAAACCTAGATCTAAGAACTAATCCTAATCCTAATCCTAATTCTAGAGAGAAGTGAGAGCTTCTCTCTCTAGAAACTAACTCTAACTACTAAACTAATTGGTAACTAACATGTGAAAGTATGAAAAGTATATTGATTCCCCTTCAATCCTTGACTTAAATAGCATCAGAAATGAGTTGGATTGGGCCCACAAGACTTTAGAATTCGCTAGCCACGTTTTGCTTTAAGTGAACCAGGTGGCAGCAACGGCGCGTGCGCGTACTTTGCGCGTGCGCGCCACCATACGTGTAGCAACCATGGCAAATCTTATATCGTTTCGAAGCCCCGGATGTTAGCTTTCTAACCCAACTGAAACCGCATCATTTGGACCTCTGTAGCTCAAGTTATGGTCGTTTAAGTGCAAAGAGGTCGGCTTGACAGCTTTCCGGTTCTTTCATTTCTTCATGAGTTCTCCAACTTTTCATGCTTTCTTTCTTCATTCCCTTGATCCAATCTTTGCCTCCTAAACCTTAAATCGCTTAACAAACATATCAAGGCATCTAATGGAATCAAGGAGAATTAGATTTAGCTATTTTAAGACCGAAAAAAAGTATGTTTTCACTCTTAAGCACAATTAAAGGAGAATATACAAAACCATGCTATTTCATTGAATAAATGTGGGTAAAAGGTGATAAAATCCCCTAAATTCAATACAAGATAAACCGTCAAATTGGGGTTTGTCAATACCTAACCCGGTCCCTGTCCTTTTTCTTGATGGACATCGTGACCCTTGTCCGAAAAAAAGGGACAAATCGGTCCCTGTCCCATACTTCCGTGAGACGTCACGGTCGTTCTATCATCTCCTCTGACCAAAACAGACAGAAATTGCCTACATGTCAGTTAACGTTGCTGATGTGGAGGTTAACACTCTGTTAAGTTTCATGTTGGCCATTAGAGAATGGACACGGGTCGATCTGTCTTGCTTTAGAAACCTAAAACAACGTCATTTTTGGGTTTCACTCTACGTTGGCCATTAGGGAATGGATAGGGGTCAATCTGTCCCACTTTAGAAACAAAAAACTATGTCATTTTTTGTCCTCACTGAATCAGAATGGTTTGAAAGTGATTCCACACAGCTAATCCCTCACTCTTCTCCCAATCCAAATACAAACCCTAAGAGACCATGGTTGGTAGTGAAGATCGTTATTCATCATCAAACCGACAAAGTAGAGACGATTTAGGCTGGAGCTTGAATTCTAGTAGGAGTGTTGGAGCTCCGAGGAAGAAGAAATGGGTTGCCCCAATTTGTTATTGTGGTTCTCATGCAATTTTGTTCATGTCAGGAACGGTGAAGAATTTAGACAGATTATTCTTTCACTGCCCATACTTCAAGGTTAGGGGTGGCAAACGAACCTAAACCCGCCGGGCCGGCCCGCGTAACCCGCAAAAAAAGGCGGGCTGGGCTGGAAAAATGGGACCGCCAAATAGCAAAAGCCCGCCTAACCCGTACCGCTTAAACCGCGGGCTTTGGCGGGGCGGGGCGGGCTTCCCCGCCGGGCTAAGGTTTTTTTAGTGAGGGTGTATTTTTGCAATTTTTTTGCCAAAACCTAACTTCCCCCAACCTAACTTACAAGAGTATGAAGATAAAAATTGAGTGTTTTGAATTATGTTTATGTTATTTTGGAGACAATATTTATAATTATGTTTTGGATTATGTTTATTTTGCTTTGGAGAGAATATTTATACTTATATTTTGAATGAAAATTTGGTTTATAATTATATTTATTAAATATTTATAATTACAAAGACTTTAATGTTTGTGAATATAAAAAATATATTTTTTTATGCCATTAAAAATTATAAATTTATTAATATGGTTGTGAAATTATATATATTACTTAGTAGTTAATAGTAATAATAAAAAAAAGAGGAGCTTTGGCGGGCTTAGCCCGTCAGCCCGCCAGCCCGCAGTTAGGCGGGGCGGGCTAGGATTTTAGGACCGCCTCACTAGGTAGGGCAGGGCGGGCCAGCCCGCCAAAGGGCGGGCTTCTGGCGGGGCGGGGCGGGGCGGGCTTCCCCGCTTGCCACCCCTATTCAAGGTAGTTGTATTCACTTTAGCTAATTTTTTGTTTTCAATTTCTATTCCATAGATGCTAACAAATGTTAAACATTTTCATAGACTGGGAAATGGCATAGCAACTTCTTTGCATGGTTAGATGATTATATTTCTAATAGTTTTGTTGAGCTCAATTATGCCTATTTGACTTATCCTCGATGTTAGGGTTGACTAAGTAGGATTAACTCTTCATAATCATCTATGTTTTGGGTCAATGGCTAGGATAAATAACCTTAACTCTCAATCCTTGCCGAGAGGTTTCTTAGCATTTGAATTTTCCTTTATTTTGCTTAATTGCCTTGAGTTTGATTCCTTTTGATATTTAGATATTGTTTGCTTATTTACTTTCTTGCTATTTACATTTCTTGTTTGTTGCTATCAAACCATCATTCCCTAAGAGCCAATAATTGAGACTTGGTGCGCGAAATTAGGACTCGCACAACTTAACCAGCAAGTGCACCGGGTCATCCAAGTAATACCTCAGGTGAGTGAGGGTCGATCCCACGAGGATTATCGAACTGAGCAAGCAATGGTTATCTTGTTGAACTTAGTCAGGCAAATAGTAAAAGAAGTTGTTGTTGAATTCGCATAAAACAAAGCAATAAAAAAAGCAATTAACGGTTTGGTGTAAAACAATGATGAGAAAACAGTTAAGGCTTTGGAGATGTTTACTTTTCCAGATTAAAACCTCTTACCAACTATTTTAACAATGAGTGATTCATTCTATGGTAAACCATGAGTGATTTAACCTCCTCTGATCCTTATTAGCGATTTAACCTCCTCTGATCCTTATTAAAAGCCACTCTTGTGGTCATTTAATTTGGATCAGAGGGTGAAGTTCAGAAAAACCAGTTTAGCGCCACAAAAAACCTCAATTACCCAAAGCTAATAAGATTTTATGTCACATATCCCAATCAATCCGAATAATTTGAAGTTTAGGAGGAGTGTTTTCTAGCTGTAGCTCAAGCGAGATCGCTCTCTCGAGAATCGCAAGAGCTCATGTAGAATAAGGATCATACTCTCATTCTACCCAGATTCATAAGATTAAGAACGAAAATAACACCTTAGACTGAATCAAATATTAATTAAAATAGAAGAGTAATAATATTAATCCATAGAAATAAACAAAGCTCCTAACCTTAACCAAGAGGTTTAGTTGCTCATGACTTACAGAGAAAACAGGGTTCTAAAAATGAAGAAGGAAGAAGATCCCCTCCCAGAGGCGTGATCCCAGAAACGGTGCCTCCTCTTCCTTAAATACTAACTTAATAATAAATTCTAGACCTAAAAAAAGATATTATTTTTAATTAAAAATTACAATAAGAAATTAAAATAGGCTAAGAAGTGCTAAATCCACTTGAGAGTCCCAAAGAGGAGTGATTCGGACTGCTGGGGGCATTTAACTTCAGAGGTGCACGTTAAATGCCCCAAGGGGGTCAAAATTCATGTATGCTGAGGTCCTCTGCTGGCATTCAGTGCCGGGTGGGCGTTTAGCGCCGGCAGGGGGATGTTTCTGGCGCTGGTTTGTCCCTCTTGGGCACTAAACACCAGACTCGGTGTTTAGCACCAGATTTGGCAGTGATTCTAGAAGAAAAGTAAAAACTATTATATATCATTGGAAAGATCTAGAAGTTGCCTTTCTAAAGCCATTGAGACCACATCAATTGGACCTCTGTAGCTCAAGTTATTCTCATTAGAATGCAAGGAGGTCAAGGTTGATAACATCTGCTATCCTTTCTTCGTTGTTGCTCAAAACTCTACCAAATTTGCCCAAAATTCACCTGAAATCTTTAAAATACTAAAACAACTCAAAGTAGCATCCAAAAAGGATTTTTACACTAAAATATAATAAAACTTAATAAAATCTAACTAAAAACAACTAGAAAATCCTAGGAAAAAGGGTATAAGATGCTCATGCATCATAACACCAAACTTAAACTGTTGTTTGTCCTCAAGCAACCAAAACAATATAGGACCAAGAAGAGGTAACAATTAAGACTTTGAGTTTGTCAATGAAATTCAGGTCTAGTTACTGAATGGGGATTATGACACTCTATTTCTGAATAGTTTTGGCACATCACTATCCCTTGAAGCTCAGAAGTGTTGATATCCTCAAGAACTAGAACTCAGATGATATTATGAATGCTCTTCTTTAGGCTCTAATTAATCCTTGAACACAGGTTTCTCTTTCTTTTCTTTGATGCTTTGTACCTTGAGCCTAGTCGTGACTCTAAGTGTTTTGTCTTCAAGCTTAACTTGATACATAAACACCACAAGCACTTAACTGAAAAACCTTTTGGGTTCAAATTTTTCCTTGCTTTTTCTCCCAGACAATGGTGCTCAGAGCCTTAGGCATACTCTGTAACAGCATTGAGTCATGACTTTAAGTGTTCAGTCTCAAGGTTTACTTGAAACTTTCACACCACAAGCATATGCTTAGGAAAAACCACTCTTTTGAGCTTTAGATCAATTTTGACCCTCCTAACCATTGATGCTCAAAGCCTTTAACCTTTTTTTTCTTAATTTTTCATTTCTTTTCAATTCTTTTTACTGTTTGTTTTGCTTCAAAAATCAATCTTTTTCTTGTTTCAGAGAATTCACAATATTCCTCTAAGTTTTTGAACCTCAGGGATCAACACTCTTTACTTAAATATCAAATATACACTGTTTATTTATACATTCAGAAATAGAGATAGTGCCACCACATTAAGATAACAAGAACAATATATATAACTCAAAATCTCATGCATTTTACTACTTCTTTTTCAGAATAATTTTTATTTTAAGCTTAGTGAGCAATACATGAGGCATCTTTCTGTTTTAAAATAAACATGAAATACTAAAATAAACAACTAAACTAGAAAGCAAGAAAATCGTACTAGTGATCATGAAAACTTAGAATAGGAAATAAAAAATAAGCTAAAAATACTGGAAAAATAGAAGATAAAATAAGGTAAGGGATAGTGAAACTCAACCACCTCAGTCATGGTGGCTGCTGCTCCCTTCTCAAGTTGTGCTCTTCCATGAAGATGATTCACCTTCCTTTGATGCCATTAATGATAATAAAACCCAAGAGCTCACTCTGCAACACCAAACTTAAAAGTTTGCTTGTCCCTAAGTAAGAAAACTAAAAACGGAAGGGACATGAAGAGCACATGGATGAGTAAAAATAATACAAAAGAAGATAGGAGTGATAAAAGGGGAAAAATTTTGAATTTAAATTTTTTTATGACCCCTTGGTGGCGTCAAACGCCCATTATGGACGTTAAACTCCCCATGGAGGGTAAATGGAACGCCCAAATAAGGTGTAAAATGCCCAAACTTCTGCTCCCCTCTTGGCGCTAAATGACAAACCCCATTTTGAGGGTTTATCTTGTGCTGATTTCAGGGGTTTTATCAATGATTCCACACACTTTCTATATGAAAATACAAGAATTTGCATTCCTTTTCTAGTTTTGCCCCATGGATGAAAACATGCTTATTTTGCAATAAAATAGACACATTTCTAATCTTCTCTTGATGCCATTCGATGCCGTGACCCATGTGTTAAGTGGTTCCAGAATATAGGGCAGGGATGGACCGGAAGAGAGAAGGAGGATAGGAGCAAAAGAAGGGAGCAAGAGAATTAAGCCTTGGAAATCTCAGCATGGGCGCGTGCGCGCACTTGACGCGTCCGCGTGGATAGAACAACTAGAAGCCGAAGCCAAGAGTCAAGCCACGAGTCGGCTTGCGTAGCGGCTAAGACATGATCTTCTTGGGCGCACACGCGTACGTCACGCCTCCGCGTACATTTCAAAATGCATCTGTGGTGCGCGCGCGCGCCGATGTTCGAATGTGATTTTTTTAAGAAGCCACGTGACTTAGGCGTGGAGTTAGTTGGGGATCCCATTTTTGGGGAATGCCTTGGCGGGAAAAGCTTAAGAAGACCAGAGGAGCAAAGGTTAAGGACACTTAGTTCATTTTCTAGATTTGAGATATTTTGAGGGATAGTTAGCTACACTCTTGGAGGAGGAGAGAGAGATCTCAAGCTCTCACTAGGGTTCTTCTTCATCCAATTTCTGAATTTTCACTCACTCTTTGGTGAGATCCATTGCAATTCTTACTTTACTTTGTTCATGTTATAGATTTTCTTCTCCAATTTCAAGTAGTAGTTGTAATTGCTAAATTCTCTTAGATCTAGAATTCAACTTTGTGGTTTTGGATTTCATCAATACTTTGAGAATTTGATCCTCATTGTTGCTCTTTGATACTTGTTGTTAGTTCCTTGTGTTGCAATACCTTTAATTCTACTTTTCTTCTCATTTCACTATGACTTTCTTTCTTGCTCATCAAATGTTTGATAAAATGTCAACACTAGTTATGGAGTAGAAATTTCTCACTTGGCATAGGGTTGGACCATTAGAAGAAGTTGAATAGTTGTGTCAATTGTTGATTTGGAATTAGAGATTGCTAATTGACTTGGATTGCACTAAAGCTAGATTCCCATGAGGTGAAGCTAGGACTTGTGACTCAAGTTGATTATTTTCATTTGACTTTCCTCTATACCTAGGGGATAACTAAATGAGGCATGGCCTAATTGTTGTCATCATTGAAAGAACTATAAGGATAGAAATTCTAATGCCAACCCTAAGCCAAGTCTTTTAATGATTGATTGTTTGTTTCCTACTACTTTGCTAAAACTTTCAAAGAATCCTAACAAAGCTTTCTAATCAATAAGATGCACATTTTGGCAATTCCAAAGGAGGACGACTCGGGAGACTAGTACTCTCGGATATAGATTGTAGGATTGTTTGGTACGAAATTTAAGTGTCGATTAGACTATACTCACGATCATATTCATTTTTGAATTCTAAATCGGCATGCTAAATTTCGTTTATCAAAATGGCGCCGTTGCCGGGGAATTTGCTTAGTGTGCCATGTTATTGTTTGGATTGAATGTGTATATATGTACATAATTGCATTTCATTATAATTTGTTCAAGTGACTAACTCCTCATCGTTACCATGAATTTCATTTCCCCTTCATTGCATGACGCGTTCACAACCGAATCCGAGCTTAGTCCCTTTTGATCCGGAAATAGAACGAACTTTGTTTCATGTTAGACAAGCTCGGAGGCGGCTAAAGTTTGGGAAAGGTGAAGAGGTTTTCACCACCTCAACCACCTTACTAAAAGTGAACATTGAACCATCACTCAAAGAAGGCATTAGTCATACTTCCATCAATTTCTCTAACAATTCTTCTTTTGTTTTAGGTACTAATACCATGGATGCTTCGAGGAGAGTTACCATCAAGGAAGCGGGTGCACCGGATTATGTCCTTCAACCCCTTCATGTAACTCATCCTAACTTGAATGCATACTTTGATTTGAAGACCGCTTTGATCAACCTCCTACCTAAATTTCATGGGCTTCCCGCACAAGACCCTATTCGACATCTCAAGGACTTTCATCGTATATGCTCAACCACTAGATGGGAAGGATCCGATGAAGTTGCTATATGGTTGTTTGCTTTCCCTTTCTCTCTTGAGGACAAGGCGAAAGAATGGTTCTACACTCTATCTAGTGAAGTCACCTCCGATTGGGACTTACTTAGAAGAGGATTCTTGGATAAATTCTTACCTCCAGAGAAGATGGATAGGCTAAGGAAGAAAATGTCTTGTATTGTGCAAGGTGAAACGGAACCGCTATACGAGTATTGGGAATGGTTTCGTAAGCTACTAGACGCATGCCCTAATCACATGCTTGATACTCAAGTATTGCTTGGATACATATGTCAAGGGATGCGAAAACAAGATAGAACTCTCTTGGACACCTCTAGCAATGGTTCTTTGTCTAAATATAAAACAGCGGAGGAGGCATGGCAACTTATCATTGACTTAGCCGAATCCAATCAACATATGAGACGAAGAGTCAACCGTCCAGGAACCGTGAATGAGGTATCAACTAGTAGTGAAATCACCGCTTTAACTCAATCCTTGAGCGAAATGACATCCATCTTGAGGCAACTCCAATTGAACCAACAACAACCACAACAACCTCAATCATACCAACAACAACCCCCACCCCCTCAACAACACAACCAACAATTGGTCCCTCAAAAAGTATGTGGCATTTGTTCTTGCTATTCTCACTACACGGATGAGTGCCCAAGCCTTCAAGAAGACAACACTTTGGCGGCTACCCATAATTTCTATGACCGCCCAAATCAAGGATACTACCAAGGCGGTAATTCTAACCAAGGGCACCCTTATCAAGGAGGAAGCTACAATCAAGGGGGTGGGTACCATAATCAAAATTGGAGAGACAATCACCAACAAGGAAATAGGGACAAACAACAACAACAACGGAGGAGGTCAAAGATGGAACAACAACTCACAAAATTTCTCACAAAACCGGCCACCATACAACCAACAAAATCAACCATACAACCAACAAAACCCACAAAGAAACTACCAAACATACCAACCACCACATCAAAGACCACCACCCAACCAATCACAAGCTCCTCAAATCACATATACAACCACCCCCTCCAACCAAGACGAAACACTCCGGACCATCATCCAAGGCCAAAAGGAACTACAAAACACACTTGCTTCCGGCCTCACCGGCCTCACCTCTACACTACAAGCCCTTCTTGCACGAATGGATACATCATCAAATTCCACTCCTCAACCCCCAATCCAAAGCGTCATTCCCTCTCAACCTCAACCCAATCCAAAGGGGGGCATCAATGCCATCACCCTTAGATCCGGAACACAATTAAAGGAGAAGGGAACACAAGACTCAAATCCTATCACAATCACCCAAGAGGAGGAGAGAATAGATATGGAAGAGGTAGAGAAAGAGGAGACACCACAAGCTATAATTGAGGATGAAGCTCAACCAACAAAGGAGATCCCTAAGGCCAAGAGAACCTTGGAAGAAGAAATTGCTCAACCACTCCCATTCCCATCACTTGCAAAGAAAGCTAGAAAGCGCATAGAACTCGACCCCAAAATGGTAGAAATGTTCAAGAAAGTTGAGGTAACCATCCCTCTCTTTGATGCTATCCATCAAGTTCCTAGATATGCAAAATTCCTCAAAGATCTATGCATAAACAAGGATAGAATTCTTGAATTGGAAACCATCCCATTGGGGAGTTCTATTTCCGCTTTAATGGGAGCATTGCCCGAGAAGTGTGATGAACCGGGCCCTTGTATGGTCACTTGCACCGTTAATGGAGTTCAATTTATAGATTGTATGTGTGACCTCGGAGCATGTGTTAGCATCATGCCGCTTTCCGTCTACCGGGTATTGAAGTTGCCACCACTAAAAAGGTCAACGGCAAGATTTGTCCTAGCGGATAAAAGTATAATAACCGTGACGGGTGTTGCAGAAGATGTATTGGTGAATATAAAAGGGTTGGTGTTTCCGATTGACTTCTATGTCCTTGAAATGCCATCAAGCGAAACCGAGAGAGCATCATCTATCCTACTTGGAAGACCATTTTTGAGAACTTCTAGATTTAAGCTAGATGCCTACTCGGGGACCTACTCATTTGAAATAGATGGGAGAATTGTAAGCTTTAGCCTAGAAGAAGCAATGAAGCATCCACCGGAGAATCACTCTCTATTCCAGTGTGACCCAATTGATAACATGGTTGCCGAAGTGCATCTTGCAAAGTTAGATGAGAAGTACATGGTTGAAGAAGCAAATGAAGGTTCAAGCGAAATAAACATCACACACCATACAAACCATTCGGAAACTCAAACTTCAAAGAATGAAAAGAAGATGGAATTGAAGCCACTACCACCCCATTTAAGATACTCATATCTTGATGAAGCCCAAGAACTCCCTGTGATAATTGCAAAAGAGTTAACCCCTTAACAAGAAGACAAATTGCTAAATGTATTGAGGAAAAACAAAAGGGCAATCGGGTGGACTTTGGCAGATCTAGTGGGAATAAGCCCCCAAGTATGCGAGCATCGCATATTTCTTGAAGAAGGAGCAAAACCGGTCCGACAACCTCAAAGGAGACTTAATCCAACTATTCTTGAGGTTGTGAAGAAAGAAGTCACTAAGCTACTTGAAGCGGATATCATCTATCCCATCTCGGATAGCAAGTGGGTAAGCCCGGTCCAAGTGGTGCCAAAGAAATCCGGGGTGACTACAATCAAAAATGAAAGCGGTGAACTTATAGCGACAAGAGTGCAAAATTCTTGGAGAGTATGCATAGACTACCAAAGGTTGAATGCGGCCACAAGAAAAGATCACTTCCCACTACCGTTTATTGATCAAATGCTTGATCGACTAGCCGGTAAATCATATTATTGTTTTCTTGATGGTTACTCTGGTTACTTCCAAATTCACATTGCTCTAGAGGACCAAGAAAAAACCACATTTACTTGCCCCTTTGGAACGTACGCTTACAAGCGTATGCCATTTGGCCTATGCAATGCACCAGCAACGTTCCAAAGATGCATGATGAGCTTATTTGCGGATTTTCTAGAACAATGTATGGAAGTTTTCATGGACGACTTTAGTGTGTACGGTGATTCATTTGAGCATTGCTTAGGCAACCTTGAAAAAGTCTTAGAGAGATGCACCAAAACAAACCTTGTCTTAAATTTTGAAAAATGTCATTTCATGGTCAAACAAGGCATTGTTTTGGGACACATAGTCTCCAAAGAAGGCATCTCTGTAGATCCGGCAAAAATAAATGTCATATCTAGTTTACCTTACCCCTCCTCCGAGAGGGAAGTCCGCTCTTTTCTTGGACATGCAGGATTCTACCGGAGATTCATCAAAGACTTTAGCAAGGTAGCCCTACCTCTTTCTCGATTACTATAAAAGGACATTGAATTTGAGCTAAGCAAAGAATGTATGGAAGCATATGACAAACTTAAAGTAGCATTGACACAAGCCCCTATTGTGCGAGGACCAAATTGGACTCAACCATTTGAAATCATGTGCGATGCCTCAAATTATGCGATAGGAGCCGCGTTAGCACAACGCGAAGGTAAGAATCCCTATGTCATAGCTTACGCTTCCAAAACATTAGACGGTGCCCAATCCAACTACACTACAACCGAAAAGGAACTCCTAGCCATTGTTTTTGCTTTGGACAAGTTCCGAGCCTATCTTCTTGGTTCCAAGGTTGTAGTGTACTCGGATCACGCAGCACTAAAGTATTTGTTGACCAAAAAGGAATCAAAACCGAGATTAATTCGTTGGGTGCTTTTGTTACAAGAATTTGACTTGGAGATCAAAGATAGGAGTGGTTCCCAAAACCTAGTGGCGGACCATTTAAGTCGCCTCGAACACACAAAAGGCGACACCACTCCTATCAATGACTCTTTTCCTCTAGATGGTTTGCACGCAATCTCGGAAGTAGTTCCTTGGTATGCCCCAATAGCAAACTACTTGGTTTCACGCATCTTCCCTCCCGATCTTAGCAAACATCAAAAGGATAAGCTGAAAAGCGAATCCAAATACTATGTTTGGGACGTCCTTATTTGTGGAGGTGTGGAGCGGACCAAATAGTGCGAAGGTGCATACCTCAAACCGAATTCCAAGCAATCTTGGACGCTTGCCATGCTTCCGAAGGAGGTGGCCACTATGGCCCCCAAAGAACGGCAAGAAAGGTCCTTGATTGCGGATTTTGGTGGCCAACTCTTCTCAAAGATGCTTCCCTCTATTGCAACTCTTGTCCCCAATGCATTCGATTTGGAAATATTTCCAAGAAGGACGAAATTCCCCAACAAAATATGATTTTTTGTGAAATCTTTGACGTATGGGGACTCGACTTCATGGGACCATTTCCAAATTCCAATGGCTTTCTCTACATCTTGTTAGCCGTCGATTATGTGTCAAAATGGGTGGAGGCAATCCCCACCCGAACGGATGACGCTCATGTTGTTTATTCTTTTGTGAGGAACAATATCATTTGTCGCTTTGGCTCCCCAAGAGCAATCATAAGTGACCAAGGATCCCACTTTTGCAATAAAAAAAATGGAAGGCCTCATGAGAAGATATGGCATCATACACAAAGTCGCCACGGCTTACCACCCTCAGACAAACGGCCAAGCCGAAGTTTCTAACCGGGAAATCAAGCATGTGTTAGAAAGGATTGTGAGGCCGAATAGGAAGGATTGGAGCACTAAACTCTCCGATGCACTGTGGGCCTATCGAACGGCTTACAAGACACCTATTGGCATGAGCCCCTTTCAGCTTGTATATGGTAAAGCATCCCACTTACCGGTAGAGATTGAACACAAAGCTTATTGGGCCGTAAAGGAATGTAATATGAGCTTGGGTGGGGCCGGAGTAGAGAGAAAGCTTCAATTAGCGGAATTGGAATGTTTGAGATTAGAGGCCTATGACAACTCTAGACTCTACAAGGAAAAGTTGAAAGCCATCCATGACAAGAACATTAGGAGAAGAGAATTCCGACCCAGTGAACTAGTCCTTCTCTACAACTCAAGGTTGAGATTGCTACCCGGAAAGCTTAGATCAAGGTGGGATGGACCCTACCAAGTGGAGAAAGTGGAACCCTATGGGGTCTACCACCTGCGCCACCCATCAAGTCCGGACATTTTCAAAGTAAACGGGCACCGTCTCAAATTGTATCATGGTGAGCAAAGAAAGAACTCCAAGGAATTTGAAGTATTCCTCTTGAGGGATGCACCTCTTGAACAAGAACTTTGAGCTATTGAAAGTCCAACTTAAGGACGGTAAACAAAAGTGCTAGGTGGGAGACACCCCACCATGGTAAGATCCTCCTTTGTACATAGCCATTGCATCATTCTTTAATTGACACTAGCTTAACACTTGACTTCATGTTTGATAGCTAGATTTCAATTCTAATTCTGCTTCATTTGTTGCGTTCATTGGTAGTTTATCAAGTTAAAATGCCCTGCTATAGTACTGAAGTGGCTGTTTGGGGGGGGGGGGGGTTAGAATGTCATAAGTAGTGCAAAATCATGCAAAAATTTTGAAAAAGCACCCTTCTGCGCGTGCGCGCCCTGGAGACATTTGGCGACAACCCACGCGAACGCGCACCGTGCGCGGACGCGTGCTTGCGAAAAACACCCCTCCATATATTTACCCGAGAGTTACGCCCACACCAAGCCAGCACCATGCCTGAAGCATAGGCAACTCACGCGTGCGCGCACATGGCGCGTACGCGCGCTTGGGCGAAATCTGCAGATCGATCACTTTGTTGCACCCCTGGTACATATTCCAGAGAGTTAAGCCACTTTCGGGCCCGCACTAAGCCACCAGCCCAGCACCTCTGCCGCGTGCGCGCACCTGGCGCGCACGCGTCCATACACTACCAACACAATGTGCGCGCGCGCCTTAGTTGCGCACGCGTCCCTTGTTCTGCACTTTCCTCTATGCCACTCCACAGAGAGTTAGGCCCACCCCAGGCCGATATCATGCCTGGGGCATACCCCCGTTGACGCGTGCGCACACAGTGCGCGTGCGCGCCATCAACCCTGTGGCCAACTTCTGGTACGTCGTCCAAAGAGTTGTGCCTCCTCTATGCCACCATTGAGCTACCAGCCCAAGCGGATGGGCATGTGCGCGCAGCGTACGCGCGCGCGCCTTCACTTCACCTCGCTCCCTTGCGCGAGCGCGCACCGTGCGCGCACGCGCGGGTGATCGACGCCAACTTAAGAAGGGAGCCTACTTGCCCCCTTCATTTTTTCTTCTTCTTGCCCTCTTCTTCTCATTCTCTCTACTACCCATCCACTTACTACCATCTTTTCTTCCAGTCAACCACCTCCCACCACCTACCTCCGGTGGCCCCACATCACCCCTCCGCCCCACATCACCCCACTCTACAACTTCTTCTTTCATATCCTCTTCCATCTTTCAAGGTACTATACTAAGGTACCCTCTCATTCCACCTATCTCTTTTGATTCTTAATCATTTGGTTTCACTTTCTTTTAGGTAGCCTCTTTCCTTCCCTCCTCCCTCCTTTTAGTTATTCCTTTAGAGTGTTTTTGTTTTCCTTTTCTTTTCTCTTTCTCAATTTAACTCTTCATAGGCATTTGGGTCTCAACTTCTCTTGCATTGGTAGATGAGATGTGTTGCTTGATTTTCTTACACCCATTGTGCACTGTAGTAATTAATAATGGATTATGGAATGTTACATTGCTTTCACCTTCTTCTAATCACATACTACAAAAAGGATGCACGCCAAGTGTTCGATGAAAGGCATACTTGAGTTTTGAGTCCATTTTGACTAAATTGCCTCTCAACTAATCACTTTTGCGTGCATCTCCACATTCCCCAATCCATTCACTCATCTTTTTGTAACTTGCTTTCCACTTGTGGTCTTTAAGGGTGTATGCCTCTCATGCTTCTTACTTGCATGCCTAACCTACCCTTGTACCACATGCAAATGAATTGCCTTGCTCTTCACATGTTATCTTAGTTACATGTTGTAGCTGTCATGTAATAATGATACCCACAGTTTATGGCATAACTTTTCATTGCATCATCACATTTAATTACGCTTCTTTGGGTTTGATGTTATCCCCTTTCTTTGCTATCACAGGATGGTAATCAAAAAGAACAAAGGGAAGGCTCTGAAGAAGCCAGCTTCCACTAAAGCGCACCACGAACCAACGGCCAAGCCGCTCTTAAAGAAGACTAAGGGCCCCGTTGATGTTCTAGAGAAGGACAACCCTCCAAAAGATTCAAACAAGTTCCCCAACCGCTACTGCGAACTTGTTTACTCAAGAATGATTGAAAGGAATTATCACCCGGAACCCCTCCTAGTCCTACCGGCTCACCTCAATCCGATTGTGATGCCACACATTGACCGGAGGCAATGGTGGTTCCTCTTGAGGCAACCAAAGGAGGCCAATCTCTCATGGGTGGTGGAATTCTACTCCAACTACCACTCACCCCTTCTCACATCAATATTCGTGCGCCGAAAGCAAGTGTCAGTCACAGGGGAAACCATCCGAGAAGTCCTTGGGATTGGGCCATCGGCGGATGGATATGATGCCTACCAAGAAGTCTTGGCTACATGCGATGACCGTGCTTTCGATTGGGGCGCGATCCTCCGCGTAATTGCTTTACCCGACACATATTGGATTCGGGGAACCATAAAGCAAAGACCAAAGGGTTTAGACGTCCGCCACCTCACTCAAGAAGCCATGGCATGGGCCCAAATTCTAGCTCACTACGTGCTCCCAAGCACCCATGGGTCATCCATTACCGCCGAGCTTGCCTTATTGATATGGTGCATCTTAACCGAGAAACCGGTCGATATTTCGCATGCCATTCGGCAATCCATGGGGCGTATTCATGCCAAGGGAAATCTACCATTCCCCGCTATGGTGACCGAATTAGTTGCGAAGGCCGGCGTCAACCGAGAGGCTAAAGATAGGAGAACCTTGATTCCGGTCGAAGGTGATGTTATTCCGACCAAGAGATGCCTCAAGCCTCCGGAATTCACCAAGGACATTGGCCTACCCACACCGACTCGCAACACTACCACATCATCTACACCACAAAAATCAACCACCCAACACCTTGAAGACCTTCACAAGAAATTGGACCGTTATGAAAGGCGTAACCAACGCCGATATGCTCATGTGAAGAGACTTCTAAGCGTAGTCACACCACCTATGGAGGAGCCCGATATCTCCACATCCACGCGACTTCAAGCGGAGATACCGATGACATTGGAGATGAGGGACACTCGGGACTCGACCACCCATTGCGCTTAACCTATAGCACGGAGGACCGTGCTAAGTTTTAAGTGTGGGGAGGTCGGCCGACCGATCTCCGTAGGTAACATCTGAATAAATTCTTGTTCCTTGAACTCCTTTGTAATTAGGACAGTTTGCATGATTAGGTTTTAGTTGACACCATTCGCATGATAAGTTTACTTGGTTGGAACAATGAAACTCTTCTTTAGGAAACCAATACTTTTGGGCAACCGTGGCATTGCCAATTTTAAAATACTTTGATACCAAATTTGCATGAAGAATTATATTTTGGAACATGGATTTTGAGTTAAGAACACAAGCTAGTGAGTTTTGAGCCTAATTGCGTGGTTACATCTTATAACCACTTATTCTTCTTCTTGTGTGCATTATTCTCTTTCTATGATTGTAATCCTTGATTTGTTTGATTCTTTATGTCCGTTATTTTGTGTATTCATGCATTTATATGATTGAGGCCATCATTTCATTAGCTCACTCACCCAAATGGCCTTACCTTTTATCTTCCATTGTTAGCCAAATTTGAGCCTACAATTAACCCACTTTGTTCTTAATTTAGCACATTACAAGCCTTAAAGCGAAAAACAACAAATGTCCTCATTTGGATCTTTGATTAGCTTAGGCTAGAGTGTGTGAGTATCATTCAAGTGTGGGAACCTTGGGACATTGGATGAATAAAAAGGTAATTTTGTATTGTTATTGAAAATATTGGAAATTGGGTACACACTCATGTATTGATCAAATGTAAAACCTTATGCATTGATGTTCTTGTATATAAAAAGAAAGAGAAGAAAAGAAAAGAAATAAATATGCAAAAGACAAGAAAAAAAATAGAAAAGAAAAAAGAAAGAAAGAAAAAAAAGGGGGGGACAAAATGCCCCAAAGGAAAGTGAAGCTCAATAAAGTCAATGCATAAGTGTTGTGAAATGAAAAGGGAATACATGAGTATGTGAAAAGGTGAAAAATAGATAGTTGGGTTAGAACTTAATTGTATAGGATGTCGTAGGCTAGGTGGGAAGTCTAAGCTTATCAAAGATTCAAATCTCAAGCTCACTTAACCAAATATGCATCCTACCTTGACCCTAACCCCATTACAACCGAAGAAAAGACCTCATGATACTTGTATGCATACATGAAATATATGTCGATTGTTAGAAGAAAAACAAATCTTGGAAAGCATGATTAGGGGAGAATTGAGTGAATCAACCCCAAACACCGAGCGGTTAGAGTGTAAACACTTCCGGTGAGGGTTCGATGCTCAATTCCTTGATTCCCGGTTCTCACGAGCATTCCTCATGCAAGGTTGCATATACCGCATTTGATGCTTAGAAATTGGCAAGTCCCATACCTTGACCACCATTGTGTCCCATATGCTCGCATATGTCATGGGAAGGTTGATTTGTTCCTAACCAAGTAGGAAATAGCACTAGTCATAGTTGCATTCATATAAGTAGGTTGCACTTCATGAGTCTTATACTTTTGTGATCCCTCGGTCTTCTGTGTTTCTTTTACATTTCTCTAAGCATGAAGACATGCTAGAATCTAAGTGTGGGGAGGTTGACAAACCCCATTTTGAGGGTTTATCTTGTGCTGATTTCAGGGGTTTTATCAATGATTCCACACACTTTCTATATGAAAATACAAGAATTTGCATTCCTTTACTAGTTTTTCCCCATGGATGAAAACATGCTTATTTTGCACTAAAATAGATACATTTCTAATCTTCTCTTGATGCCATTCGATGCCATGACCCGTGTGTTAAGTGATTCCAGAATATAGGGCAGGGATGGACCGGAAGAGAGAAGGAGGATGGGAGCAAAGGAAGGGAGCAAGAGAATTAAGCCTTGGAAATCTCAGCATCGGCGCGTGCGCACACTTGACGCGTCCGCGTGGATAGAACAACTAGATGCCAAAGCCAAGAGTCAAGCCACGAGTCGGCTTGCGTAGCGGCTAAGACATGATCTTCTTGGGCGCGCACGCGTACGTCACGCCTCCGCGTACATTTCAAAATGCATCTGTGGCGCGCGCGCGTACCTTGCGCGTGCGCGCCGATGTTCGAATGTGATTTTTTTAAGAAGCCACGTGACTTAGGCGTGGAGTTAGTTGGGGATCCCATTTTTGGGGAATGCCTTGGCGGGAAAAGCTTAAGAAGACCAGAGGAGCAAGGGTTAAGGACACTTAGTTCATTTTCTAGATTTGAGATATTTTGAGGGATAGTTAGTTACACTCTTGGAGGAGGAGGAGAGAGATCTCAAGCTCTCACTAGGGTTCTTCTTCATCCAATTTCTGAATTTTCACTCACTCTTTGGTGAGATCCATTGCAATTCTCACTTTACTTTGTTCATGTCATAGATTTTCTTCTCCAATTTCAAGTAGTAGTTGTAATTGCTAAATTCTCTTAGATCTAGAATTCAACTTTGTGGTTTTGGATTTCATCAATACTTTGAGAATTTGATCCTCATTGTTGCTCTTTGATACTTGTTGTTAGTTCCTTGTGTTGCAATACCTTTAATTCTACTTTTCTTCTCATTTCACTATGACTTTCTTTCTTGCTCATCAAATGTTTGATAAAATGTCAACACTAGTTATGGAGTAGAAATTTCTCACTTGGCATAGGGTTGGACCATTAGAAGAAGTTGAATAGTTGTATCAATTGTTGATTTGGAATTAGGGATTGCTAATTGACTTGGAGTGCACTAAAGCTAGATTCCCATGAGGTGAAGCTAGGACTTGTGACTCAAGTTGATTATTTTCATTTGACTTTCCTCTATACCTAGGGGATAACTAAATGAGGCATGGCCTAATTGTTGTCATCATTAAAAGAACTATAAGGATAGAAATTCTAATGCCAACCCTAAGCCAAGTCTTTTAATGATTGATTGTTTGTTTCCTACTACTTTGCTAAAACTTTCAAAGAATCCTAACAAAGCTTTCTAATCAATAAGATGCACATTTTGGCAATTCCAAGGGAGGACGACTCGGGAGACTAGTACTCTCGGATATAGATTGTAGGATTGTTTGGTACGAAATTTAAGTGTCGATTAGACTATACTCACGATCATATTCATTTTTGAATTCTAAATCGGCATGCTAAATTTTGTTTATCACTAAACGCCCTCCCTGGCGTTTAGCACCTGCAGCACTGATCCTCTAGGGTGTCCTATTCTTCTGTCTGAGTCTTCTTGTCCCTGTTCTAAGCGCTGTACCTGATCACAAACATTAGAAAACCTAGGAAAATTTTGAAAATCAAGAAAAAAAGAATAAAATGAAATCAAAATAAAACTGAGATAAAACTGGAATAAATTAAAGGATACGTATGGTTGGGTTGCCTCCCAACAAGCACTTCTTTAACGTCATCAGCTTGACACTTGATTGTTGAATTTTTTTCCTCTTCTTCTAGTTGGTTAAAGAAATGACTCTAAGGGAGAAAAGGAGAAGATTAGTACCCTCAAATTTGAATTCCTCCTAGCAAGCTTTCTTTTATTATTATTAGCTTGATTCTCCTTGCTTGTTAGGGTAGGGGTTGGATTGCTTCTTGCTGACCTTCTCTTTTTCATAGATGTCATCTTTTGTTCCTTGGTCACAATCCCCTTTTCAGTGCTTTTCTTGATTATATTCACCACTCTGAATTCAGAACTTCGGTGTTGTGTGATGGGTGGTGTGTACCCTTTATCAAGAACTTCTTGAAATGGTGGTCAAAGAACTCACCCTCTATGCAATTCTCTGCTTCATTGGAGTGTAAATTTCCATAATTATTTTCCTCCCTTACAACCTCCTTTGTTCGTGCATCTTCCTCGTCTTCTATGTGTGAGGGTGGAGAGTTATCTAATTCACTGGGGTGTGTACTCCCTTGATTAACTTCCTCACATTCTTCCATAGGATCTTGCATTGCTTCTCTTGGTAGAAAGTCTGCTTGTTCCTCTGTCCAATGCTTGGTGATCAACTCCACATCTCTCTCTATTATTTTGACACTCATTCTCATATCATGCATGCAATTTTGAGTAGTATCCCTTAATTCTTTCATTGCAAGCTCTAGAACTGACAGTTCTTGATATGAATAAGGAGATGAAGATTCTTGATATGAAGAAAGATATGGTGGCTCTTGATATGAGTAAAAGGAGGATGGCTCTCGGTATGAATAATGAGAGGTTGGCTCTTGATATGAGTAAGCAGAGGGTGAGAGGGGAAATTTATGCAAAATTTTATCTGTTATTTGCTGCAGTTCTTGGCAGGCAAGATCAAAAGAAGATGGTTTTTGATATGAACAAGAAAATGATATTTTTGATATGGATAGAGAGGTGGTGGTTCTTGATATGAGTGAGGAGATGATGGTTCTTGGTAGGTGAAATATGGAGCACAGTAGTTTCCTTGGCTTCGCCAACCAAAATCTGGGTAGTTCCTCCATCCATAATAATATGAATCACTCCTTTTTAGTGTGATTCATTCTTCTCCATTATTTTTTCTCAACACAAAATACCAAACAAGATTAAATGCATCATGTGGTAAACAGCAAAGCAAAGAAGAAAGAAATATTTTTTTCTTTTTGAAAAGAAATGAAATAAAGAATAGTAAAAAAATGAAATAATTAGAAAATAATTGAGAATAGGTAAACTAAAAATTTGAAAATTAAATAAAGACACGAGTATTTTAAATATATATATATATATATATATATATATATATATATATTTTCAAAAGAAAAATGACTACGGGGACACCAAACTTAAAATCTAAAATTAAATAAAAGATAAAATAATTAGAACAAATTTCGAAATTTAAAGGAAGAATAAATAAGATAAAAAAAACGAAAGTTAAAAAAAAAAGAGGATTTAAAAATTTTCGAAATTCAAAAAGAAAGGAAAAACAACACTAGTGGGACACCAAACTTAAAATCTGAAATTAAAAAAAGTAAGATAACTAGAACAAAATTTGAAACTTAAGGGAAGATAAATAAGATTAAAAAAAATCAAAAATTAAAAAAAAAGGATTTAAAATTTTATGAAATTCAAAAAGAAAGGAAAAACAACACTAAAGGGATACCAAACTTAAAATTTAAAATTACAGAAAAATAAATAAATGAAACAAAATTCGAAAATACAGGAAAATATAAATAAGATAAAAATCGAAAATTTAAAAAATAAACAAAATAGAATTCAAAAATTAAAAGAAAAATAAATAAGCAAAACTAATAAAAATACATAATCTAAGCAACAAGACAACTGGTAGTTGTCAATTACGAACAATCCCCGGAAACAGCGCCAAAAAGTTGCTGCGTGAAATTAGAACTTGCACAACTTAACTGGCAAGTGCATCGGGTCATCCAAGTAATACCTCAGAGGCCCAAAGAAGATCCCCTCCCAGAGGCGTGATCCCAGAAAGGGTGCCTCCTCTTTCTTAAATACTAACCTAATAATAAATGCTAGACCTAAAAAAAGATATTGTTTTTAATTAAAAATTACAATAATAAAATAAAATAGGCTAAGAAGTGCTAAATCCACTTGAGAGGCCCAAAGAGGAGTGATTCGGACTGCTGGGGGTGTTTAACTTCAGAGGTGCACATTAAATTCCCAAAAGGAGGGGGTCAAAATTCGTGTATGCTGAGGTCCCCTGCTGGCATTCAGCGCCGGGTGGGCGTTCACCACCGGCAGGGGGAAGTTTCTGGCGCTGGTTTGTCCCTCTTGGGCGCTAAACGCTAGGCTCGGTGTTTAGTGCCTGATTTGGCAGTGATTTCAAAAGAAAATTATAGACTATTATATATCATTGGAAAGATCTCAAAGTTGGCTTTCCAAAGCCATTGAGACCTCATCTATGGGACCTTTGTAGCTCAAGTTATGCTCGTTGGAATGAAAGGAGGTCAGGGTTGACAGCATCTACTATCCCTTCTTCGTTGTTGCACAAAACTTTGCCAAATTTGCCCAAAATTCACCTGAAATCATAAAAACACCAAAACAACTCAAAGTATCATCTGAAGAGGATTTTTGTACTAAAATATAATAAAACTTAATAAAATCTAACTAAAAACAACTAGAAAATGCTTGAAAAAAGGGTATAAGTTGCTCACGCATTAGCACTTCATTGCAATTCTTAGGGAGAACGACTCAGGATTTTAAACTCCCAGTTATTTGATTTGAATTGTGACAATTTTTATTTAAACTTTGATTAGGATCAATTGTTGTTTTGGAACTATACTTGCAACGGCAATTCTATTTTTTGAAATTCCAAACCCACTTTTGGCTTTCATCAAAGGTCGTGGTTATGTGGTGGATAACAAAGTTAATGAGTTGGAGAAAAGATTAATTGGTTTGGAAGATCAGTTAGATAAGTGTAGATTGAAAATGGGTGAAAGTATATGTATTAAGTATGGATTTAATTTGTTAGCATTTTTTGGTGGAATTGTAATTGCAAGCAAGGTTCTAAAAACCGGTTCGGACCGACCGATCGAACCGTGAACCGCACAGGAAAATAATTCGGTTAAACAGCAAAACCGCAGAATTTGAAAATTGAAATTGAACTGGTGAACCGGCCGATAACCGGTCGGTCAAACCGAACCGTGACTCGGCCAGTTTTTTGGCTGGGCAGCAAAACGTTGCTGTTTCAGCCTCTGGAGCCCTAATCGCTAATTCAATCTTGATTCCTGATCCCCCTTCTCATCGAGTTTTAGAAGTGAGAACTGAGAACGCCTCTCTGACTCTCACACGACAGGGGTTCTCAACTTCTCATCGAGCTCTTCATCGAGTCGTCCCTCACCTCCGTCCAGCCACCGTGTCGTGCCGCCGCCATCGTTCCTTCGAATAGCCACCTAATCGCGCAGCAGTCGTCGTTTCTTCGACCAGCCACCTCCGTCGTGCAGCAACCGTTGTTTCTTCGAACAGCCACCTCCATCGCGCAGCAGCCGTTGTTCCTTTGAAGGTGCTCCACCACTACTTGGTCACTTGGCGTTGCTATCTCCCACTCTCCCTATTGCATGTCTATTAAAGGCGCCTTCGAGCTTCCAGAGTTCCAGGTAATTTTTTTTTAGATATGATTGTTTGATTGAATAACTATTGTATGTCTCTGTCTCCCTGATTAGTTTGATTGAGTAGTTGTTTGATTTTGTGAAGCTTTGTAAACTGAAGTTGTTGAAGTGTGACATGATGAACTCTGAAACTGTGAACTTTGTCTCCCTACTTTATTTTTCTTTGAACTGTGTAGTGTGAAACTGTGAACTGATTCAACTGATCCTGCTAAATTGAACTGTGAACTTTGGTTAATAGTTGTTGTTTACTGATTACTGAACTGATTTTGCTTTGTTTACTGAACTGGATTTTGTTGTTTGTTGAATAATTGTGAATAATTTTGGATGTTGTTTGTTGTGAACTTAAGAGTTGAGATTATTGGGTTGGATCCTTCATTCATCTTCATTTTTGTACAACACAACCCTCTCTTCTCCTTCTTGGCCGAATACATATCTCCCCCTCTCCTCCATATTTTCTTCTTCTTCTTCTTCTCTTCTTTCTTCTCTTGCTCGAGGGCGAGCAATTTTCTAAGTTTGGTGTGGTAAAAGCATAGCTTTTTTGTTTTTGTTTTTCCATAACCACTCATGGCACCTAAGGCCGGAGAATCCTCTAGAAAAGGGAAAGGGAAGACAAAAGCTTCCACCTCTGAGTCATGGGAGATGGAAATATCCATCTCCAAAGCCCATCAAGACCACTTCTATGATGTTGTGGGCAAGAAGAAGGTGATCCCTGAGGTCCCTTTCAAGCTCAAGAAAAATGAGTATCCGAAAATCCGACATGAGATCCAAAGAAGAGGTTGGGAAGTTCTGACCAACCCCATGCAACAAGTCGGAATCTTAATGGTTCAAGAGTTCTATGCCAATGCATGGATCACTAGTAACCATGATCAAAGTGTGAACCCGAATCCAAAGAATTATCTTACAATGGTTCGGGGGAAATACTTAGATTTTAGTCTGGAAAATGTGAGGTTGGCATTCAACTTGCCCATGATGCAAGGAGATGAACACCCCTACACTAGAAGGGTCAACTTTGATCAAAGGTTGGACCAAATCCTTATGGACATATGTGTGGAAGGAGCTCAATGGAAAAGAGACTCCAAAGGCAAGCCAGTTCAATTAAGAAGAGAATTAATATTCATTCATATTTTGAGATTTATAGTATATTCTCTTCTTTTTATCCTAATTGATTTTCAGTTGCTTGGGGACAAGCAACAATTTAAGTTTGGTGTTGTGATGAGCGGATAATTTATACGCTTTTTGGCATTGTTTTTAGGTAGTTTTTAGTATGATCTAGTTACTTTTAGGGATGTTTGATAAGCGGATAATTTATACGCTTTTTGGCATTGTTTTTAGGTAGTTTTTAGTATGATCTAGTTACTTTTAGGGATGTTTTCATTAGTTTTTATGCTAAATTCACATTTCTGGGCTTTACTATGAGTTTGTGTGTTTTTCAAATGGCGCGCTCTCAACAGCGTTGGAAAGTCGACATCCAGAGCTTTCCAGCAATATATAATAGTCCATATTTTGTTCGAGATTTGATGACGTAAACTAGCGCTCAACGCCAGTTTTATGTTGCTGTCTGGAGTCAAACGCCAGAAACACGTCACGAACCAGAGTTGAACGCCCAAAACATGTTATAACTTGGCATTCAACTCCAAGATAAGCCTTAGATCGTGTAACATTCAAGCTCAGCCCAAACATACACCAAGTGGGCCCCGAAAGTGGATTTATGCATCAATTACTTACTTCTGTAAACCCTAATAGCTAGTTTATTATAAATAGGACTTTTGAAGTCTTTGACCATTTGATCTCTTGACCACGTTTGGAGGCTGGCCATTCGGCCATGCCTGAACCTTGATTACTTATGTATTTTCAACGGTGGAGTTTCTACACACCATAGATTAAGGGTGTGGAGCTCTGCTGTACCTCAAGTTTTAATACAATTACTACTATTTTCCATCCAATTCGATTTATTCCTGTTCTAAGATATTCGTTGCACTTCAACTTGATGAATGTGATGATCCGTGACACTCATTATCATTCTCACATATGAACGCGCATGACTGACAACCACTTCCGTTCTACCTTAGGCCGGGAACATATCTCTTGGATTCCTTAATCAGAATATTCGTGGTATAAGCTAGAATTGATGGCGGCATTCATGGGAATCCGGAAAGTCTAACCTTGTCTGTGGTATTCTGAGTAGGATTCCGGGATTGAATGACTGTGACGAGCTTCAAACTCCTGAAGGCTGGGCTTTAGTGACAGACGCAAAAGAATCACTGGATTCTATTCCAACCTGATTGAGAACCGACAGATGATTAGCCGTACTGTGACAGAGCATTTGGACCTTTTTCACTGAGAGGATGGGATGTAGCCATTGACAACGGTGATGCCCTACATATAGCTTGCCATAGAAAGGAATGATGAAAAACTAGAAGGAAGAAGTAGGAAAGCAGAGATTCAGAAGGAACACAGCACCTCCATACACCTATCTGAAACTCCCACCATTGGATTACATGAGTAACTTTATCTTTATTTTATGTTTATTATTTATTATTAATTTTCGAAAATACATAATCAATTACTATCTGCCTGACTGAGATTTAAAAAGTGACCATAGCTTGCTTCATACCAACAATCTCTGTGGGATCGACCCTTACTCACGTAAGGTTTATTACTTGGACGACCCAGTACACTTGCTGGTTAGTTGAGCGAAGTTGTGGAAAGAAAGTACTGAGTTAATAGATGCACATACCAAAGAGCCATTATTGATGATCACAATTTCATCCACCAATGTTTTCATTTTTTTTATGCTAAATTCACATTTCTGGACTTTATTATGAGTTTGTGTGTTTTTCTGTGATTTCAGGTATTTTCTGGCTGAAATTGAGGGACCTGAGCAAAACTCTGATAAAAGGCTGACAAAGGACTACTGATGCAGTTGGAATCTGACCTCTCTGCACTCGAAATGAATTTTCTGGAGCTACAAAACTTCAAATGGCGCGCTCTCAATGGCGCTGGAAATTAGACATCCAGAGCTTTTCAGCAATATATAATAGTCCATACTTTATTTGAGACTTTACGACGTAAACTGGCGCTCAACGCCAGATCCATGCTGCATCCTGGGGTCAAACGCCAAAAACACGTCACGAACCAGAGTTGAACGCCCAAAACACGTTACAACTTGGCGTTCAACTCCAAGATAAGCCTTAACTCATGTAAAGATCAAGCTCAGTCCAAGCACTCACCAAGTGGGCCTCGGAAGTGGATTTCTGCATCAATTACTTACTTCTGTAAACCCTAGTAGCTAGTCTAGTATAAATAGGCCTTTTTACTATCATATTAGACATCCTGGATTATATTTTTGATCCTGTGATCACGTTTTGGGGGCTGGCCATTCGGCCATGCCTGGACCTTCATCACTTATGTATTTTCAACGGTGGATTTTCTACACACCATAGATTAAGGGTGTGGAGCTCTGCTGTACCTCAAGTTTTAAAGCAATTACTGCTATTTTCTATTCAATTCGATTTATTCCAGTTCTAAGATACCATTCGTACTTCAACCTGATGGATGTGATGATCCGTGACACTCATCATCATCCATCCTTATGAACGCGTTCCTGACAACCACTTCCATTCTACAAGCGAAAGCTAGAGTGCGTATCTCTTGGATTCCTGATACACGACGCATGGTTGCCCCTCGCCTGACAACCGAGCCTTCCATTCTGTGAGATTAGAGTCTCCGTGGTATAAGCTAGAATTGATGGCGGCATTCATGAGAATCCAGAAAGTCTAAACCTTGTCTGTGGTATTCCAAATTGGATTCTAGGATTGAATGACTGTGACGAGCTTCAAACTCGCGATTGCTGGGTGTGATGACAAACGCAAAAGAATCAAGGGATTCTATTCCATCATGATCGAGAACCGACAGATGATTAGTCGTTCCGTGACAGAGCATTTGGACCTTTTTCACTGAGAGGATGGGATGTAGCCATTGACAACGGTGATGCTCTACATACACCTTGCCATAGAAAGGAGTGATAAAGATTGGATAAAAGTAATAGGAAAGCAGAGATTCAGAAGGAACACAGCACCTCCATACACTTATCTGAAATTCCCACCATTGAATTACATGAGTAACTCTATCTTTATTTTCTATTTATTTATTATTAATTTTCGTCCACTATAATCTCTTAATACATTTGAATCCACCTGACTGAGATTTACAAGATGACCATAGCTTGCTTCATACCAACAATCTCTGTGGGATCGACCCTTACTCACGTAAGGTATTACTTGGACCACCCAGTACACTTGCTGGTTAGTTGTGCGAAGTTGTGACAAAGTGTGATTTATGTTGGAGAGCACCAAGTCTTTGGAGCCATTATTAATGACCACAATTTCGTCCACCAAGTTTTTGGCGCCGTTGCCGGGGATTGTTCGAGTTTGGACAACTAACGGTTCATCTTGTTGTTCAGATTAAGTAATTTTCTTTTCAAAAAGTTTTTCAAAAATTTTTCAAAATTTTTCTTTGTTTTCGTTTTCCCAAAAATTATTTTTGAAAAAAAATTATAATATTTTGAAAATAAATCATTCTTTGGCTTCAAAAATTTTAAGAATGAATTCTAGAGTTTTACGGTAAAATGTTGAAGCCTGACTGGCTGTAAAGCCATATCCAAATCCCCTTGGATTGAGGCTTCCACTTGTCAACAGATCGGGTATGTATATGGAGTTGGATGAAATATCAGCTGTTGCATGCCTTATTTATATCTTCTAAAGCTGGCTGGCTATTAAGCCATGTCCAACCCTTAGATTGGAGCTTTAGACTAATATTGAAAGATTCCTGGAATTCTTATTAAAAATTTTGAATTTCTTATTTTCTTTTTTCTATATGTTTTTCGAAAAAATAATAAAAAAATCATAAAATCATAAAAACCAAAAATATTTTGTGTTTCTTGTTTGAGTCTTGTGTCATGTTTTAAGTTTGGTGTCAATTACATGATTTAAAAATTCTTGCATTTTTCGAAAATTCATGCATTCATAGTGTTCTTCATGATCTTCAAGTTGTTCTTGGTAAGTCTTCTTGTTTGATCTTGATGTTTTCTTGTTTTGTGTCTTTTATTATTTTTCATGTGCATTCTTGCATTCATAGGGTCTAAGCATTAAAGATTTCTAAATTTGGTGTCTTGCATGTTTTCTTTGCATCAAAAATTTTTCAAAAAAATATGTTCTTGATGTTCATCATGATCTTCAAAGTGTTCTTGGTGTTCATCTTGACATTCATAGTGTTCTTGCATGCATCATGTGTTTTGATCTAAAATTTTCATGCATTGTGTCATTTTTGTGTTTTTTCTCTCTCATCATTAAAAATTCAAAAATCAAAAAAATATTTTTCCTTATTTTTCTCCTAATTTTCGAAAATTTAAGTTGACTTAGTCAAAAATTTTTAAAATTAGTTGTTCTTACAAGTCAAGTCAAATTTTCAAATTTTAAAAATCTTATCTTTTCAAAACATTTTCAAAAAAAATCAATCTCTTTCATTTTTCCTATTCATTTTCGAAAATTTAAAATTATTTTCAAAAATCTTTTTCTTAGTTTTATCTTTATTTTCGAAAATTATGCTAACAATTAATATGAATGATTCAAAAATTTGAAGTTTGTTACTTTCTTGTTAAAAAAGGTTCAATCTTTAAATTCTAGAATCATATCTTTTAGTTTCTTGTTAGTCAAGTCTTTTTCAACCATATCTTTTTATCATATCTTTTATATCATATCTTTTTCAAAAATTTGATTTTAAAATATCTTATCTAACTTCTTATCTTCTTATCTTTTCAAATTTGATTTTAATATCTTTTTCAACTAACTATTTGACTTTTTGTTTGTTTCTTATCTTTTTCAAAACCACCTAACTACTTTTCCTTCTCTAATTTTCGAAAATATCTCATCCATTTTTCAAAATTCTTTTCAAATTAACTAATTATTTTAAATTTTAATTTTAATTCTATCTCACCTTTAATTTTCGAAAATCATTAACTCCTCTTCAAAAATTAATTTTCGAATTCCTTCCCTCTTCTCTTCTTCTATTTATTTATTTACTAACACTTCTCTTCACCTCTCCTCATCTCAAATCACTGCCTCTATCCTCACCCTTGTGTTTGGATTCTCCATTCTTCTTCACTTTTATTCCTTTCTTCTTCTACTAATAATAAGGATCCTCTTTACTGTGACATAGAGGATTCCTCTTCTTTTCTTGTTCTCTTCTCTTTCATATGAGCAGGAACAAGGAAAAAGGCACTCTTGTTGAAGCTTATCATGAACCTGAAAGGACTCTGAAGAAGAAACTAAGAGAAGCTAAATTACAATAATCCAGAGACAACCTTTCTGAAATTTTTGAACAAGAGAAAGAGATGGCAGCCGAACCCAACAACAATAATGCAAGGAGGATGCTTGGTGATTTTACTAAACCAACGTCCAAGTTTGATGGAAGAAGCATCTCAATTCCTGCCATTGGAGCAAAAAATTTTAAGCTGAAACCTCAACTGGTTGCTCTGATGCAACAGAACTACAAGTTTCATGGACTTCCATCTGAAGATCCTTACCAGTTTTTAACTGAGTTCTTGCAGATTTGTGAGACTGTTAAGATGAATGGAGTAGATCCTGAAGTCTACAGGCTCATGCTTTTCCCTTTTGTTGTAAGAGACAGAGCTAGAACATGGTTGGACTCACAACCTAAAGATAGCCTGGACTCCTGGGATAAGCTGGTCACGGCCTTCTTGGATAAATTTTTTCCTCCTCAAAAGCTGAGCAAGCTTAGAGTGGATGTTCAGACCTTGGGAAAGATACAAGAAGATGACTGGTGCACGAAATTGTGATCACTACAACTTCGCACAACTAACCAGCAAGTGCACTGGGTCGTCCAAGTAATAAACCTTACGCGAGTAAGGGTCGATCCCACGGAGATTGTTGGTATGAAGCAAGATATGGTCACCTTGTAAATCTTAGTCAGGCAGACTCAAATGGGTATAGATGATGAATAAAACATAAAGATAAAGATAGAGATACTTATGTAATTCATTGGTAGGAATTTCAGATAAGCGTATGAAGATGCTTGGTCCCTTCCGTCTCTCTGCTTTCCTACTGTCTTCATCCAATCCTTCTTACTCCTTTCCATGGCAAGCTTATGCAAGGGTTTCACCGTTGTCAGTGGCTACCTCCCATCCTCTCAGTGGAAATGTTCAACGCACCCTGTCACGGCACGGCTATCCATCTGTCGGTTCTCGATCAGGCCGGAATAGAATCCAGTGATTCTTTTGCGTCTGTTACTAACGCCCCGCCCTCAGGAGTTTGAAGCTCGTCACAGTCATTCAATCATTGAATCCTACTCAGAATACCACAGACAAGGTTAGACCTTCCGAATTCTCTTGAATGCCGCCATCAGTTCTTGCCTATACCACGAAGACTCTGATCTCACGGAATGGCTGGCTCGTTTGTCAGGCGAGCACTCGGTTGTCAGGCGATCAACCATGCATCGTGTATCAGGAATCCAAGAGATATTCACCCAATCTAAGGTAGAACGGAGGTGGTTGTCAGTCACACGTTCATAGGTGAGAATGATGATGAGTGTCACGGATCATCACATTCATCAAGTTGAAGAACAAGTGATATCTTGGACAAAGAACAAGCGGAATTGAATAGAAGAACAATAGTAATTGCATTAATACTCGAGGTACAGCAGAGCTCCACACCTTAATCTATGGTGTGTAGAAACTCCACCGTTGAAAATACATAAGAACAAGGTCTAGGCATGGCTGTGAGGCCAGCCTCCCAAAGTGATCAAAAGATCTAAAGAACAAAAGATTCCAAAGATCAGAAGATGAAAATACAATAGTAAAAGGTCCTACTTATAGAAAACTAGTAGCCTAAGGTTTACAAAGATGAGTAAATGACATAAAAATCCAATTCCGGGCCCACTCGATGTGTGCTTGGGCTGAGCATTGAAGCATTTTCGTGTAGAGACTCTTCTTGGAGTTAAACGCCAGCTTTTGTGCCAGTTTGGGCGTTTAACTCCCATTTTGGTGCCAGTTCCGGCGTTTAACGCTGGAATTTCTGAAGGTGACTTTGAACGCCGGTTTGGGCCATCAAATCTTGGGCAAAGTATGAACTATCATATATTGCTGGAAAGCCCAGGATGTCTACTTTCCAACGCCGTTGAGAGCGCGCCAATTGGGCTTTTGTAGCTCCAGAAAATCTACTTTGAGTGCAGGGAGGTCAGAATCCAACAGCATCTGCAGTCCTTTTCAGTCTCTGAATCAGATTTTTGCTCAGGTCCCTCAATTTCAGCCAGAAAATACCTGAAATCACAGAAAAACACACAAACTCATAGTAAAGTCCAGAAAAGTGAATTTTGACTAAAAACTAATAAAAATATACTAAAAACTAAACCAAATATACTAAAAATATACTAAAAACAATGCCAAAAAGCGTACAAATTATCCGCTCATCAATGACCAAAAAGTGTCCTTATGACATATTTTCAGAATGGACCATATTAAATATATTCTATTATGGTCTATCTGAGTTTTCCAAGATGTCATTGGACCATTCTGCAGGTGGATCCATTCACCTAAAGAAAACGGCTGCAGAAGCTCAAGAACTTATTGACATGGTTGCAAATAACCAATTCATGTACACTTCTGAGAGGAATTCTGTGAATAATGGGATGCCTCAGAGGAAGGGAGTTTTTGAAATTGATGCTCTGAATGCCATATTGGCTCAGAACAAAGTATTGACTCAGCAAGTCAACATGATTTCTCAAAGTCTGAATGGATGGCAACATGCCTCCAACAGTACTAAAGAGGCATCTTCTGAAGAAGAAGCTTATGATCCTGAGAACCCTGCAATAGCAGAGGTAAATTACATGGGTGAACCTTATGGAAACACCTATAATTCATCATGGAGAAATCATCCAAATTTCTCATGGAAGGATCAACAAAAGCCTCAACAAGGCTTTAATAATAGTGGAAGAAATAGGTTTAGCAATAACAAGCCTTTTCCATCATCTTCTCAGCAACAGACAGAGAATTCTGGGCAGAGCCCTTCTAATTTAGCAAACTTAGTCTCTGATCTATCAAAGGCCACTTTAAGTTTCATGAGTGAGACAAGATCCTCCATTAGAAATTTGGAGGTACAAGTGGGCCAGCTGAGTAAAAAAGTCACTGAAACTCCTCCCAGTACTCTCCCAAGCAATACTGAAGAGAATCCTAAGAGAAAGTGCAAGGCCATTGACATAGTCAATATGGCCAAATACAAGAAGGAGGGGGAGGACGTGAATCCCAATGAGGAAGACCTCATGGGACGTCTCTCAAGCAAGAAGGAGTTCCTTATTGAGGACCTAAAGGAATCTGAGACTCATATAGAGACCATAGAGATTCCATTCAATCTCCTTCTACCATTCATGAGCTTTGAAGACTATTCTTCCTCTAAAGAGGATGAAGATGTAACTGGAGAGCAAGTTGCTCAATATTTAGGAGCTATCATGAAGCTGAATGCAAAGTTGTTTGGTAATGAGACTTGGGAAGATGCACCTCCCTTGCTCATTAGTGAACTAGATACATGGGTTCAGAAAACTTTACCTCAAAAGAGACAAGATCCTGGTAAATTCTTAATACCCTGTACCATAGGCACCATGACCTTTAACAAAGCTCTGTGTGACCTGGGGTCAGGCATAAATCTTATGCCACTCTCTGTAATGGAGAAGCCGGGGATCATTGAGGTACAGCCTGCCATATTCTCATTACAAATGGTAGACAAGTCAGTAAGACAAGCTTATGGACTGGTAGAGGACGTGTTAGTGAAGGTTGAAGGCCTTTACATCCTTGCTGATTTCATAATCTTAGACACTAGGAAGGAGGAGGATGAATGCATCATCCTGGGAAGACCTTTCCTAGCCACAGCAGGAGCTGTGATAGATGTTAACAGAGGAGAATTAGTCCTTCAATTGATTGGGGACTACCTTGTGTTTAAGACCCAAGGGTGTTCTTCTATAAACATGGAAAAGAGGCAAAATAAGCTTCTCTCAGTACAGATTCAAACAAAGCCCCCACAATCAAACTCTAAGTTTGGTGTTGGGAGGCCACAACCAAACTCTAAGTTTGGTGTTGAAACCCCATATCCAAACTCTAAGTTTGGTGTTGGGAGTTCACAACATTGACCTGATCACCTTTGTGGCTCCAAGAGAGCCCACTGTCAAGCTATTGACATTAAAGAAGTGCTTGTTGGGAGGCAACCCAATTTTTTATCTAATTTTATTTTTTATTTTAATTTGTGTTTTATTAGGTTCATGATCATGTGGAGTCACAAAAAAAAATACAAAAATTAAAAATAGAATCAAAAACAGCAGAAGAAAAATCACACCCTGGAGGAAGGATTTACTGGCGTTTAAACGCCAGTAAGGAGCATCTGGCTGGCGTTCAACGCCAGAACAGAGCATGGATCTGGCATTGAACGCCAGAAACAAGCAACATCCTGGTGTTTGAATGCCAGGAATATGCCCTAAGGAAAGTGATGAGCGGATAATTTGTACGCTTTTTGGCATTGTTTTTAGTATGTTTTTGGTAGTTTTAGTTGAGTTCTTAGTATATTTTTATTAGTTTTTAGTTAAAATTCACTTTTCTGGACTTTACTATGAGTTTGCGTGTTTTTCTGTGATTTCAGGTATTTTCTGGCTGAAATTGAGGGACCTGAGCAAAAATCTGATCCAGAGACTAAAAAGGACTGCAGATGCTGTTGGATTCTGACCTCCCTGCACTCGAAGTGAATTTTCTGGAGCTACAGAAGCCCAATTGGCGCGCTCTCAACGGCGTTAGAAAGTAGACATCCTGGGCTTTCCAGCAATATATGATAGTCCATACTTTGCCCAAGATTTGATGGCCCAAACCGGCGTTTAAAGTCACCCTCAGGAATTCCAGCGTTAAACGCCGGAACTGGCACCTAAATGGGAGTTAAACGCCCAAACTGGCATAAAAGCTGGCGTTTAACTCCAAGAAGAGTCTCTACACGAAAATTCTTCATTGCTCAGCCCAAGCACACACCAAGTGGGCCCGGAAGTGGATTTTTATGTCATTTACTCATCTCTGTACACCTTAGGCTACTAGTTTTCTATATATAGGACCTTTTACTATTGTATTTTCATCTTTTGATCACTTTAGATCTCTAGATCATCTTGGGACATCTAGTTCTTAGATCATTTGGGGGCTGGCCTCACGGCCATGCCAAGACCTTGTTCTTATGTATTTTCAACGGTGGAGTCTCTACACACCATAGATTAAGGTGTGGAGCTCTGCTGTACCTCGAGTATTAATGCAATTACTATTGTTCTTCTATTCAATTCCGCTTGTTCTTTGTCCAAGATATCACTTGTTCTTCAACTTGATGAATGTGATGATCCGTGACACTCATCATCATTCTCACTCATGAACAAGGTGACTGACAACCACTCTTGTTCTACAAGCATATGAGGCTCTAGTGTTTATCTCTTGGATTCCTGATACACGATGCATGGTTGATCGCCTGACAACCGAGTGCTCGCCTGACAAACGAGCCAGCCATTCCGTGAGATCAGAGTCTTCGTGGTATAGGCGAGAACTGATGGCGGCATTCAAGAGAATCCGGAAGGTCTAACCTTGTCTGTGGTATTCTGAGTAGGATTCAATGATTGAATGACTGTGACGTGCTTCAAACTCCTAGCAGGCGGGGCGTTAGTGACAGACGCAAAAGAATCACTGGATTCTATTCCGGCCTGACCGAGAACCGACAGCTGATTAGCCATATGCTGTGACAGAGCATAGGAACATTTTCACTGAGAGGATGGGAGGTAGCCACTGACAACGGTGAAACCCTTGCATAAGCTTGCCATGGAAAGGAGTAAGAAAGATTGGATGAAGGCAGTAAGAAAGCAGAGAGACGGAAGGGAAGGCATCTTCATACGCTTATATGAAGCTCTCACCAATGATATACATAAGTATCTCTATCTTTATCTTTATGCTTTCTTCATCATCTATACCCATTTGAGTCTGCCTGACTGAGATTTACAAGGTGACCATAGCTTGCTTCATACCAACAATCTCCGTGGGATCAACCCTTACTCGCGTAAGGTTTATTACTTGGACGACCCAGTGCACTTGCTGGTTAGTTGTGCGAAGTTGTGTTTATGCCAAGGTATTGAGCACCAAGTTTTTGGATTCATTACCGGGGATTGTTTTGTGTAAAAATAGTGATCACAATTTCGTGCACCAAGTTTTTGGCGCCGTTGCCGGGGATTGTTCTTGTGTATGGACAACTGACGGTTCATCTTGTTGCTTAGATTAGGTATTTTTCTTCAGAGTTCTTGAGAATAAATTCTAGTGTTTCATGATGATCTGTTGAAATCTGGCTGGCTGAGAAGCCATGTCTAATCTTATTGGACCGAGGTTTCAACTTATCATCACAATAGCTTGTTGATTTCTATCAATCTTGCTATTGGAGCAATGATCTGCTAAGGGCTTGGCTGGCCATTGGCCATGTCTAGTGTTTTGGACCGAAGCTTTCTTTGAAAGCTTGGCTGGCTGTAAAGCCATGTCTAATTCCTGGACCGGAGTCTTAGACTAGCATTGCAATGATTCCTGGAATTCAAATTGAGAATTCTGAAACTTTTATTTTCTAGTTTCATATAATTTTCGAAAAAGCACAAAAAAATTATAAAAATCATAAAAACCAAAAATATTTTTATATTTCTTGTTTGAGTCTAGTGTCTAATCTTAAGTTTGGTGTCTTGCATGCCTTGTTTATTTGATCTTGGTTCTATTTTCAAGTCAATAGTACAGGGAACTGAAGATTCAGAACATGCAGCAGAGGAATTACACAGAAAAAGCTGGGCGTTCAAAACGCCCAGTGAAGAAGGACAGACTGGCGTTTAAACGCCAGCCAGGGTACCTGGTTGGGCGTTTAACGCCCAAAAAGGTAGCATTTTGGGCGTTAAACGCCAGAATGGATACCATTCTGGGCGTTTAACGCCAGGATGGCACAAGGGGGAGGATTTTGTTTTCAAAATCAATTTTTTCAAGTTTTCAAAGTTTTTCAAAATCAAATCTTTTTCAAATCATATCTTCTCAATCAAATGTTTTCAAAATCAAATTCTTTCCTTTTTCAAAGATACTTACTAACAATTAATGATTTGATTGAACATCTCAAGTATGTTGCCTTTTCTGTTGAGAAAGGTTTAATGTTTGAATCATATCTTTTCTTGTTAGGCAAGTCATTAATTTTTAAAATCATATCTTTTAAAATTGTTTTCAAATTATATCTTTTTAAAATTGTTTTCAAATCATATCTTTTCAATCATATCTTTTTTATCACATCTTTTTCAAAATGGTTTTCAAATCATATCTTTTTGATTTCTAATTTCAAAATCTTTTTCAAAAATTACTTGATTTCTTCTCCACTCTTGATTTTCGAAAATTAATTAATTTTTTTTAAAAATGTTTTCAAAATAATTCACTTGATTTTCGAAAATTTCTTCCTCTCTTCCCACATCCTTCTATTTATGGAGTATCACTCCTTCTTAATGCACAATTCGAACTCTATCTGATCAAGTTCGAATTCTTCTACCCCTTCTTTCTATTTTTCTGTTCCTCTGACACCTCAAGGAATCTCTATACTGTGACATAGAGGATTCCACATTTTCTTGTTCTCTTCTCTTTCATATGAGCAGGAACAAAGACAAAGGCATTCTTGTTGAAGCTGACCCTGAACCTGAAAGGACCTTGAAGCGAAAGCTAAGAGAAGCTAAGGCACAATTCTCTGTAGAGGACCTAACCGAATTCTTCAAGGAAGAAGAACCCATGGCAGCCGAAAACAACAACAATGCCAACAATGCAAGGAAGGTGCTGGGTGACTTTACTGCACCTACTCCCGACTTCTATGGGAGAAGCATCTCTATCCCTGCCATTGGAGCAAACAACTTTGACCTTAAGCCTCAATTAGTTTCTCTAATGCAACAAAATTCCAAGTTCCATGGACTTCCATTGGAAGATCCTCATCAGTTTTTAGCTGAATTCTTGCAAATCTGTGACACAGTCAAGACTAATGGGGTTGACCCTAAGGTCTACGGACTGATGCTATTCCCTTTTGCTGTAAGAGACAGAGCTAGGACTTGGTTGGACTCACAACCTAAAGAAAGTCTAGACTCATGGGAAAAGCTAGTCAATGCCTTCTTGGCAAAGTTCTTTCCACCTCAAAAATTGAGTAAGCTTAGAGTGGAAGTCCAAACCTTCAGACAGAAGGATGGAGAATCCCTCTATGAAGCTTGGAAAAGATACAAACAATTGATCAGAAAATGTCCATCTGACATGCTTTCTGAATGGAGCATCATAGGTATTTTCTATGATGGTCTCTCTGAAATATCCAAGATGTCTTTGGATAGCTCTGCTGGAGGATCTCTTCATCTGAAGAAGACGCCTGCAGAAGCTCAAGAGCTAATTGAAATGGTTGCAAATAACCAATTCATGTACACTTCTGAAAGGAATCCTGTGAACAATGGGACAAGTCAGAAGAAAGGAGTTCTTGAGATTGATGCTCTGAACGCCATATTGGCTCAGAACAAGATATTGACTCAACAAGTCAATTTGATTTCTCAAAGTCTGTCTGAAATGCAAAATGCACCAAGCAGTACTAAGGATGCTTCATCTGAAGAAGAAGCTTATGATCCTGAGAACCCTTCAATGGAAGAGGTGAATTACCTAGGAGAACCCTATGGAAACACCTATAATTCTTCATGGAGAAATCACCCAAATTTCTCATGGAAGAATCAAGAGAGATCTCAACAAGGTTTCAACAACAACAATGGTGGAAGAAACAGGTTTAGCAATGGCAAGCCTTTTCCATCATCTTCTCAGCAACAGACAGAGAATTCTAAGCAGAACCCCTCTGACTTAGCAACCATGGTCTCTGATCTAATCAAAACCACTCAAAGTTTCATGACTGAAACAAGGTCCTCCATTAAGAATTTGGAGGCACAAGTGGGACAGCTGAGCAAGAAAGTTACTGAACTCCCTCCTAATACTCTCCTAAGTAATACAGAAGAAAATCCAAAAGGAGAGTGCAAAGCCATAACCATGGCCGAATCTGGAGAGGAAAGAGAGGAAGTGGACGCCACTGAGGAAGGCCTCAATGGGCGTGCACTAGCCTCCACAGAGTTCCCCAATGAGGAACCATGGGAATCTGAGGTTCAAAATGAGACCATAGAGATCCCATTGGACTTACTTCTGCCTTTCATGAGCTCTGATGAGTATTCTTCCTCTGAAGAGGATGAGTATGTCACTGAAGAGCAAGTTGCTAAATACCTTGGAGCAATCATGAAGCTAAATGACAAGTTATTTGGAAATGAGACTTGGGAGGATGAGCCTCCTTTGCTCACCAAAGAACTGGATGACTTGTCTAGGCAGAAATTACCTCAAAAGAAACAAGATCCTGGGAAGTTTTCAATACCTTGTACCATAGGCACCATGACCTTCAAGAAGGCTCTGTGTGACTTAGAGTCAAGTGTAAACCTCATGCCTCTCTCTGTAATGGAGAAGCTAGGGATCTTTGAGGTACAAGCTGCAAGAATCTCACTAGAGATAGCAGACAACTCAAGAAAACAGGCTTATGGACTTGTAGAGGATGTTTTGGTGAAGATTAAAACCATTACATCCCTGCTGATTTCATAGTCCTAGAGACTGGGAAGTGCATGGATGAAACCATCATCCTTGGCAGACCCTTCCTAGCCACAGCAAAGGCTGTGATTGATGTTGATGGAGGTGAACTGATCATTCAAGTGAATGAAGAATCCTTTGTGTTTAAGGCTCAAGGATATCCCACTGTCACCATGGAGAGGAAGCATGAAGAGCTTCTCTCAAATCAGAGTCAAACAGAGCCCCCACAGTCAAACTCTAAGTTTGGTGTTGGGAGGCCACAACCAAACTCTAAGTTTGGTGTTGAACCCCCACAACCAAACTCTAAGTTTGGTGTTGGGAGGTCCCAACATTGCTCTGAGCATCTGTGAGGCTCCATGAGAGCCCTCTGTCAAGCTATTGACATTAAAGAAGCGCTTGTTGGGAGGCAACCCAATGTTATATTTTATATATTTTTCTTTGTTATTTTATTTTATTTTGTAGGTTGATGATCATAAGAAGACACAAAATCAATTGAAAAAGCAAAAACAGAATGAAAAACAGGAAGAAAAACAGCACACCCTGGAGGAAGAACTCACTGGCGTTTAAACGCCAGTGAGGGTAGCAGTTGGGCGTTTAACGCCCAGTCTGGCACCATTCTGGGCGTTTAACGCCAGAAAGGGGCACCAGACTGGCGTTAAACGCCAGGAAAGGGCAAGAACCTGGCGTTAAACGCCAGGAATGGGCACCAGCCCGGCGTTTAACGCCAGAAATGGCTCAAAACGTGATTTTGAGTGCCATTTGGTGCAGGGATGACTTTTCCTTGACACCACAGGATCTGTGGACCCCACAGGATCCCCACCAACCCCACCACCCTCTCTCTCTCTTCACCCATTCACCAATCACCTCAATACCTCTTCCCCAAAAACCCTTCACCTATCAATTCCCATCTTTCTCTTCACCACTCACCTCCATCCTTCATAAAACCCCACCTACCCTACCATTCAAATTTAAACCACTTTCCCTCCCAAACCCACCCATAATGGCCGAACCCTACCCCTCCCCTCTCCTATATAAACCCTTCTTCACCCCTTCATTTTCACACAACCTAAACACCACTTCCCCCCCCCCTCTTTGGCCGAATACATAAGCCACACTCTTCTTTCTCATTTCTTCTTCTTCTACTCTCTTCTTTCTTCTTTTGCTCGAGGACGAGCAAACCTTTTAAGTTTGGTGTGGTAAAAGCATTGCTTTTTGTTTTTCCATAACCATTTATGGCATCCAAGGCCGGAGAAACCTCTAGAAAGAGGAAAGGGAAGGCAAAAGCTTCCACCTCCGAGTCATGGGAGATGGATAGATTCATCTCAAGGGTGCATCAAGACCACTTCTATGAAGTTGTGGCCTTGAAGAAGGGTCAACTTTTGATCAAAAGGTTGGACCAAGTCCTCATAGATATCTGTGAAGAGGACGCCCATGGAAGAGAATTCAAGAGGGAAGCCGGTTCAACTGAGAAGGCATGACCTCAAGCCCATCACTAAGAAAAGGATGGAGCAAACAAGACCCCTCTCATCATGAGAGAGGAGCAACAAAGACAAGGAAGAGACATTGAGGAGCTCAAGCACATAGGATCTTCAAGAGGAAGAACAAGCCGCCATCACTAAGGTGGACCCGTTCTTTAATTTCCTTGTTCTTTTGTTTTTCGAAATTTTCATGCTTATGTTTGTCTATGTTTGTGTCTTATGATCATTAGTGTCTTAGTGTCTATGCCTTAAAGTTATGAATGTCCTATGAATCCATCACCTTTCTTAAAAGAAAACTGTTTTTATCACAAAAGAACAAGAAGTACAGGATTTCAAATTCATCTTTAAAACTAGCTTAATTAGTTTGATGTGGTGACAATACTTTTTGTTTTCTGAATGTATGCTTGAACAGTGCATATGTCTTTTGAATTTGTTGTTCATGAATGTTAAAATTGTTGGCTCTTGAAAGAATGATGAAAAAGGAGACATGTTACTGAGGACCTGAAAAATCATAAAAATGGTTCTTGAAGCAAGAAAAAGCAGTGAATACAAAAAAAAACGAAAAAAAAGAAGGAAAAAGAGAAAAAGAAAGAAAAAGAAAGAAATAAAGTGTGATCCAAGGCAAAAAGAGTGTGCTTAAGAACCCTGGACACCTCTAATTGGGGACTCTAGCAAAGCTGAGTCACAATCTGAAAAGGTTCACCCAATTATGTGTCTGTGGCATGTATGTATCCGGTGGTAATACTGGAAGACAGAGTGCTTTGGGCCACGGCCAAGACTCATAAAGTAGCTGTGTTCAAGAATCATCATACTTAACTAGGAGAATCAATAACACTATCTGGATTCTGAGTTCCTAAAGAAGCCAATCATTCTGAATCTCAAAGGATAAAGTGAGATGCCAAAACTGTTCGGAGGCAAAAAGCTACTAGTCCCGCTCATCTAATTTGGAGCTAAGTTTCATTGATAATTTGGAGTCTATAGTATATTCTCTTCTTTTTATCTTATTTGATTTTCAGTTGCCTGGGGACAAGCAACAATTTACATTTGGTGTTGTGATGAGCGGATAATTTGTACGCTTTTTGGCATTGTTTTTAGTATGTTTTTGGTAGTTTTAGTTGAGTTCTTAGTATATTTTTATTAGTTTTTAGTTAAAATTCACTTTTCTGGACTTTACTATGAGTTTGTGTATTTTTCTGTGATTCCAGGTATTTTCTGGCTGAAATTGAGGGACCTGAGCAAAAATCTGATCCAGAGACTAAAAAGGACTGCAGATGCTGTTGGATTCTGACCTCCCTGCACTCGAAGTGGATTTTCTGGAGCTACCGAAGCCCAATTGGCGCGCTCTCAACGGCGTTGGAAAGTGGACATCCTGGGCTTTCCAGAAATATATGATAGTCCATACTTTGCCCAAGATTTGATGGCCCAAACCGGCGTTCAAAGTCACCCTCAGGAATTCCAGCGTTAAACGCCGAAACTGGCACCTAAATGGGAGTTAAACGCCCAAACTGGCATAAAAGCTGGCGTTTAACTCCAAGAAGAGTCTTACACGAAATGCTTCATTGCTCAGCCCAAGCACACACCAAGTGGGCCCGGAAGTGGATTTTTATGTCATTTACTCATCTCTGTACACCTTAGGCTACTAGTTTTCTATATATAGGACCTTTTACTATTGTATTTTCATCTTTTGATCACTTTAGATCTCTAGATCATCTTGGGACATCTAGTTCTTAGATCATTTGGGGGCTGGCCTCACGGCCATGCCTAGACCTTGTTCTTATGTATTTTCAACGGTGGAGTCTCTACACACCATAGATTAAGGTGTGGAGCTCTGCTGTACCTCGAGTATTAATGCAATTACTATTGTTCTTCTATTCAATTCCACTTGTTCTTTGTCCAAGATATCACTTGTTCTTCAACTTGATGAATGTGATGATCCGTGACACTCATCATCATTCTCACTCATGAACAAGGTGACTGACAACCACTCTTGTTCTACAAGCATATGAGGCTCTAGTGTTTATCTCTTGGATTCCTGATACACGATGCATGGTTGATCGCCTGACAACCGAGTGCTCGCCTGACAAACGAGCCAGCCATTCTGTGAGATCAGAGTCTTCGTGGTATAGGCGAGAACTGATGGCGGCATTCAAGAGAATCCGGAAGGTCTAACCTTGTCTGTGGTATTCTGAGTAGGATTCAATGATTGAATGACTGTGACGTGCTTCAAACTCCTAGCAGGCGGGGCGTTAGTGACAGACGCAAAAGAATCGTTGGATTCTATTCCGGCCTGACCGAGAACCGACAGCTGATTAGCCATATGCTATGACAGAGCATAGGAACATTTTCACTGAGAGGATGGGAGGTAGCCACTGACAACGGTGAAACCCTTGCATAAGCTTGCCATGGAAAGGAGTAAGAAGGATTGGATGAAGGCAGTAAGAAAGCAGAGAGACGGAAGGGAAGGCATCTTCATTCGCTTATCTGAAGCTCTCACCAATGATATACATAAGTATCTCTATCTTTATCTTTATGCTTTCTTCATCATCTATACCCATTTGAGTCTGCCTGACTGAGACTTACAAGGTGACCATAGCTTGCTTCATACCAACAGTCTCCGTGGGATCGACCCTTACTCGCGTAAGGTTTATTACTTGGACGACCCAGTGCACTTGCTGGTTAGTTGTGCGAAGTTGTGTTTATGCCATGGTATTGAGCACCAAGTTTTTGGATTCATTACCGGGGATTGTTTTGTGTAAAAATAGTGATCACAATTTCGTGCACTAGAAAGCTGGCGCTGAACGCCAGTAACAAGCATGGAACTGGCGTTCAACGCCAGAAACATGCTGCAATTGGGCGTTGAACACCCAAAATGAGCATCACTTCGGCGTTTAAACGCCAGAATTGTATGCAAAGGCATTCTACATGCCTAATTAGTGCAAGGATGTAAATCCTTGACATCTCAGGATCTGTGGACCCCACAGGATCATCTCAGAATCTGTGAACCCCACAGGATCCCCACCTACCTCCACTCACCTTCCCTCCTAATAATCCTATAACACACTTTCCCAAGAACCCTTCACCAATCACTTCAATCTTTCTTCCCCATCACCTCTTCACCACTCACATCCATCCACTCTTCCCCATAAACCCCACCTACTAATGTGCGGAAAACGATCCGACACAAAACTCACCGGCAAGTGTACCGGGTCGCATCAAGTAATAATAACTCACATGAGTGAGGTCGATCCCACAGGGATTGAAGGATTGAGCAATTTTAGTTTAGTGGTTGATTTAGTCAAGCGAATTAAGTTTTGGTTGAGTGGTTTGTATTTAACAGAAGCTAGATTGCTTGGAATGTAAAGGGAGAGGGGAGAATTTCAGTAAATTAAAGAGCAGGAAAGTAAACTTGCTGAATCTTAAAGAACAAGAAAGTAAATGACTGAAACTTAAAGTGCAAGAAATGTAAATTGAAGTAACTTAAAGTGCAAGGAATATAAATTGCTTGAATGTAAAAGGGATTTGAGGACTGGGATTTCAGAATCTAAGCAAAGAGAAATTGAATTGCAACAATTAATAGAGCAGAAATTGAATTAGAAGCAATTAGAACTCAAACAGTAAGGAAATTAAGTGCAGCAAAGGTTCACAGAAGAACCAAAAGGAAATTGGGATCTCAGGACTCCAGAGACTAGGTAGCAAAGCCTAGATCTCAATTGCCTTCCCAGATCCAAGTTCTCAAAGCAATTGACAAGAAATTGAAGAAGAAGCAGTAAAGGAAATGTAAATGAATTCAATTATGCAGAAGAGAAATTAAAGAGCTCTTGAGTGGAGATTGAGACAGAATTTCCTCAATTCTTAACACCCAAGACTCAAACAAGAAAAGCAGAATTGCTCGAGCAAGAACGAGGAAGATGAGAGATCAATTCCCCTCCCTAATTCTCTGAAATCTCGGTCAAGTCTCTCAAAGAAAAGTTGCAAAATTCAAAGCTCCAAAGAAAGTGCCCAATTCCAAAGTCAAGTAAAAGTTTTTCTTCTTTTTTCACATCAAACTAGCTCCTATTTATACACTTTCTATTCTTGGATCTTGGGATTTGGATGGGCTTTTGAGTTGGTGAAGAAATGAATTAAATTGGATTTTTAATCCAATTTTCAGCCCAAGATCAATTGCTTCCAGGAGGCTGCTGATGAGCGGATAATTTGATGCTTTTTGGCATTGTTTTTAGTATGTTTTTAGTATCTTTTATTTAGTTTTTATTATATTTTTATTAGTTTTTAGTTAAAATTCACTTTTCTGGACTTTACTATGAGTTTGTGTATTTTTCTGTGATTTCAGGTATTTTCTGGCTGAAATTGAGGGATCTGAGCAAAAATCTGATCCAGAGACTCAAAAGGACTGCAGATGCTGTTGGATTCTGACCTCCCTGCATTCAAAGTGGATTTTCTGGAGCTACAGAAGCCCAATTGGCGCGCTCTCAACGGCGTTGAAAAGTAGACATCCTGGGCTTTCCAGCAATATATGATAGTCCATACTTTGCCCAAGATTTGATGGCCCAAACTGGCGTTCAAAGTCACCTACAGAAATTCCAGCGTTAAACGCCGGAACTGGCACCTAATTGGGAGTTAAACGCCCAAACTGGCATAAAAGCTGGCGTTTAACTCCAAGAGGAGTCTCTACACGAAAATGCTTCATTTGCTCAGCCCAAGCACACACCAAGTGGGCCCGGAAGTGGATTTTTATGTCATTTACTCATCTATGTACACCTTAGGCTACTAGTTTTCTATATATAGGACCTTTTACTATTGTATTAGAGAGCTTTTGATCATGTTTTTATGATTGAACCCTCTTTGGTAGGCTGGCCATTCGGCCATGCCTAGACCTTGTTCTTATGTATTTTCAACGGTGGAGTTTCTACACACCATAGATTAAGGTGTGGAGCTCTGCTGTACCTCGAGTATTAATGCAATTACTATTGTTCTTCTATTCAATTCCGCTTGTTCTTGTTCCAAGATATCACCTGTTCTTCAACTTGATGAATGTGATGATCCGTGACACTCATCATCATTCTCACTTATGAACAAAGTGACTGACAACCACTCTTGTTCTACAAGCATACGAGGCTTAGTGAATATCTCTTGGATTCCTGATACACGATGCATGGTTGATCGCCTGACAACCGAGTGCTCGCCTGACAAACGAGCCAGCCATTCCGTGAGATCAGAGTCTTCGTGGTATAGGCGAGAACTGATGGCAGCATTCAAGAGAATCCGGAAGGTCTAACCTTGTCTGTGGTATTCTGAGTAGGATTCAATGATTGAATGACTGTGACGTGCTTCAAACTCCTAGCAGGCGGGGCGTTAGTGACAGACGCAAAAGAATCGATGGATTTTATTCCGGCCTGACCGAGAACCGACAGCTGATTACCCATGCTGTGACAGAGCATAGGCGACGTTTTCACTGAGAGGATGGGAGGTAGCCACTGACAACGGTGAAACCCTACATGAGCTTGCCATGGAAAGGAGTAAGAAGGATTGGATGAAGACTGTAGGAAAGCAGAGAGACGGAAGGGAAGGCATCTTCATACGCTTATCTGAAGCTCTCACCAATGATATACATAAGTATCTCTATCTTTATCTTTATGCTTTATTCGTTCATCACTATACCAATTTGAGTCTGCCTGACTGAGATTTACAAGGTGACCATAGCTTGCTTCATACCAACAATCTCCGTGGGATCGACCCTTACTCACGTAAGGTTTATTACTTGGACGACCCAGTGCACTTGCTGGTTAGTTGTGCGAAGTTGTGTTTATGCCATGGTATTGAGCACCAAGTCTTTGGAGCCATTACTAGGGATTATTTGAGCTGTGAAAAGTATTGATCACAATTTCGTGCACCAAGTTTTTGGCGCCGTTGCCGGGGATTGTTTGTGTATGGACAACTGACGGTTCATCTTGTTGCTTAGATTAGGTATTTTTCTTCAGAGTTCTTAAGAATGAATTCTAGTGTTTCATGGTGATCTGTTGAAATCTGGCTGGTTGTGAAGCCATGTCTAATCTTATTGGACCGAGGTTTCAACTGATCATCACAATAGCTTGTTGATCTCTATCAATCTTGCTATTGGAGCAATGATCTGCTAAGGCTTGGCTGGCCATTGGCCATATCTAGTGTTTTGGACCGAAGCTTTCTTTGAAATCTTGGCTGGCTGTGAAGCCATGTCTAATTCCTGGACCGGAGTCTTAGACTAGCATTGCAATGATTCCTGGAAACTCAAATTGAGAATTCTGAAACCTTTATTTTCTATTTCCATATAATTTTCGAAAAAAGCACAAAAAAATTTTTAAAAATCATAAAAACCAAAAATATTTTTTTATTTCTTGTTTGAGTCTAGTGTCTAATCTTAAGTTTGGTGTCTTGCATGCCTTGTTTATTTGATCTTGGTTCTATTTTCAAGTCAATAGTACAGGGGACTGAAGATTCAGAACATGCAGCAGAGGAATTACACAGAAAAGCTGGGCGTTCAAAACGCCCAGTGAAGAAGGACAGACTGGCGTTTAAACGCCAGCCAGGGTACCTGGTTGGGCGTTTAACGCCCAAAAAGGTAGCATTTTGGGCGTTAAACGCCAGAATGGATACCATTCTGGGCGTTTAACGCCAGGATGGCACAAGGGGGAAGATTTTGTTTTCAAAATCAATTTTTTTTAAAGTTTTCAAAGTTTTTCAAAATCAAATCTTTTTCAAATCATATTTTTTCAATCAAATGTTTTCAAAATAAATTTCTTTCCTTTTTAAAAGATACTTACTAACAATTAATGATTTGATTGAACATTTCAAGTATGTTGCCTTTTCTGTTGAGAAAGGTTTAATGTTTGAATCATATCTTTTCTTGTTAGGCAAGTCATTAATTTCTAAATCATATCTTTTAAAATTGTTTTCAAATCAAATCTTTTTAAAATGTTTTTCAAATCATATCTTCTCAATCACATTTTTTTAAAACCAATCATATCTTCTTAACCACATCTTTTTCAAATTAGTTTTCAATCAAATCTTTTTAATTTCTAATTTCAAAATCTTTTTCAAAAATCATTTGATTTCTTTCCCACTCTTATTTTCGAAAATCAAGTAGTGTTTTTCAAAAATGTTTTCAAAATTTTTTACTTAATTTTCGAATATTACTTCCCTTCTTCTCACATCCTTCTATCCCGTTGTTCCTTAGTAGCTCAGTGGTAGAGCGGTCGGCTGTTAACTGACTGGTCGTAGGTTTATGGAGTATCACTCCTTCTTAATGCACAATTCGAACTCTATCTAATCAAGTTCGAATTCTTCTACCTCCTTCTTCTATTTTTCTTTTCCTCTGACACCTCAAGGAATCTCTATACTGTGACATAGAGGATTCCACATTTTCTTGTTCTCTTCTCTTTCATATGAGCAGAAGCAAAGACAAAGGCATTCTTGTTGAAGCTGACCCTGAACCTGAAAGGACCTTGAAGCGAAAGCTAAGAGAAGCTAAGGCACAACTCTCTGTTGAGGACCTGACCGAATTCTTCAAGGAAGAAGAACCTATGGCAGCCGAAAACAACAACAATGCCAACAATGCAAGGAAGGTGCTGGGTGACTTTACTGCACCTACTCCCGACTTCTATGGGAGAAGCATCTCTATCCCTGCCATTGGAGCAAACAACTTTGAGCTTAAGCCTCAATTAGTTTCTCTAATGCAACAGAATTGCAAGTTCCATGGACTTCCACTGCAAGATCCTCATCAGTTCTTAGCTGAATTCTTGCAGATCTGTGACACAGTCAAGACTAATGGGGTTGACCCTGAGGTCTACAGACTGATGCTATTCCCTTTTGCTGTAAGAGACAGAGCTAGAATATGGTTGGACTCTCAACCTAAGGAAAGCCTGGACTCTTGGGAAAAGCTAGTCAATGCCTTCTTGGCAAAGTTCTTTCCACCTCAAAAATTGAGTAAGCTTAGAGTGGAAGTCCAAACCTTCAGACAGAAGGATGGTGAATCCCTCTATGAAGCTTGGGAAAGATACAAACAATTAATCAGAAAGTGTCCCTCAGACATGCTTTCTGAATGGAGCATCATAGGTATTTTCTATGATGGTCTCTCTGAACTATCCAAGATGTCTTTGGATAGCTCTGCTGGAGGATCTCTTCATCTGAGGAAGACGCCTACAGAGGCTCAAGAGCTCATTGAAATGGTTGCAAATAACCAATTCATGTACACTTCTGAAAGGAATCCTGTGAACAATGGGACAAGTCTGAAGAAAGGAGTTCTTGAGATTGATGCTCTGAATGCCATATTGGCTCAGAACAAGATATTGACTCAACAAGTCAATTTGATTTCTCAAAGTCTGTCTGGAATGCAAAATGCACCAAGCAGTACTAAGGATGCTTCATCTGAAGAAGAAGCTTATGATCCTGAGAACCCTTCAATGGAAGAGGTGAATTACCTAGGAGAACCCTATGGAAATACCTATAATTCTTCATGGAGAAATCACCCAAATTTCTCATGGAAGAATCAAGAGAGACCTCAACAAGGTTTCAACAATAATGGTGGAAGAAACAGGTTTAGCAATGGCAAGCCTTTTCCATCATCTTCTCAGCAACAGACAGAGAATTCTAAGCAGAACACCTCTGACTTAGCAACCATGGTCTCTGATCTAATCAAAACCACTCAAAGTTTCATGACTGAAACAAGGTCCTCCATTAGGAATTTGGAGGCACAAGTGGGACAGCTGAGCAAGAAAATTACTGAACTCCCTCCAAGTACTCTTCCAAGCAATACAGAAGAAAATCCAAAAGGAGAGTGCAAAGCCATAACCATGGCCGAATCTAGAGAAGGAAGAGAGGAAGTGAACGCCACTGAGGAAGACCTCAATGGGCGTGCACTGACCTCCAATGGGTTCCCTAATGAGGAACCATGGGAATCTAAGGCTCAAAATGAGACCATAGAGATTCCATTGGACTTACTTCTGCCTTTCATGAGCTCTGATGAGTATTCTTCCTCTGAAGAGGATGAGTATGTCACTGAAGAGCAAGTTGCTAAATATCTTGGAGCAATCATGAAGCTAAATGACAAGTTATTTGGAAATGAGACTTGGGAGGATGAACCTCCTTTGTTCACCAAAGAACTGGATGATTTGTCTAGGCAGAAATTACCTCAAAAGAGACAAGATCCTGGGAAGTTTTCAATACCTTGCACCATAGGCACCATGACCTTCAAGAAGGCTCTGTGTGACTTAGGGTCAAGTGTAAACCTCATGCCTCTCTCTGTAATGGAGAAGCTAGGGATCTTTGAGGTAAAAGCTGCAAGAATCTCACTAAAGATGGCAGACAACTCAAGAAAACAAGCTCATGGACTTGTAGAGGATGTTTTGGTGAAGATTGAAGACCACTACATCCCTACTGATTTCATAGTCCTAGAGACTGGGAAGTGCATGGATGAATCTATCATCCTTGGCAGACCCTTCCTAGCCACAGCAAAGGCTGTGATTGATGTTGATGGAGGTGAACTAATCATTCAAGTGAATGATGAATCCTATGTGTTTAAGGCTCAAGGATATCCCTCTGTCACCATGGAGAGGAAGCATGAAGAGCTTCTCTCAAATCAGAGTCAAACAGAGCCCCCACAGTCAAACTCTAAGTTTGGTGTTGGGAGGCCACAACCAAACTCTAAGTTTGGTGTTGAACCCCCACATTCAAACTCTAAGTTTGGTGTTGGGAGGTTCCAACATTGCTCTGAGTATCTGTGAGGCTCCATGAGAGCCCTCTGTCAAGCTACTGACATTAAAGAAGCGCTTGTTGGGAGGCAACCCAATGATTATATATTTTCCTTTGTTATTTTATGTTTTTTGTAGGTTGATGATCATAAGAAGTCACAAAATCAATTGAAAAAGCAAAAACAGAATGAAAAACAGAAAGAAAAACAGCACACCCTGGAGGAAGAACCCACTGGCGTTTAAACGCCAGTGAGGCTAGCAGTTGGGCGTTTAACGCCCAGTCTGGCACCATTCTGGGCGTTTAACGCCAGAAAGGGGCACCAGACTGGCGTTAAACGCCAGAAAAGGGCAAGAACCTGGCGTTAAACGCCAGAAATGGGCACCAGCCCGGCGTTTAACGCCAGAATTGGCTCAAAACATGATTTTGCATGCCATTTGGTGCAGGGATGACTTTTCCTTGACACCTCAGGATCTGTGGACCCCCCACAGGATCCCCACCAACCCCACCACTCTCTCTCTTCTTCACCCATTCACCAATCACCTCAATACCTCTTCCCCAAAAACCCTTCACCTATCAACTCCCATCTTTCTCTTCACCACTCACATCCATCCTTCATAAAACCCCAACTACCTCACCCTTCAAATTCAAACCACTTTCCCACCCAAACCCACCCATAATGGCCGAACCTATCCCCCCCCCCCACTCTCCTATATAAACCCTTCTTCACCCCTTCATTTTCACACAACCTAAACACCACTTCTCCCCCTCCTTGGCCGAATACATAAGCCACTCCATTCTTCCTCATTTCTTCTTCTTCTACTCTCTTCTTTCTTCTTTTGCTCGAGGACGAGCAAACCTTTTAAGTTTGATGTGGTAAAAGCGTTGCTTTTTCGTTTTTCCATAACCATTTATGGCATCCAAGGCCGGAGAAACCTCTAGAAAGAGGAAAGGGAAGGCAAAAGCTTCCACCTCCGAGTCATGGGAGATGGATAGATTCATCTCAAGGGTGCATCAAGACCACTTCTATGAAGTTGTGGCCTTGAAGAAGGTGATCCCCGAGGTCCCCTTTTCACTCAAAAAGGGTGAATATCCGGAGATCCGCCATGAGATCCGAAGAAGAGGTTGGGAAGTGCTTACCAACCCCATTCAACAAGTCGGAATCTTGATGGTTCAAGAGTTCTATGCCAATGCATGGATCACCAAGAACCATGATCAAAGTGTGAACCCGGATCCAAAGAATTATCTTACTATGGTTCGGGGGAAATACTTGGATTTTAGTCTGGAAAATGTAAGGTTAGCATTCAACTTGCCCATGATGCAAGGAGATGAACATCCTTACACTAGAAGGGTCAACTTTGATCAAAGGTTGGACCAAGTCCTCACAGTCATATGTGAAGAGGGTGCACAATGGAAGAGAGATTCAAGAGGGAAGCCGGTTCAATTGAGAAGGCATGACCTCAAACCCATGGCTAGAGGATGGTTGGAGTTTATTCAACGCTCAATCATTCCCACTAGCAACCGGTCCGAAGTTACTCTAGACCGAGCCATCATGATTCATAGCATCATGATTGGAGAAGAAGTGGAAGTTCATGAGGTCATAGCTCAAGAACTCTACAAGGTGGCGGACAAGTCTTCCACCTTGGCAAGGTTAGCCTTCCCTCATCTCATTTGTCACCTCTGTTATTCAGTTGGAGTTGACATAGAGGGAGACACCCCCATTGATGAGGACAAGCCCATCACCAAGAAAAGGATGGAGCACACAAGAGACCCCACTCATCCTGAGATCCCTGAGATTCCTCAAGGGATGCACTTTCCTCCACAAGACTATTGGGAGCAACTAAATACCTCCCTAGGAGAATTGAGTTCCAACATGGGACAACTAAGGGTGGAGCACCAAGAGCATTCCATCCTCCTCCATGAAATCAGAGAAGATCAAAGAATCATGAGAGAGGAGCAACAAAGGCAAGGAAGAGACATTGAGGAGCTCAAGCACTCCATAAGACCTTCAAGAGGAAGAACAAGCCGCCATCACTAAGGTGGACCCGTTCTTTAATCTCCTTGTTCTTTATTTCCTTGTTTTTCGAAATTTTCATGCTTATGTTATCCATGTTTGTGTCTTATGATCATTAGTGTCTTAGTGTCTATGCCTTAAAGTTATGAATGTCCTATGAATCCATCACCTCTCTTGAAAAAACAATGTTCTTAATTGAAAAAGAAAAGAATTGCATGAATTTTGAATTTTATAACAGTTTAATTACTTTGATGTGGTGGCAACACTTTTGTTCTCTAAATGTATGCTTGAACAGTGCATATGTCTTTTGAATTTGTGGTTCATGAATGGTGGCTCTTGAAAGAATGATGAAAAAGGAGACATGTTACTGAGGATCTGAAAAATCATAAAAATGATTCTTGAAGCAAGAAAAAGCAGTGAATACAAAAAAAAAAGAGAAAGGGGCAAGCGAAAAAAAAACCGAAAAGAAAAAAAAAGAAGAAAAAAAAAGAAAGAAAAAAGAAGAAATAAAGTTGTGATCCAAGGCAATAAGAGTGTGCTTAAGAACCCTGGACACCTCTAATTGGGGACTTTAGCAAAGCTGAGTCACAATCTGAAAAGGTTCACCCAATTATGTGTCTGTGGCATGTATGTATCCGGTGGTAATACTGGAAGACAGAGTGCTTTGGGCCACGGCCAAGACTCATGAAGTAGCTGTGTTCAAGAATCATCATACTTAACTAGGAGAATCAATAACACTATCTGGATTCTAAGTTCCTAAAGAAGCCAATCATTCTGAATTCCAAGGGATAAAGTGAGATGCCAAAACTATTCAGAGGCAAAAAGCTAAAAGCCCCGCTCATCTAATTAATGCAGATCTTCATAGATGTTTTTGGAGTTCATCGCATATTCTCTTCTTTTTATCCTATTTGATCTTCAGTTGCTTGGGGACAAGCAACAATTTAAGTTTGGTGTTGTGATGAGCGGATAATTTGTATGCTTTTTGGCATTGTTTTTAGTATGTTTTTAGTATCTTTTATTTAGTTTTTATTATATTTTTATTAGTTTTTAGTTAAAATTCACTTTTCTGGACTTTACTATGAGTTTGTGTGTTTTTCTGTGATTTCAGGTATTTTCTGGCTGAAATTGAAGGATCTGAGCAAAAATCTGATCCAGAGACTCAAAAGGACTGCAGATGCTGTTGGATTCTGACATCCCTGCATTCGAAGTGGATTTTCTGGAGCTACAGAAGCCCAATTGGCGCGCTCTCAACGGCGTTGGAAATTAGACATCCTGGGCTCTCCAGCAATATATGATAGTCCATACTTTTCCTAAGATTTGATGGCCCAAATCGGCGTTCAAAGTCACCTACAGAAATTCCAGCGTTAAACGCCGGAACTGGCACCTAATTGGGAGTTAAACGCCCAAACTGGCATAAAAGCTGGCGTTTAACTCCAAGAGGAGTCTCTACACGAAAATGCTTCATTTGCTCAGCCCAAGCACACACCAAGTGGGCCCGGAAGTGGATTTTTATGTCATTTACTCATCTATGTACACCTTAGGCTACTAGTTTTCTATAAGTAGGACCTTTTACTATTGTATTAGAGAGCTTTTGATCATGTTTTTATGATTGAACCCTCTTTGGGAGGCTGGCCATTCGGCCATGCCTAGACCTTGTTCTTATGTATTTTCAACAGTGGAGTTTCTACACACCATAGATTAAGGTGTGGAGCTCTGCTGTACCTCGAGTATTAATGCAATTACTATTGTTCTTCTATTCAATTCCGCTTGTTCTTGTTCCAAGATATCACCTGTTCTTCAACTTGATGAATGTGATGATCCGTGACACTCATCATCATTCTCACTTATGAACAAAGTGACTGACAACCACTCTTATTCTACAAGCATACGAGGCTTAGTGAATATCTCTTGGATTCCTGATACACGATGCATGGTTGATCGCCTGACAACCGAGTGCTCGCCTGACAAACGAGCCAGCCATTCCGTGAGATCAGAGTCTTCGTGGTATAGGCGAGAACTGATGGCAGCATTCAAGAGAATCCGGAAGGTCTAACCTTGTCTGTGGTATTCTGAGTAGGATTCAATGATTGAATGACTGTGACGTGCTTCAAACTCCTAGCAGGCGGGGCGTTAGTGACAGACGCAAAAGAATCGATGGATTTTATTCCGGCCTGACCGAGAACCGACAGCTGATTACCCATGCTGTGACAGAGCATAGGCGACGTTTTCACTGAGAGGATGGGAGGTAGCCACTGACAACGGTGAAACCCTACATGAGCTTGCCATGGAAAGGAGTAAGAAGGATTGGATGAAGACTGTAGGAAAGCAGAGAGACGGAAGGGAAGGCATCTTCATACGCTTATCTGAAGCTCTCACCAATGATATACATAAGTATCTCTATCTTTATCTTTATGCTTTATTCGTTCATCACTATACCAATTTGAGTCTGCCTGACTGAGATTTACAAGGTGACCATAGCTTGCTTCATACCAACAATCTCCGTGGGATCGACCCTTACTCACGTAAGGTTTATTACTTGGACGACCCAGTGCACTTGCTAGTTAGTTGTGCGAAGTTGTGTTTATGCCATGGTATTGAGCACCAAGTCTTTGGAGCCATTACTAGGGATTATTTGAGCTGTGAAAAGTATTGATCACAATTTCGTGCACCAGCTGCCCTGCCCTTGCAGAGGGCAGGGCAGAAAATTGATGCGTGCGGCCTTGGTGCGAGCGTGGTGTGCGAGTTTGGTACGCAGGATGCTGCCCTGCCCTTGCGGAGGGCAGGGCAGAAATTTCTGGTGCGCCAGTTTGGTGCCTGTGCGTGCTGCTGGTGCTGCCGAACCGTCCCTTGGTGCGCCAGTTTGGTGCGTCTGTGCGTGCCACAACAAAATGCTGCCCTGCCCTCGCGGAGGGCAGGGCAGTGTTTCCAAATTGAAGTCCCGTGTTCGAGACTTGGCCGATGCACACGCTACTATTTTTCCTTGGCTTTCTTGGCACCATAATGAGGCCTAGTTCCTTGCTTCCTCATTGTGCCGTGTTCGATTCTTGTGGCAAGCATTGGTAGGCGTTTTCCTTTGATTTATTTTCCATGAAGGCCCAATACTGCCCTTGTGGAGGGCAGGGCAAGGTTTTTCTCTTCTTTGATCCAAGGCACAATTTTGTGCTCTGCCCTTGTCGTGGGCAGGGCAGAGTTACCTTTCAAGCTTTGTTCCCTTATGTTGCCCTCCTAGAGGGCAGTGTGCCCTTGTGGAGGGCAATGCTTGCTCCCTTCTTTATGCGCCACGCCTTTTTCTCCTTGGGCCACGCTTTCTCTTTTCTTCTTTTCTTCACCTACAATCAACCAAAACAACTACTCAAAGTATCACTAAATTCATAAGGCTTACAAATCAATTAAAATTCAATTAAAATTAGCTTAAACCTCATGAGTTAGCATCAATTTAATGGTAGTTGCTTGATCTAAAGAAGTTATGTATTTTCATTCCAAATCACTTACTTAGGATGCAAGAAAGTGCATAAAGACTAATAAAACAAGTGAAATTAGCTTGAAAAATGGGTATATGATGACTTGTCATCACAACACCAAACTTAAATCTTGCTTGTCCCCAAGCAAGCATCAAAACTAAGAGAAATTGAGATGAACAAGAAAAGAACACATATCCTTATTAGGCATATAGCAGAACTTGATTTATGGAGTCTTTATGCAGACAATGATAACTCAAGTTATTGTTTGCTGTTACATAGTATACATTTTTCATCAAAGGCTTGCTAAACTTGCTGTTATAAGACTTACTTTTTAATTACTCCCTTGCTAACTTTTCTTTCTCATAATGCTTAACAAGCTTATTTTTTTGGAGGTTTTGGTGTCTAATGTTGCAGTAGTAGCCTTTGGCTTTATTTTTTTTTTTCTTTTACTCAACATCTTTCCACCACAGACACATGGCTCACTATTTCCTCCTAGGATCATTGATGCCCAGCATCTCTTTGGATAACTAAATGTTCTGTATCTAAGTTGCTCTTTATTGTGGACTTTCAATTGGCCATCCCAAATCAGTTGATCTAAGTGACCGGGTTTTAAAATACCCCTTAGAATTTACTCATCCAAGCATATCTTAGTACAAGAACACCACAGGCATATGTCCTAGGGTCCAAGCTATTGGTGTCCAACCTTTATTCTTTGTTTTTTTCTTGCCACTTTGGCTTTTTCTTCTTCCTTTTCTTTCTGTTTTTGTTCTCAAGGACTTTTTCTTTATTGATAAGGATCTTTATAACAGCAAGCTAACTCACACTTGAATGAGAATGATATTATGCAACAATTATTTCATGAGTTATGCATTTAATCAAACATATAAACCACCATTAACTTCCATCCTACTTATGCAACATTGGATTTTTACTTTTCAATTCAAACAAAATCTCTTTTATTCAAGCATATGGGAAATAAAACAAAATTAAAGCTAAGTGATGAATGACAAGCATTATGCAGATTTAGCATACATAATCAAACAATTTCACTTGCAACTAAATAAACACTTTAGCAGGATATATAATGGTTCCCATGTTCAAAATAATACACAACAGCAAGGATTAAGTTTAGATACAACCTTTGAAGTTGCAGCCCTTTGATTCTTCCTTCTGTTGTGTTTTCTTTGAGTTAGGATGCACAATATCTTCAATTATTGACTCATGTCTTGCTTAATTCTCAAAGTTGCTTGCTTCTCAAGCCCTTAAGTGTATGGTTAGTATGCATAAATTGAGTGTGGCTCTTGGATTTGTTTTGGTGTGGGAACACCAAACTTAATTGTTTGCCACTGCCTCTTATGCAACAATTTAATCATACGTGAAACCCTGTGTCCTTGCTAAAGGTTATGGAATCAAAGCTAGAAAGCAGTTAAATAGTTGAATAATTTGTCTGATTGCTTGGAGCTAGCATTATGCAAGAAGTGAGAATGTGCTTTTAAGTGAGATTTTTGGTGGAACACCAAACTTAGAATCCTTCATTCTCCCTTAAATTGTTTTGGTGTGCAACACCAAACTTAGCTCCTTGCAATGCATACCAATTATTCAACATTTTTATTGAAAAAGCTATGAAAAGAAAACTACCTCAAGTTGGGTTGCCTCCCAACAAGCGCTCTTTTATTGTCACTAGCTTGACATCTTCTGTTCTGCTGATCATGGAGGTTGAAAATCACAGTGCCTTAGCTTGTCTTTCTTCACTGTGAACTTCCTTCCGGTTTCCTCTTTGATGACCTCTATAAATTCTTGTGGAAGGATCTTAGTCACAATGTAGTGATCAGACAACTGTGGGGACACCTTCATGGTTTGAATATTGATCATCACTCTATCCCCTAGTGAAAATTTTCTAGTGGGGATTTTCTGCTTTTCTTTAGTTCTATCCTCTGTCTCTCCTTGAAAGAATTCCTTGTTGTATTTTTCTTGGCTGGTATTTCCTTTGTCCAGTATTTTCTCATTGTCCTCTATGATCCTTTTCCATCCTTCCTTCTTTGTAGCATCTTCGTTATTGGTTGGTTTGTCTTCAATGGTTTTGAGGAAAGTATTTGGTTTCTTCTCACCCATTTCTGCAAAGTACTTCGCCAGTTGAGCTATCTGCTCCTCAATTCCTCTGATTAACATCTCTTGGTTCCTTGTTGTTTCCTCTTGGTGTTTCATCATTCTCTCTATTAGGATCTCCAAGTCTGTGATTCTCTGAGAGTCTTGTGAGATTAGTTGGTTATGAGATGTTAAAGGTTGGAACAGTGGGTGTGGTGGTGGCATGTAGTGGTTGTTATTGCTGTAATGGTGTTTTTGCTGGTTTGAGAAATTGGGGTTGTTGTAATTGAAGTTCCTTGGTTCGTGATTTTGGTTTTCAGTCCTTCTCCAGTTGGAGTGAGTCTGGCAGTGGGTGTTTTGTGGGTATTGGCTTTGATTGGCATTGGTGGATAAGTGATGTTGGTTGTTTGTGGTCATGGATTTGCCCTGGTTGAAACTTCTTTGTTCTTGATATCGGGCCTCCCCCATTCTTAGATAAGAATGAGGTCTCCATGGTGGAAATTTGGCATTCACTGCAGCGGACTGCAGGCCATCAACTTTTCCATCCCTCAGCCCCATGTGTTGCTGTGTTTGATGGTGTGTTTGATTGTTCAGGTTCATGGATGCCTTCATTCCTTCAAGTTTCATTACTTCTTTTTCCGAAATTGCATTCTGTGGTTTCTCGCATGAGTGTTGGTTGATGACTCCTTTGTCATTGAAATTTGCAATTCCTTGGGTAGTTGTTGTTGCTTTGAGTAGGCCATCTGAGAAGTAATCCACTGCTTTTCTTGTTTCTAGGGTTAGTCCTTCATAAAAAGCTCGGAAGCCCACTTTATCAGTTGCTTTCTTGTATCTTTCCCAGGCTTTGAAAAGTGGTTCTTCCTCCCCTTGTGTGAACAGATGTTCCTCCTCTTTCAACTGGATGATCTGTCTGGATGAGGTGAATTTGGCCAGAAAGTTGGTGACCAAATCATCCCAACTAGTGATACTTCCTTGGGAAAAAGTTTCAAACCATTGTGCAGCTTCACCCTTTAATGAGAAAGGGAATAACAGGATCTTATAAGTGTCATGATCTGGACCATCGGTTTTGACTGCATTACAAGTCTTCAGAAAAGTGGATATGTGCTGCTGAGGATCTTCCGATGGATTTCCGTCATAAGAACAATTGTTCTTGATGAGTGTAATAAGTGGTGGCTTCATGTCATGATACCCTTTGTCTATAGAAACTCGATTTCCTGTGGTACGTAAATAATCAGGATGACTAAACAACAGCACGCTTGAGAATTGAGTGCAGTTATTTGAGATAAATTGTTAGCGAGTTAATAGAGGCAATTTCTCAAACAGTTAGTATGTTAGTAAAAAAAATAAAGAAAAAGTGCTTGATCTAGACCTCCACTTCACTTAATCATTGTCAATCTATTTCAATCCCCGGCAACGGCGCCAAAAACTTGATGTGCGGAAAACGATCCGACACAAAACTCACCGGCAAGTGTACCGGGTCGCATCAAGTAATAATAACTCACATGAGTGAGGTCGATCCCACAGGGATTGAAGGATTGAGCAATTTTAGTTTAGTGGTTGATTTAGTCAAGCGAATTAAGTTTTGGTTGAGTGGTTTGTATTTAACAGAAGCTAGATTGCTTGGAATGTAAACGGAGAGGGGAGAATTTCAGTAAATTAAAGAGCAGGAAAGTAAACTTGCTGAATCTTAAAGAACAAGAAAGTAAATGACTGAAACTTAAAGTGCAAGAAATGTAAATTGCAGTAACTTAAAGTGCAAGGAATATAAATTGCTTGAATGTAAAAGGGATTTGAGGACTGGGATTTCAGAATCTAAGCAAAGAGAAATTGAATTGCAACAATTAATAGAGCAGAAATTGAATTAGAAGCAATTAGAACTCAAACAGTAAGGAAATTAAGTGCAGCAAAGGTTCACAGAAGAACCAAAAGGAAATTGGGATCTCAGGACTCCAGAGACTAGGTAGCAAAGCCTAGATCTCAATTGCCTTCCCAGATCCAAGTTCTCAAAGAAATTGACAAGAAATTGAAGAAGAAGCAGTAAAGGAAATGTAAATGAATTCAATTATGCAGAAGAGAAATTAAAGAGCTCTTGAGTGGAGATTGAGACAGAATTTCCTCAATTCTTAACACCCAAGACTCAAACAAGAAAAGCAGAATTGCTCGAGCAAGAACGAGGAAGAAGAGAGATCAATTCCCCTCCCTAATTCTCTGAAATCTCGGTCAAGTCTCTCAAAGAAAAGTTGCAAAATTCAAAGCTCCAAAGAAAGTGCCCAATTCCAAAGTCAAGTAAAAGTTTTTCTTCTTTTTTCACATCAAACTAGCTCCTATTTATAGACTTTCTATTCTTGGATCTTGGGATTTGGATGGGCTTTTGAGTTGGTGAAGAAATGAATTAAATTGGATTTTTAATCCAATTTTCAGCCCAAGATCAATTGCTTCCAGGAGGCTGCCCTGCCCTTGCGGAGGGCAGGGCAAAAAATTGATGCGTGCGGCCTTGGTGCGAGCGTGGTGTGCGAGTTTGGTGCGCAGGATGCTGCCCTGCCCTTGCGGAGGGCAGGGCAGAAATTTCTGGTGCGCCAGTTTGGTGCCTGTGCGTGCTGCTGGTGCTGCCGAACCGTCCCTTGGTGCGCCATTTTGGTGCGTTTGTGCGTGCCATAACAAAATGCTGCCCTGCCCTCGCGGAGGGCAGGGCAGTGTTTCCAAATTGAAGTCCCGTGTTCGAGACTTGGCCGATGCACACGATACTATTTTTCCTTGGCTTTCTTGGCACCATAATGAGGCCTAGTTCCTTGCTTCCTCATTGTGCCGTGTTTGATTCTTGTGGCAAGCATTGGTAGGCTTTTTCCTTTGATTTATTTTCCATGAAGGCCCGATACTGCCCTTGTGGAGGGCAGGGCAAGGTTTTTCTCTTCTTTGATCCAAGGCACAATTTTGTGCTCTGCCCTTGTTTTGGGCAGGGCAGAGTTGCCTTTCAAGCTTTGTTCCCTTATGTTGCCCTCCTAGAGGGCAGTGTGCCCTTGTGGAGGGCAATGCTTGCTCCCTTCTTTATGCACCACGCCTTTTTCTCCTTGGGCCACGCTTTCTTAAGCCACGCTTTCTCTTTTCTTCTTTTCTTCACCTACAATCAACCAAAACAACTACTCAAAGTATCACTAAATTCATAAGGCTTACAAATCAATTAAAATTCAATTAAAATTAGCTTAAACCTCATGAGTTAGCATCAATTTAATGGTAGTTTCTTGATCTAAAGAAGTTTTGTATTTTCATTCCAAATCACTTACTTAGGATGCAAGAAAGTGCATAAAGACTAATAAAACAAGTGAAATTAGCTTGAAAAATGGGTATATGATGACTTGTCATCACCTACCTTCAAAATTCAAAATTCTTTCCCACCCAAACCTACCCTAAATGGCCAAACCTACTCCCTCTCCCCTCATTATATAAACCCCTTCATTCATCTTCATTTTCACACAACACAACCCTCTCTTCTCCTTCTTGGCCGAATACATATCTCCCCCTCTCCTCCATATTTTCTTTTTCTTCTTCTTCTCTTCTTTCTTCTCTTGCTCGAGGGCGAGCAATTTTCTAAGTTTGGTGTGGTAAAAGCATAGCTTTTTTGTTTTTGTTTTTCCATAACCACTCATGGCACCTAAGGCCGGAGAATCCTCTAGAAAAGGGAAAGGGAAGACAAAAGCTTCCACCTCCGAGTCATGGGAGATGGAAAGATTCATCTCCAAAGCCCATGAAGATCACTTCTATGATGTTGTGGCCAAGAAGAAGGTGATCCCCGAGGTCCCTTTCAAGCTCAAGAAAAATGAGTATCCGAAAATCCGACATGAGATCCAAAGAAGAGGTTGGGAAGTTCTGACCAACCCCATGCAACAAGTCAGAATCTTAATGGTTCAAGAGTTCTATGTCAATGCATGGATCACTAGGAACCATGATAAAGTGTGAACCCGAATCCAAAGAATTATCTTACAATGGTTCGGGGGAAATACTTAGATTTTAGTCTGGAAAATGTGAGGTTGGCATTCAATTTTCCCATGATGCAAGGAGATGAACACCCCTACACTAGAAGGGTCAACTTTGATCAAAGGTTGGACCAAGTCCTTATGGAAATATGTGTGGAAGGAGCTCAATGGAAAAGAGACTCCAAAGGCAAGCCAGTTCAATTAAGAAGACTGGACCTCAAGCCTGTAGCTAGAGGATGGTTGGAGTTCATCCAACGCTCCATCATCCCCACTAGCAACCGATCCGAAGTTACTGTGGATCGGGCCATCATGGTTCATAGCATCATGATTGGAGAGGAAGTAGAAGTTCATGAAGTTATCTCTCTTGAATTCTACAAAATAGCCGAAAAGTTGTCCACCATGGCAAGGCTAGCTTTTCCTCATCTTATTTTCCATCTATGCTACTCAACTGGAGTTATCATAGAAGGAGACATCCTCATTGAAGAGGATAAGCCCATCACCAAGAAGAGGATGGAGCAAACAACAGAGACCATCCACGGATCTCAAGAGATGCATGAGGAAGCTCATCATCAAGAAATCCCTGAGATACCTCAAGGGATGCACTTTCCTCCCAACAACTATTAGGAACAACTCAACACTTCCCTAGAAGATTTGAGTTACAATGTCGATCAATTAAGGGTACAACATCAAGAGCACTCCATCATTCTCCATGAAATTAGAGAAGATCAAAGAGCAATGAGGGAGGAGCAACAAAGACAAGGAAGGGACATAGAAGAGCTTAAGGACATTATTGGTCCTTCAAGAAGAAGACGCCACTAAGGTGGACTCATTCCTTGTTCTTATTTTTTTCTGCTTTTCGGTTTTTATGTTATATGTTCATCTATGTTTTGTGTCTCTACTTCATGATCATTAGTATTTAGTAACTATGTCTTAAAGCTATGAAAAATCCCATGAATCCTTCACCTCTCTTAAATGAAAAAAGTTTTTAATTCAAAAGAACAAGAAGTACATGAGTTTCGAATTTATCCTTGAATTTAGTTTAATTATATTGATGTGGTGACAATAATTTTTGTTTTCTGAATGAATGCTTGAACAGTGCATATTTTTTATCCTGTTGTTTATGAATGTTAAAATTGTTGGCTCTTGAAAGAATGATGAACAAGAAAAATGTTATTGATGATCTGAAAAATCATAAAATTGATTCTTGAAGCAAGAAAAAGCAGTGAAAAATAAAAGCTTGCAAAAAAAAAGTGGCAAAAAAAATTAGAAAGAAAAAGAAAAAGCAAGCAGAAAAAGCCAATAGCCCTTAAAACCAAAAGGCAAGGGTAAAAAGGATCCAAGGCTTTGAGCATCAATGGATAGGAGGGCCCAACGAAATAAAATCCTGGCCTAAGCGGCTAAATCAAGTTATTCCTAACCATGTGCTTATGTCATGAAGGTCCAAGTGAAAAACTTGAGACTGAGTGGTTAAAGTCGTGATCCAAAGCAGAAAGAGTGTGCTTAAGAGCTCTGGACACCTCTAACTGGGGACTCTAGCAAAGCTGAGCCACAATCTGAAAAGGTTCACCCAGTCATGTGTCTGTGGCATTTTTGTATCCGGTGGTAATACTGGAAAACAAAGTGCTTAGGGCCACAGCCAAGACTCATAAAAGTAGTTGTGTTCAAGAATCAACATACTTAACTAGGAGAATCAATAACACTATCTGAACTCTGAGTTCCTATAGAAGCCAAACATTATAAACTTCAAAGGAAAAAGTGAGATGCCAAAACTGTTCAGAAGCAAAAAGCTACAAGTCCCGCTCATCTAATTAGAATTAATATTCATTGATATTTTGAGATTTATAGTATATTCTCTTCTTTTTATCCTAATTGATTTTCAGTTGCTTGGGGACAAGCAACAATTTAAGTTTGGTGTTGTGATGAGCGGATAATTTATACGCTTTTTGGCATTGTTTTTAGGTAGTTTTTAGTATGATCTAGTTACATTTAGAGATGTTTTCATTAGTTTTTATGCTAAATTCACATTTCTGGACTTTACTATGAGTTTGTGTGTTTCTCTGTGATTTCAGGTATTTTCTGGCTGAAATTGAGGGACCTGAGCAAAACTCTGATAAAAGGCTGACAAAGGACTGCTGATGCTGTTGGAATCTGACCTCCCTGCACTCGAAATGAATTTTCTGGAGCTACAAAACTCCAAATGGCGCGCTCTCAATGGCGCTGGAACGTAGACATCCAGAGCTTTCCAGCAATATATAATACTTCATACCTTATTCGTGACTTAACGACGTAAACTGGCGCTCAACGCCAGTTCCATGCTGTATTCTGGAGTCAAACGCCAGAAACATGTCACGAACCAGAGTTGAACACCCAAAACACGTTACAACTTGGTGTTCAACTCCAAGATAAGCCTCAGCTCGTGTAAAGATCAAGCTCAGCCCAAGCACACACCAAGTGGGCTCTGGAAGTGGATTTCTGCATCAATTACTTACTTCTGTAAACCCTAGTAGCTAGTCTAGTATAAATAGGACTTTTTACTATCATATTAGACATCCTGGATTGTATTTTTGATCCTGTGATCATGTTTTGGGGGCTGGCCATTCAGCCATGCCTGGACCTTCATCACTTATGTATTTTCAATGCTGGAGTTTCTACACACCATAGATTAAGGGTGTGGAGCTCTGTTGTACCTCAAGTTTTAATGCAATTACTACTATTTTCTATACAATTCAATTTATTCCTGTTCTAAAATACCATTCGTACTTCAACCTGATGGATATGATGATCCGTGACACTCATCATCATCCATCCTTATGAACGCGTGCCTAACAACCACTTCCGTTCTACAAGCGAAAGCTAGAGTGCGCATCTCTTGGATTCTTGATACACGACGCATGGTTGCCCCTCGCCTGACAACCGAGCCTTCCATTCCGTGAGATTAGAGTCTTCGTGGTATAAGCTAGAATTGATAGCGGCATTCATGAGAATCCGAAAAGTCTAAACCTTGTCTGTGGTATTCCGAATAGGATTCTGGAATTGAATGACTGTGACGAGCTTCAAACTCGCGATTGCTGGGTGTGATGACAAACGCAAAAGAATCAAGGGATTCTATTCCAACATGATCGAGAACCGACAGATGATTAGCCGTGCCGTGACAGAGCATTTGGACCTTTTTCACTGAGAGGATGGGATGTAGCCATTGACAACGGTGATGCCCTACATACAGCTTGCCATAGAAAGGAGTGACAAAGATTGGATAAAAACAGTAGAAAAGCAGAGATTCAGAAGGAATACAGCACCTCCATACACTTATCTGAAATTCCCACCATTGAATTACATGAGTAACTCTATCTTTATTTTCTATTTATTTATTATTAATTTTCGTCCACTATAATCTCTTAATACATTTGAATCCGCCTGACTGAGATTTACAAGATGACCATAGCTTGCTTCATACCAATAATCTCTGTGGGATTGACCCTTACTCATGTAAGGTATTACTTGGACGACCCAGTACACTTGCTAGTTAATTGTGCAAAGTTGTGACAAAGTGTGATTTACGTTTGAGAGCACCAAGTCTTTGGAGCCATTCTTAATGATCATAATTTCGTCCACCAAAAAGCATTTGGCGAAGATAGATGGAGACATTAAGAAGTGTTCTAAGGTCCCATATGATGTAGAAAAAAAATGGAAGGTTTATTGAAAGAGATTCAGAAAAGTAAAACTAGTAAAAGTAAAGTAAGTTTCAATGAAGAGGGTACTGATGAGTGTAAGGATGCAATTGATGAAGCAATAGCGCAAGAAGAACAACAAACTCCGAGTTAGTTACCAACTAAGGAGGTGATTGGAGGTGATCCAAGAAAGAAAGTAAAAACCATTATTCCTCCTATGTTTGCACTAAGAACAATTCTGAGAAGTCAACCAAGTCTGAAAAGTGTGTTTCAAAACAAAGAGGCGCTTCATGAAGTTGATAAGCGAGTGGCTAGATGGCTTTTGGATTGTAGGATTCCTTTCAATGCGGTTATGTCACCCTTTTTTCAAGATATGTTGGATGGTGTTGCTGGCATTGGGCCTGGTTATAAAGGTCCTTCTTATGATAAATTGAGGGTTAACTTATTAGTCGATCTCAAAAGGGAGTATCAAATGGTTGTTGATAGCTATAGGTCTGCTTGGAAAGAAACTGGATGTGCTCTCATGGTTGATGGTTGGACAGATTAAAGGCAAAGAACGTTGATTAATTTTTTGGTTTATTGTTCGAAAGGATTGTGCTTTGTGAAATCTGTAGATGCTTCAAATGTGGTTAAAAATGCTTCAAGCTTGTGTGACTTGTTTTCAGAGGTGATTGAATGGATTGGACCTGATAATATTGTTCATGTAGTGACAGATAATGTTGCGAATTATGTTGCTACTGGTAGGCTTATTAATAAGAAATTTGAAAATATTCATTGGTCACCTTGTGCTGCTCATTGCTTGAATCTTATTCTAAAAGATATAAGCAGCATGCCACATATTTCTAACCTTGCAACACGTGCTTCAAAGATTATCGTGTTTGTGTATAGTCATACGGTGTTCTTGTCCTGGCTAAGACAAAGAACTTATTGGAGGGAGATTGTTCGTCTAGGTGCAACTTGTTTTGCCACTATCTTCATCACAATGATGAGTATCTTTGAGCGCAAATCGGATTTACAATCATTGGTTGTTGATACACACTTTATCAGACACAAATTAGGAAGGAGTGCTAATGGTAGAGCTGTGAGTGCAATTATCCTAGATAATAAATTTTGGGATGATTGTTTTACTGCATGCCAAATTGTGAGTTCATTGATTAAATTGCAGAGGTTGGTAGATGCCGATGATAAACCATTATTGGGAATTGTGTATGAAGGTATGCTGAGGTCAGAAAATAGAATCAAAGAAATGTTCAAGCATAGGAAGACTGCATATCAACCTTACACAGAGATTATCAACTCAAGATGGGACAAACATTTGAAAAAAAATTTTCATGCAGCAGCTTATTTCTTGAATCCTGCTTGCTTTTTTTCTGAAAATTATAGAGAAGCACCTGATGTCATGCGAGCTTTACTTTATCTTGTTACATTGCATTGCAAGGTTAATAATTTAGATTCAGTTGAGGCAATGAAAGAAATACACTTATATAGAGATCGAAAGGAAAGCTTTGATAGGCCTGAAGCTGTTCGAGCCGCCAAAAAACTTCAACCTGGTAATAATATCTGTTTGATAATAAGCTTTAGTTATTTACTTATTTTATGTTTTCGTTTCCTTAATTTGATAACTAATACTTGAGATATGGGATTGTAACTTGTAGATGAATGGTGGAGGTTATTTGGTGGTTCTGCTCCATGTTTACAAAACATGGCAGTTCACATTCTTAGCCAAGCATCTGCTTCTTTAGGGTGTGAAAGGAATTGGAGTCTTTTTTATCAAATTCATACAAAAAGAAGGAATAGATTGGAGCATGATAGGCTAAGTGATATTGTGTATGTTACATATAATTTGCGTCTTAAATTTAGGTAATATATATTTCATCCTTTCATTTCATATCATTAGATTTTGTATAGTTAATATACTAGGCTTATCATATATTGTATTTAATTTGTTAGGACGGAAAGAAAAAAAAAGAAAGCAAAGGTTGCAAAATTATCCAATCGATATTGAAAGTATTGATATGGTTGATTTTTGGGTAACGAAAGGGGTTGTTGAAAAAGAGCCTGATCTTCCAAGTAATATTAAAGACTTGCTTGGTGAGTATTATAGTTTATTAATCAGACAATAAATTACAATAGCTTTAATCTTTAATTTATTGATAATGTGTTATATTTTGTTAGATGAGATTAATGTTGATTTAGATCAAGGTGGTGGTGGTGGTAGTAGTAGTACATTTTATGCTGCACCACTTGCTTTTTCTGGTCCAAGTAGTGGAAATAAAGGTGATGATATCAACGACGCAAATCTGCAGCAAGTTATGGAGGATTTTGATTATTGATGACAAACTTGGATTATTTTGATGTTGCCATGTTATGTTTGATTGGTTGTTTTGTTTTTTGACTTTTGAATTTGTATTTGAATGAGATTATAACATTCTGGTTTATGTCGTACTTTTAATTTAAATGATATTTTAAAGTTTACATTAGGCTACAATTATATTTTCATGTGTTTATTTATATTTTATTTATTATTTTATCATAAAACGATTTTTTCGGTTCAACTACGGTCGAACCGATTGAACCTATGAACCAGTGAACCAATAGCTAGAGCGGTTCGATGACCGGTTCGATTCTCAGAACCTTGATTGCAAGTTTATTTAGAGCAAGTGTGTAGGATTTTGATAGCTAAATTTTGTTATTTCTTATAGTTGAGTTGTGAACAACACTTTTAATGATAAATGAAATAAGAATTATTGTGGTGAATTTGTAAAATTTGAACCATGGTCTGTGATAAATGTATTAAATTTTATTCCTGTATTGATAAATAATAGCATATATATCATAAAAAAAACTTAACAATATTCATGCTAGCTAAGCAATACATGTGTAGCATTAAGTATTTAAATTTCTAATCTTATTACAACCCTCCAAAAACTTCATGATATTTATATCTATGTATCAAATATTTGTTGATTGTTAGATAATTTTCAAATCATAGAAAACATGATTATGGGAGAATTAAATAATCTACGTACTAATTATTATTTATTTGTGTTGTGACTTGACGATTATTATTGTGATGATGAGACACGTGTTAATTATCATCTTGGGCCTTCATCTTTATGAGAAGAACTAATTAAAATTTTTTAAATTTTATTATGCAATAATAAACATTTATCTATTTTTCAATGTTATAAAAAATAAAAATATTAAAAATGGATAAGTTTGTTGTGATAAGAATGTGAGATGGATGACCATTAATGATATGGGCGGCTGAAGTTTTCAAGAGAGAGATGAGATTATTATGAAGACCAACATTTAATGAAGGATGAATTTGTACAGCTATAAATAAGGCTTCATAGCCTTTCATATAACACATAGTAATATCAATAATAAATACTTCCTTCTCTCTCTCTTTATACACTATTAATAGTTTCTCTTTCCCTCTTTACGTTACTACATATAAGTATATGAATTATTTCTTATTAAGTTAATTATATTAATATTAAAGTCTTCTATTTTGTTATTTTATTACCTCTTCGTTGTTTATTTATTTCACAACACGTTATCAGCACAAAGCTCTAACGAAATTTTAGGAAGACTCCAGGTAACAAATTGTTATCATGTCGAATCTCTTTCATCTTGAATATAATGCTAGTTTTTGATATATCTGGAAATAATTATTTATCATGGGTACTATATGCTAAAATCCATCTTGATTCAATGAATCTTGAAGATACCATTAAGGCTGAAAATAATACATCCCAGAAGGATAAAGCCAAAACTATAATTTTCCTTCATCGTCATCTTGACGTATGATTGAAAAATGAATATCCCACATTAAAAGATCCTGCAGATCTGTGGAAAGATCTTGAAGAAAGGTACAATCATATGATACTTCCTCAAGCCCGATATGTTAGAGAAAACTTTCTCGACCTTCCATGCCTCGAATGTGCTCCTGCAGTAGCAATTGAGAAAAAGGATTTAAAAAAAATATTCTGGACTAATTTCTTGCTTTCTTATTGTTGAATGCAACAATGAGTTGCTCTTAAGAAATCATAAAGCATGCCCAGCTGGCACCGCCCCATTTCCTGAAGCAAATATGGCAAATCCAAACCCTAGAAGAGGTAAATGGCAAGGTTTTGGTAGCAAGAAAAATTATGGAAGGAAAAAGAAATTATGTTCACAAGAAAGGATCTCACCAGAAGTGGGATAAAGAAAGAAACAATGGGCAAAGTAAATTAATTGAGGATAAATGCTTCCGTTGTGGTGGAAAGGGCCATTGGTCACGTACCTGTCGTACCCCAAGGCACCTAATTGATCTTTATCAAGCATCCTTAAAAAAGGATAACAAAGGAAAGGAAATAAATTTTGTTTCAAATGATGAAAATTCCACCACTCATTAACATGTATCTAATTTCTTTAAGGATTTTGAAGGAAATATTGGCTATTTAATCAATGATGGAATAGTTTGATATGTGTATGTGTTTGTTAAGTATTCATGTGAATAATTTTACTGTGCATGTACTTCTACTCATTTTATTATTATTATCATTTGTCTTTGAAGAAAAATGGCAATGACATATTCTGAAGATATTTGCCTTGTAGATAGTGCAAGTTCGCACACTATTTTTAAAAGTGATATATATTTTACCCATCTTGTGCCAAAAGAAGAATATGTTAATATTATTATTGGCTCAGGCAATGTGATAGAAGGCTCCGAAAGAGCTATAATTTTGTTTCCTGGAGGAACAAAATTTATAATAAATAATCCACTATTATCTACCAAGTCTCTGAGGAACTTGTTGAGTTTCAAAGATATTTGTCGAAATGGATATCATATTGAAACAATGAATGAGGGAAGTCATGAGTACTTATGTATCACAACTCATGATTCGAATAAAAATGTTATATTAGAAAAGTATCCCTCACTTTCATCTGGTTTATACCAAGCTTAGCGCAATTGAATCACATGCCACTGTAAACCAAAAGTTTACTAGCCCAAATGAATTCATAACTTGGCACGACTGATTGGGTCATCCGGGAACAACCATGATAAGGAGAATTATTGAAAACTCTCATGGACATTCACTAAAGAACCAGAAGATTCTTAAATCTAGTGAATTTTGTTGTGCTGCATGTTCTCAAGGGAAGTTAATTTTAAGGCCATCACCAGTAAAGATTGGATTTGGGTCCCTTGAATTCCTAAAAAGGATTCAAGGTGATATATGTGGACCTATTCATCCACCATATGGATCTTTTAGATATTTTATGGTCCTAATAGACGCATCTTCGAAATGGTCACATGTGTGCTTATTATCTTCTTGCAACCTGGCATTTGCGAGATTACTAGCTCAAATTATTTGATTAAAAGCACAATTTCCAAAAAATCTAATCAAATAAAGCAATTCGTCTTGATAATGCTGGTGAGTTTACTTCCCAAGCATTTGACGCTTATTGTATGGCTAATGGAATAAGTGTTGAACATCCAGTAGCTTATGTTCACACAAAATGGGTTAGTAGAATCACTTATTAAGGGCCTCCAATTAATTGCTAGACCCTTGCTTATGAGAACAAATCTTCCAACCTCGGTTTGGGGGCATGCTATTTTACATGCCGCAGCACTTATTCGTTTGAGGCCAACAAGTTACCATCAGTTCTCTCCTATGCAATTAGCTTTTGGCCAGCAGCCAAATGTTTTCCATTTAAGAATATTTGGGTGTGCGATATATGTTCCCATTGCACCACCTAATCACACCAAAATGGGACCCCAAAGAAAATTGGGGATATATGTTGGATATAATTCTCCCTCTATAGTGAGGTATCTTGAAATACAAACTGGAGATGTATTTAAAGCCCGATTTGTGGATTGTCATTTTGATGAATCAAAATTTCCAACATTAGGGGGAGAGAATAAGCTTTCTGAAAAGGAACTTAATTGGAATGCATCATCGTTAATACATTTAGATCCTCGGTTAGGGCAATGTGAACTAGAAGTTCAAAAGATTATACATTTGCAAAGAATAGCAAATGAATTGTGGTGCACGAAATTGTGATCATCAATGGCGCCATCAACATGGTACGCTAATTGCAATCTCAACTCTCTATCACAACTCCGCACAACTAACCAGCAAGTGCACTGGGTCGTCCAAGTAATAAACCTTATGCGAGTAAGGTCGATCCCATGGAGATTGTTGGTATGAAGCAAGCTATGGTCACCTTGTAAATCTCAGTCAGGCAGACTTCAAATGGGTATAGATGATGAATAAAGCATAAAGATAAAGATAGAGATACTTATGTATATCATTGGTGAGAGCTTCAGATAAGCGTGTGAAGATGCCTTCCCTTCCGTCTCTCTGCTTTCCTACTGTCTTCATCCAATCCTTCTTAATCCTTTCCATGGCAAGCTTATGCAAGGGTTTCACCGTTGTCAGTGGCTACCTCCCATCCTCTCAGTGAAAATGTTCCTATGCTCTGTCACAGCATATGGCTAATCAACTGTCGGTTCTCGGTCAGGCCGGAATAGAATCCAGTGATTCTTTTGCGTCTGTCACTAACGTCCCGCCTGCTAGGAGTTTGAAGCACGTCACAGTCATTCAATCATTGAATCCTACTCAGAATACCACAGACAAGGTTAGACCTTCCGGATTCTCTTGAATGCCGCCATCAGTTCTCGCCTATACCACGAAGACTATGATCTCACGGAATGGCTGGCTCGTTTGTCAGGCGAGCACTCGGTTGTCAGGCGATCAACCATGCATCGTGTATCAGGAATCCAAGAGATAAACACTAGAGCCTCGTATGCTTGTAGAACAAGAGTGGTTGTCAGTCACTTTGTTCATGAGTGAGAATGATGATGAGTGTCACGGATCATCACATTCATCAATGTTGAAGAACAAGTGATATCTTGGACAAAGAACAAGCGGAATTGAATAGAAGAACAATAGTAATTGCATTAATACTCGAGGTACAGCAGAGCTCCACACCTTAATCTATGGTGTGTAGAAATTCCACCGTTGAAAATTCATAAGAACAAGGTCTAGGCATGGCCGTGAGGCCAGCCTCCCAATGATCTAAGATAGCATAAAACTCAAAGATAGCTACCAAGATGTCAAATACAATAGTAAAAGGTCCTACTTATAGAAAACTAGTAGCCTAAGGTGTACAAAGATGAGTAAATGACATAGAAATCCATTTCCGGGCCCACTTGGTGTGTGCTTGGGCTGAGCAATGAAGCATTTTCGTGTAGAGACTCTCCTTCGAGTTAAACGCCAGCTTTGGTGCCAGTTTGGGCGTTTAACTCCCATTCTTGTGCCAGTTCCGGCGTTTAACGCTGGAATTCCTAAGGGTGACTTTGAACGCCGGTTTGGGCCATCAAATCTTGGGCAAAGTATGGACTATTATATATTTCTGGAAAGCCCAGGATGTCTACTTTCCAACGCCGTTGAGAGCGCGCCAATTGGGCTTCTGTAGCTCCAGAAAATTCACTTCGAGTGCAGGGAGGTCAGAATCCAACAGCATCTGCAGTCCTTTTCAGTCTCTGAATCAGATTTTTGCTCAGGACCCTCAATTTCAGCCAGAAAATACCTGAAATCACAGAAAAACACACAAACTCATAGTAAAGTCCAGAAAAGTGAATTTTAACTAAAAACTAATAAAAATATACTAAGAACTCAACTAAAACTACCAAAAACATACTAAAAACAATGCCAAAAAGGGTACAAATTATCCGCTCATCAAATTGCCTGATGCATTTTCCGATACAAAGAGGATAACTAAATCTTATATACCAGCGAAATATGCCCCAATTCGAATTGATGTCCCAGTAGGACAAGTAGCCACTGAAGCAAATTCACGCCAGAAGCGTGGCAGGCCTGTCGGTTCCAAAGACAAAAATCCTCGAAAAAGAAAAGAGGTAAATACGATTCCTGTTGAAAAAGACATAGTAAAGACACCTGTAGTTGTCCAAAATTCTGATATAATTTTAACGCTAGATGACGTTCAGGTACCTCAAATTTGTGAAAATGACGAGATCTCGATAAATTATGTCTTTACAGGAGAGAAATGGAACTGAAATAAGACAATTGTCAATGAAATATTTGCATATAATGTGGCATTAAATATCATGCATGAAAATAAGGATCTTGAGCCAAGATCAGTCGAAGAATGTCGACAAAGGAATGATTGGCCAAAAATGGAAAGAAGCCATGAAGGCTGAATTAGACTCACTTGCAAAACGTGAAGTCTTCGGACCTGTAGTCCTTACACCAGAATATGTAAAACCTGTTGGATACCGGTGGGTATTTGTGAGAAAATGAAATGAGAAAAATGAAGTTGTGCGCTATAAAGCCCGACTTGTGGCACAAGGTTTTTCACAAAGGCCCGGTATAGATTATGAAGAAACGTATTTCCCTATAGTGGATGCGATAACATTGCGTTATTTGGTCAGTTTATCTGCATATCATAAACTGCATATGCATTTAATGGATATGGTAACAGCCTACTTATACAGCTCATTAGATTGTGATATCTATATGAAAGTCTCTGAAGGACTGAAGATATCTAAACCATCCAATGAATATTCGCAAGGATTATACTCAGTCAAATTGCAAAGATCTTTATATGGTCTAAAGCAATCTGGACGAATGTGGTATAATCATCTTACTGAGTATCTGGCCAAAAATGGATTCAAGAATGATGATATCTGTCCATGCATTTTCATAAAGAAATCTGCATCTGGGTTGATTATAATTGCTGTCTACGTTGATGATTTAAATATCATTGGAACTCCTGAAGAGATTCCAACAATTATAAAAACTCTAAAAGAAGAGTTTGAGATGAAAGATCTTAGAAGAACTAAATTTTGTCTCGGCCTGCAAATCGAGCATATAAAAAATGGGATCTTTATTCATCAAACAACATACACAGATAAGATCTTGAAAAGATTTTATATGGATAAGTCACATCCCTTGAGTACCCCAATGATCGAAAGATCTTTAGATGTGGAAAAGGATCAATTCCATCCTAAGGAAGAGAATGAAGATATCCTTGGTCCAGAAGTACCATATCTTAGTACTATTGGCGCACTAATGTGTCTTGCTAATAATACATGACCTGATATATCATTTGCTGTGAATTTACTAGCAAGATATAGTTCCTCTCCAACCAGAAGACATTGGAGTGAAGTCAAACAAATCTTTCGATATCTTCATGGAACGGTTGATATGGGATTTTTTTATCCCTATGGATCCAAGTCCCAATTAGTTGGCTATGAAGATGCTGGATATTTGTATGATCCACATAAAGGGAGATCTCAAACAGGATACCTATTCACATATGGTGGTATAGCTATATCATGGAAGTCCACAAAACAGACGATTGCAGCAACATCCTATAATCATGCTGAAATACTAGCGATACATGAAGCTAGTAGCGAGTGTTTTTGGCTGAGGAGTGTGCTCCAATATATTTTGTCATCATGTGGACTGATTGATCAGAAGATAGCTCCAATTGTCCTGTTTGAAAATAATACAGCATGTATTGCTCAACTTAAAGGCAGATATATCAAAGGTGATAGAACAAAGCATATTTCTCCCAAATTCTTCTTCACTCATGATCTTCAAAATCAAGGGACAATTGATATCCAACAGATCCGCTCAAGTGATAAACTGGCAGATTTATTCACAAAGTCACTCCCAAAATCCTCTTTTGAAAGATTGGTACATCAGATCGGGATGCATCGATTTCGAGACATTAAATGATGTCGACCACAAGGGGAGACTGTACTCTTTTTTCCTTGGTCAGGTTTTTTTTTTCCATTGGGTTTTTCCTCACAAGGTGTTTAATGAGGCAGTCCCTATCACAAAGGATATTGTACTCTTTTTCCTTCACTAAAATTTTTTTCCATTGAATTTTCTTTAGAAAGGTTTTAATGAGGCATAATCTTAAATGGTCATTGGTGCATGAAATTACAATCACACTTTTGCAATTTCGCACAACTAACCAGCAAGTGCACTGGGTCGTCCAAGTAATACCTTACGTGAGTAAGGGTCGATCCCGCGGAGATTGTCGGCTTGAAGCAAGCTATGGTTATCTTGTAACTCTTAGTCAGGATATCAATAATTATCGAGGTTGATTGTAAAAAGTAAAAGAACATGAAATAAGTACTTGTTTTGCCGTAATGGAGAACAGGTTGAGGTTTTGGAGATGCTTTATCTTCTGAATCTCTGCTTTCCTACTGTCTTCTTCTTCAAGCACGCAAGACTCCTTCCATGGCAAGCTGTATGTAGGGTTTCACCGTTGTCAATGGCTACCTCCCATCCTCTCAGTGAAAATGTTCAACGCGCTCTGTCACAGCATGGCTAATCATCTGTCGGTTCTCAATCGGGTTGGAATAGAATCCAGTGATTCTTTTGTGTCTGTCACTAACGCCCAGCCCTCAGGAGTTTAAAGCTCGTCACAGTCATTCAATCCTTGAATCCTACTCAGAATACCACAGACAAGGTTTAGACCTTCCGGATTCTCTTGAATGCCGCCATCAATTCTAGCTTATACCACGAAGATTCTGATTAAGGAATCCAAGAGATATTCACTCAATCTAAAGTAGAACGGAGGTGGTTGTCAGGCACACGTTCATAGGCGAGAATGATGATGAGTGTCACAGATCATCACATTCATCAGGTTGAAGAACAAGTGATATCTTAGAATAGAAACAAGCGTGACAGAATGAAAACAATAGTAATTGCATTAATCCATCAAGACACAGCAGAGCTCCTCACCCCCAACCATGGGGTTTAGAGACTCATGCTGTAGAAAATACAATGAGAAACGTGTAAAATGTCATAAGGTACAGATACAATGTCAAAAGATCCTATTAATAGTGAACTAGTAGCCTAGGGTATACAGAAATGAGTAAATGACGTAAAAATCCACTTCCGGGGTCCACTTGGTGTGTGCTTGGGCTGAGCATTGAAGCTTTTATGTGTAGAGACTTTTTCTGGAGTTAAACGCCAGCTTTTATGCCAGTTTGGGCGTTTAACTCCAATTCTTATGCCAGTTCCGGCGTTAAACGCCGGGAATTCTGAAGCTGATTTGCAACGCCGGTTTGGGCCATCAAATCTTGGGCAAAGTATGGACTATTATACATTGCTGGAAAGCCCAGGATGTCTACTTTCCAACGCCGTTGAGAGCGCGCCAATTGGGCTTCTGTAGCTCCAGAAAATCCACTTCGAGTGCAGGGAGGTCAGAATCCAACAGCATCTGCAGTCCTTTTCAGCCTCTGAATCAGATTTTTGCTCAGGACCCTCAATTTCAGCCAGAAAATACCTGAAATCACATAAAAACACACAAACTCATAGTAAAGCCCAGAAAAGTGAATTTTAACTAAAAACTAATAAAAATGTAATAAAAACTAACTAAAACATATTAAAAACATACTAAAAACAATGCCAAAAAGCATATAAATTATCCGCTCATCACAACACCAAACTTAAATTGTTGCTTGTCCCCAAGCAACTGAAAATCAAAATAAAAAGAAGAGAATATACTATAGACTCCAAAATATCAAAGAAACTTAGCTCCAATTAGATGAGCGGGACTAGTAGCTTTTTGCTTCTGAACAGTTTTGGCATCTCACTTTATCCTTTGAAGTTTAGAATGATTGGCATCCATGGGGACTCAGAACTCAAATAGTGTTATTGATTCTCCTAGTTAAGTATGATGATTCTTGAACATAGCTACTTTATGAGTCTTGGCTGTGGCCCAAAGCACTCTGTCTTCCAGTATTACCACTGGATACATACATGCCACAGACACATAATTGGGTGAACCTTTTCAGATTGTGACTCAGCTTTGCTAGAGTCCCCAATTAGAGGTGTCCAAGGTTCTTAAGCACACTCTTTTTGCCTTGGATCACAACTTTATTTCTTTCTTTTCTTTTTCATTTTTTTTGGATTATTCACTGCTCTTTCTTTCTTCAAGAATCAATTTGATGATTTTTCAGATCCTCAATAACAGTTCTCCTTTCCCATCATTCGTTCAAGAGCCAACAATTTTAACATTCTTAAAACAACAAATTCAAAAGACATATGCACTGTTCAAGCATTCATTCAGAAAATAAAAAGTATTGTCACCACATCAAACTAATTCAACTAGTTTCAAAGATGAATTCGAAATCTTGTACTTGTTTTTTTGTGATTAAAGCACTTTTCATTTAAGAGAGGTGATGGATTCATAGGACATTCATAGCTTTAAGACATGAACTCTAAATTTTATTAATCATGAATTAAGAACAAGACTCAGAAATAGATATAAGATAAGACTAGTAGTAATAGAAAACAAATATTTTAATAAGCTCCTAATGATAGAGGTTATCATAGAGTTAGGACTCAACAACCTTGATTTTGAGAAGTGGATGCTCCCTCAATTTAAGGGGAGAACTTTTGGCGTTTCAACTCTTGAAGCTCACGCCCTTGCTTCTCTTGTTCCTTCAGCAATTTGCAGAACATGCAGTTCTGATTCTGCTGTTCTTCCTTAAGTTGCTCCATAGTTTCTTGCAACTTGGTGATAGATGCTTCTAGGCTGGCCCAGTAGTCAATTTCAGGAAATTCAGGGAGGAACTCCTGCGCCCTCTTTTTGATAGAGTTGTCTTGCATTTGTCCTTCTATTGACTTCTTGGTGATTGGGTGTTCAATGGGTATGAATTCATCTACTCCTATCTTCACCCCAGCCTCTTTACAGAGCAAGGAGATCAAGCTTGGGTAAGCCAGTTTGGCTTCAGTGGAATTCTTATTTGCAATTGTGTAGATCTCACAAGCAATCAGATGATGAACCTCCACTTCTTTTCCAAGCATAATGCAGTGAATCATCACTGCTCTCTTGATAGTGACCTCAGAACGGTTGCTAGTGGGCAATATGGAGCGCCCAATAAAGTCTAGCCAGCCTCTTGCAATTGGTTTGAGGTCTCCCCTCTCTAGTTGGTTTGGGACACCTTTTGAATTGGTTATCCACTTAGTTCAAGGGAGGCAAATGTCCTCTAGAACTTGATCCAACCCCTTATCTGCTCTCACCATTCTCCTATTAAAGGATTCAGGATCATCTTCCAGTTGAGGCAATTTGAAGACCTCTCTTATTTTGTCCAGATGGAAGTAGATAACCTTCCCTCTGACCATGGTTCTGTAAGTATGGAAAGCAGTTCCAGTCATTCTCTGCTTATCTGTCAGCCACAGATTTGAGTAGAATTCCTGAACCATATTTCATCCAACCTTTATCTCAGGATTGGTTAGAACTTCCCATCCTCTGTTTCGAATTTACTCTTGGATCCCCGGATATTCATCTTCTTTTAGATCAAATTTGACTTCCGAGATCACTGACTTCAGACCCATTATTTTGTGATAATGGTCTTCATGTTCTTTGGTTAAGAACTTCTCTTGATTCTAAAGACTCTTTGGATTATTCTCTTTCTTGCCTCTTAAATTGGTTTGTTTTCCCTTAGGAGCCATGATCTTGATAAATCTTGGCTTAGTGATCACGGAAAAGCACACCAAACTTAGAGGTTTACTTGTCCTCAAGCAAAAGAAATGAGAGAGGGGAGAGAGGAGGAGAGCAAATTCGAATGGTGGGGAGAAAGGGGTGGCTGAACGTGTATTTATAAGGGAGGGAGGAGAGATTTCGAAAATTTTGAAGGAGATTTGAGAAGATATGGAGAGAATTTGAGAAAAATTTCAGTTTTTGAAGAAGATTTGGGAAGGATTTGAGAGAGATTTGAAGAATGATTTTAATTTTTGAAAATTTGAAAGTGAATGATGAAAGTTTGAAATGTGTTTATGTAGAAAAGTAAGGATCAAAAAAGGAAAGTTTGAAAAATTTTAATCAGAAAGCAAAATCTTTGTCCCCCACCTTTCTGGCGTTAAACGCCCAGAATGGTATCCATTCTGGCGTTTAACGCCCATTTGTTGGCCATTGTGGGCGTTTAACGCCCAGCCAGGTACCCTGGCTGGCGTTAAACGCCAGAATTCCCTTTGTCACTGGGCATTTTGCTAAACGCCCAGGATGCTGCACGCCTGGCGTTAAACGCCCAGAATGGTGCCCATTCTGGCGTTTAACGCCCAAAATGGCACCTTTACTGGCGTTTAACGCCCAAAGTACCCCTTACTGGCATTTTTTTTGCCAGCAACCTCTTTTCCTCTGCTTTTTGCACTGAATCCTTCTGTAACTCTGTGAATTCCTTCAATTTTGATAGTTGCCCTTATAGAAACAAAACATATAACCTGCTAATGACTGGGTTGCCTCCCAGCAAGCGCTTCTTTATTGTCTTTAGCTGGACCTTCACTGAGGATAATTCCAGCCTCAGTTTTGAGCATTCCAGCTCAAAATTGCTTTCAAGATAATGCTTGATCCTCTGTCCATTAACAATGAACTTCTTGTCAGAATCAGTATCCTGAAGCTCAATATATCCATATGGTGATACTCCTGTAATCACATACGGACCCCTCCAACGGGATTTAAGTTTTCCTGAGAACAATCTGAGCCTAGAGTTGAAGAGCAGAACTTTTTGTCCTGGCTCAAAGACTCTGGATGACAACTTCTTGTCATGCCACTTCTTTGCCTTTTCCTTATAAATTTTAGCATTTTCAAAGGCACTGAGTCTAAATTCATCTAGCGCATTTAGCTGGAGCAATCTTTTTTCACCAGCTAACTTAGCATCCAGGTTTAGGAATCTGGTTGCCTAGTAAGCTTTATGTTCCAGTTCCACAGGCAGATGACAGGCATTGCCATACACAAGTTGGTATGGAGAGGTTCCTATTGGAGTCTTGAATGCTGTTCTGTATGCCCACAGAGCATCATCCAAGCTCTTTGCCCAATCCTTTCTACGGGCAATTACAGTCCGTTCTAGGATTTTTTTTAACTCTCTGTTAGAGACTTCAGCTTGCCCATTTGTCTGTGGATGATACGGGGTTGCCACTTTGTGGCTAATTCCATATCGGACCATAGCAGAGTATAGCTGTTTATTGCAGAAATGAGTACCCCCATCACTGATTATGACTCTGGGAACACCAAATCTGCTGAAGATGTGTTTCTGGAGGAATTTCAGCACGGTCTTAGTATCATTAGTGGGTGTAGCAATTGCTTCTACCCACTTAGATACATAGTCCACTGCCACCAGAATGTAAGTGTTTGAGTATGATGGTGGGAACGGACCCATGAAGTCAATCCCCCATACATCAAACAACTCAATCTCTAAGATCCCTTGTTGAGGCATGGCATATCCGTGAGGTAAGTTACCAGCTCTTTGGCAGCTGTCACAGTTACGCACAAACTCTCGGGCATCTCTATAGAGAGTAGGCCAGTAGAAGCCACATTGGAGGACCTTAGTGGCTGTTCGCTCACTTCCAAAATGTCCCCCATACTGTGATCCATGGCAGTGCCATAGGATCCTTTGTGCTTCCTCTCTGGATACACATCTTCGGATCATTCCGTCTGCACATCTCTTAAAGAGATATGGCTCATCCCATAGGTAGTACTTGGCATCTGAAATTAATTTCTTTCTTTGCACCCTGCTGTACTCCTGGGGTATGAACCTCACAGCTTTGTAATTTGCAATATCTGCAAACCATGGAGCTTCCTTAATGGCAAAGAGTTGCTCATCTGGGAAAGTCTCAGAGATCTCAGTAGAAGGGAGGGACGCCCCAGCTACTGGTTCTATTCGGGACAGATGATCAGCCACTTGGTTCTCTGTCCCTTTTCTGTCTCTTATTTCTATATCAAACTCTTGCAGAAGCAACACCCATCTTATGAGCCTGGGTTTTGAATCCTGCTTTGTGAGTAAGTACTTAAGAGCAGCATGGTCAGCGTACACAATCACCTTTGATCCCACTAGATAGGATCTAAACTTGTCAATCGCATAGACCACTGCAAGTAACTCTTTTTCTGTAGTTGTGTAATTCTTCTGTGCATCATTTAGAACACGGCTGGCATAATAAATGACGTGCAGAAACTTGTTATGCCTCTGTCCCAATATTGCACCAATGGCATGGTCACTGGCATCACACATTAGTTCGAATGGCAATGTCCAGTCTAGTGCAGAGATAACTGGTGCTGTGACCAGCTTGGCTTTCAGGGTCTCAAATGCCTGCAGACACTGTGTGTCAAACACAAATGGTGTGTCGACAGCTAGCAGGTTGCTCAGAGGTTTAGCAATTTTCGAAAACTCCTTTATAAACCTTCTGTAGAATCCTGCGTGTCCCAGAAAGCTTCTGATTGCCTTAACATTGGCAGGTGGTGGTAATTTTTCAATTACCTCTACCTTTGCCTTATCCACCTCTATTCCCCTACTTGAAATTTTGTGCCCAAGGACAATTCCTTCAGTCACCATAAAGTGACATTTCTCCCAGTTTAAAACCAGGTTAGTCTCTTGGCACCTTTTTAGGACAAGTGCTAGGTGGTTAAGACAGGAGCTGAATGAGTCTCCATATACTGAGAAGTCATCCATGAAGACTTTGATGAGCGGATAATTTGTACGCTTTTTGGCATTGTTTTTAGTATGTTTTTAGTATAATCTAGTTAGTTTTTATTATATTTTTATTAGTTTTTAGTTAAAATTCACTTTTCTGGACTTTACTATGAGTTTGTGTGTTTTTCTGTGATTTCAGGTATTTTCTAGCTGAAATTGAGGGATCTGAGCAAAAATCTGATCCAGAGACTCAAAAGGACTGCAGATGCTGTTGGATTCTGACCTCCCTGCACTCGAAGTGGATTTTCTGGAGCTACAGAAGCCCAATTGGCGCGCTCTCAACGGCGTTGAAAAGTAGACATCCTGGGCTTTCCAGCAATATATGATAGTCCATACTTTGCCCAAGATTTGATGGCCCAAACCGGCGTTCAAAGTCACCTTCAGGAATTCCAGCGTTAAACGCCGGAACTGGCACCTAAATGGGAGTTAAACGCCCAAACTGGCATAAAAGCTGGCGTTTAACTCCAAGAAGAGTCTCTACACGAAAATGCTTCATTGCTCAGCCCAAGCACACACCAAGTGGGCCCGGAAGTGGATTTTTATGTCATTTACTCATCTCTGTACACCTTAGGCTACTAGTTTTCTATAAGTAGGACCTTTTACTATTGTATTTTCATGCTATCTGGAGATCTTTGAATCTTTTGATCACTGGGAGGCTGGCCTCACGGCCATGCCTAGACCTTGTTCTTATGTATTTTCAACGGTGGAGTTTCTACACACCATAGATTAAGGTGTGGAGCTCTGCTGTACCTCGAGTATTAATGTAATTACTATTGTTCTTCTATTCAATTCCGCTTGTTCTTGTTCCAAGATATCACCTGTTCTTCAACTTGATGAATGTGATGATCCGTGACACTCATCATCATTCTCACTTATGAACAAAGTGACTGACAACCACTCTTGTTCTACAAGCATACGAGGCTTAGTGAATATCTCTTGGATTCCTGATACACGATGCATGGTTGATCGCCTGACAACCGAGTGCTCGCCTGACAAACGAGCCAGCCATTCCGTGAGATCAAAGTCTTCGTGGTATAGGCGAGAACTGATGGCAGCATTCAAGAGAATCCGGAAGGTCTAACCTTGTCTGTGGTATTCTGAGTAGGATTCAATGATTGAATGACTGTGACGTGCTTCAAACTCCTAGCAGGCGGGGCGTTAGTGACAGACGCAAAAGAATCGATGGATTTTATTCCAGCCTGACCGAGAACCGACAGCTGATTACCCATGCTGTGACAGAGCATAGGCAACGTTTTCACTGAGAGGATGGGAGGTAGCCACTGACAACGGTGAAACCCTACATGAGCTTACCATGGAAAGGAGTAAGAAGGATTGGATGAAGACTGTAGGAAAGCAGAGAGACGGAAGGGAAGGCATCTTCATACGCTTATCTGAAGCTCTCATCAATGATATACATAAGTATCTCTATCTTTATCTTTATGCTTTATTCGTTTATCACTATACCCATTTGAGTCTGCCTGACTGAGATTTACAAGGTGACCATAGCTTGCTTCATACCAACAATCTCCGTGGGATCGACCCTTACTCGCGTAAGGTTTATTACTTGGACGACCCAGTGCACTTGCTGGTTAGTTATGCGAAGTTGTGTTTATGCCATGGTATTGAGCACCGAGTCTTTGGAGCCATTACTAGGGATTATTTGAGTTGTAGTGATCACAATTTCGTGCACCAAGTTTTTGGCGCCGTTGCCAGGGAATTGTTCTTGTGTATGGACAACTGACGGTTCATCTTGTTGCTTAGATTAGGTATTTTTCTTCAGAGTTCTTAAGAATGAATTCTAGTGTTTCATGGTGATCTGCTGAAATCTGGCTGGCTGTGAAGCCATGTCTAATCTTATTGGACCGAGGTTTCAACTGATCATCACAATAGCTTGTTGATCTCTATCAATCTTGCTATTGGAGCAATGATCTGCTAAGGCTTGGCTGGCCATTGGCCATGTCTAGTGTTTTAGACCGAAGCTTTCTTTGAAAGCTTGGCTGGCTGTGAAGCCATGTCTAATTCCTGGACCGGAGTCTTAGACTAGCATTGCAATGATTCCTGGAAATTCAAATTGAGAATTCTGAAACCTTTATTTTCTATTTCCATATAATTTTCAAAAAAAGCACAAAAAAATTTTTTAAAATCATAAAAACCAAAAATACTTTATGTTTCTTGCTTGAGTCTAGTGTCTAATCTTAAGTTTGGTGTCTTGCATGCCTTGTTTATTTGATCTTGGTTCTATTTTCAAGTCAATAGTACAGGGAACTGAAGATTCAGAACATGCAGCAGAGGAATTACACAGAAAAAGCTGGGCGTTCAAAACGCCCAGTGAAGAAGGATAGACTGGCGTTTAAACGCCAGCCAGGGTACCTGGTTGGGCGTTTAACGCCCAAAAAGGTAGCATTTTGGGCGTTAAACGCCAGAATGGATACCATTATGGGCGTTTAACGCCAGGATGGCACAAGGGGGAAGATTTTGTTTTCAAATCAAATTTTTTTTTTAAGTTTTCAAAGTTTTTCAAAATCAAATCATTTTCAAATCATATCTTTTCAATCAAATGTTTTCAAAATCAATTTCTTTCCTTTTTCAAAGATACTTACTAACAATTAATGATTTGATTCAAAATTTCAAGTATGTTGCCTTTTCTGTTGAGGAAGGTTTAATTTTTGAATCATATATTTTCTTGTCAAGCAAGTCATTAATTTTAGAATCAAATCTTTTTTAAAATGTTTTTCAAATTATATCTTCTCAATCACATCTTTTTTAAAACCAATCATATCTTTTTAATCACATCTTTTTCAAAATAGTTTTCAAATCATATCTTTTTAATTTCTAATTTCAAAATCTTTTTCAAAAATTACTTGATTTCTTTTACACTCTTGATTTTCGAAAATCAATTAGAGTTTTTCAAAAATGTTTTCAAAATATTTCATTTGATTTTCGAAAATTTCTTCCTCTCTTCCCACATCCTTCTGTTCATGGAGTATCACTCCTTCTCAATGCACAATTCGAACTCTATCTAATTAAGTTCAAATTCTCTACTTCTTCCTTCTATTTTTCTATTCCTCTGACACCTCAAGGAATCTCTATACTGTGACATAGAGGATTCCACATTTTCTTGTTCTCTTCTCTTTCATATGAGCAGGAGCAGAGACAAAGGCATTCTTGTTGAAGCTGACCCTGAACCTGAAAGGACCTTGAAGCGAAAGCTAAGAGAAGCTAAGGCACAACTCTCTGTTGAGGACCTGACCGAATTCTTCAAAGAAGAAGAACCTATGGCAGCCGAAAACAACAACAATGCCTACAATGCAAGGAAGGTGCTGGGTGACTTTACTGCACCTACTCCCGACTTCTATGGGAGAAGCATCTCTATCCCTGCCATTGGAGCAAACAACTTTGAGCTTAAGCCTCAATTAGTTTCTCTAATGCAACAGAATTGCAAGTTCCATGGACTTCCATTGGAAGATCCTCATCAGTTCTTAGCTGAATTCTTGCAAATCTGTGACACTGTCAAGACTAATGGGGTTGACCCTGAGGTCTACAGACTTATGCTATTCCCTTTTGCTGTAAGAGACAGAGCTAGGACATGGTTGGACTCACAACCTAAAGAAAGCCTGGACTCTTGGGAAAAGCTAGTCAATGCCTTTTTGGCAAAGTTCTTTCCACCTCAAAAATTGAGTAAGCTTAGAGTGGAAGTCCAAACCTTCAGACAGAAGGATGGTGAATCCCTCTATGAAGCTTGGGAAAGATACAAACAATTGATCAGAAAATGTCCATCTGACATGCTTTCTGAATGGAGCATCATAGGTATTTTCTATGATGGTCTCTCTGAACTATCCAAGATGTCTTTGGATAGCTCTGCTGGAGGATCTCTTCATCTGAAGAAGACGCCTACAGAAGCTCAAGAACTAATTGAAATGGTTGCAAATAACCAATTCATGTACACTTCTGAAAGGAATCCTGTGAACAATGGGACAAGTCAGAAGAAAGGAGTTCTTGAGATTGATGCTCTGAATGCCATTCTGGCTCAGAACAAGATATTGACTCAACAAGTCAATTTGATTTCTCAAAGTCTGTCTGGAATGCAAAATGCACCAAGCAGTACTAAGGATGCTTCATCTGAAGAAGAAGCTTATGATCCTGAGAACCCTTCAATGGAAGAGGTGAATTACCTAGGAGAGCCCTATGGAAACACCTATAATTCTTCATGGAGAAATCACCCAAATTTCTCATGGATGAATCAAGAGAGACCTCAACAAGGTTTCAACAACAATAATGGTGGAAGAAACAGGTTTAGCAATGGCAAGCCTTTTCCATCATCTTCTCAGCAACAGACAGAGAATCCTAAGCAGAACCCCTCTGACTTAGCAACCATGGTCTCTGATCTAATCAAAACCACTCAAAGTTTCATGACTGAAACAAGGTCCTCCATTAGAAACTTGGAGGCACAAGTGGGACAGCTGAGCAAGAAAATTACTGAACTCCCTCCAAGTACTCTTCCAAGCAATACAGAAGAAAATCCAAAAGGAGAGTGCAAAGCCATAAACATGGCCGAATCTGGAGAGGAAAGAGAGGAAGTGGACGCCACTGAGGAAGGCCTCAATGGGCGTGCACTAGCCTCCACAGAGTTCCCTAATGAGGAACCATGGGAATCTGAGGCTCAAAATGAGACCATAGAGATTCCATTGGACTTACTTCTGCCTTTCATGAGCTCTGATGAGTATTCTTCCTCTGAAGAGGATGAGTATGTCACTGAAGAGCAAGTTGTTAAATACCTTGAAGCAATCATGAGGCTAAATGACAAGTTATTTGGAAATGAGACTTGGGAGGATGAACCTCCTTTGCTCACCAAAGAACTGGATGACTTGTCTAGGCAGAAATTACCTCAAAAGAGACAAGATCCTGGAAAGTTTTCAGTACCTTGTACCATAGGCACCATGACCTTCAAGAAGGCGCTGTGTGACTTAGGGTCAAGTGTAAACCTCATGCCTCTCTCTGTAATGGAGAAGCTAGGGATCTTTGAGGTACAAGCTGCAAGAATCTCACTAGAGATGGCAGACAACTCAAGAAAACAAGCTCATGGACTTGTAGAGGATGTATTGGTGAAGATTGAATACCATTACATCCCTACTGATTTCATAGTCCTAGAGACTGGGAAGTGCATGGATGAATCTATCATCCTTGGCAGACCCTTCCTAGCCACAGTAAAGGCTGTGATTGATGTTGATGGAGGTGAACTGATCATTCAAGTGAATGAAGAATCCTTTGTGTTTAAGGCTCAAGGATATCCCTCTGTCACCATGAAGAAGAAGCATGAAGAGCTTCTCTCAAATCAAAGTCAAACAGAGCCCCCACAGTCAAACTCTAAGTTTGGTGTTGGGAGGCCACAACCAAACTCTAAGTTTGGTGTTGAACCCCCACATTCAAACTCTAAGTTTGGTGTTGGGAGGTTCCAACATTGCTCTGAGTATCTGTGAGGCTCCATGAGAGCCCTCTGTCAAGCTACTGACATTAAAGAAGCGCTTGTTGGGAGGCAACCCAATGTTATATTTTATCTATTTTCTTTTGTTATTTTTTGTTATTTTGTAGGTTGATGATCATAAGAAGTCACAAAATTAATTGAAAAAGCAAAAACAGAATGAAAAACAGGAAGAAAAACAGCACACCCTGGAGGAAGAACCCACTGGCGTTTAAACGCCAGTGAGGCTAGCAGTTGGGCGTTTAACGCCCAGTCTGGCACCATTCTGGGCGTTTAACGCCAGAAAGGGGGCACCAAACTGGCGTTAAACGCCAGAAAAGGGCAAGAACCTGGCGTTAAACGCCAGGAATGGGCACCAGCCCGGTGTTTAACGCCAGAAATGGCTCAAAACGTGATTTTGAATGCCATTTGGTGCAGGGATGACTTTTCCTTGACACCACAGGATCTGTGGACCCCACAGGGTCCCCACCAACCCACCACTCTCTCTCTTCTTCTTCACCCATTCACCAATCACCTCCATACCTCTTCCCCAAAAACCCTTCACCTATCAACTCCCATCTTTCTCTTCACCACTCACATCCATCCTTCATAAAACCCCACCTACCTCACCCTTCAAATTCAAACCACTTTCCCTCCCAAACCCACCCATAATGGCCGAACCCGATCCCCCCTCCCTCCTATAAATACCCTTCTTCACTCCTTCATTTTCACACAACCTAAACATCACTTCTCCCCCTCCTTGGCCGAATACATAAGCCACTCCCTTCTTCCTCATTTCTTCTTCTTCTACTCTCTTCTTTCTTCTTTTGCTCGAGGACGAGCAAACCTTTTAAGTTTGGTGTGGTAAAAGCGTTGCTTTTTCGTTTTTCCATAACCATTTATGGCATCCAAGGCCGGAGAAACCTCTAGAAAGAGGAAAGGGAAGGCAAAAGCTTCCACCTCCGAGTCATGGGAGATAGATAGATTCATCTCAAGGGTGCATCAAGACCACTTCTATGAAGTTGTGGCCTTGAAGAAGGTGATCCCCGAGGTCCCCTTTTCACTCAAAAAGGGTGAATATCCGGAGATCCGCCATGAGATCCGAAGAAGAGGTTGGGAAGTCCTTACCAACCCCATTCAACAAGTCGGAATCTTGATGGTTCAAGAGTTTTATGCCAATGCATGGATCACCAAGAACCATGATCAAAGTGTGAACCCGGATCCAAAGAATTATCTTACTATGGTTCGGGGGAAATACTTGGATTTTAGTCCGGAAAGTGTAAGGTTAGCATTCAACTTGCCCATGATGCAAGGAGATGAACATCCTTACACTAGAAGGGTCAACTTTGATCAAAGGATGGACCAAGTCCTCACAGTCATATGTGAAGAGGGCGCACAATGGAAGAGAGATTCAAGAGGGAAGCCGGTTCAATTGAGAAGGCATGACCTCAAGCCCATGGCTAGAGGATGGTTGGAGTTTATTCAACGCTCAATCATTCCCACTAGCAACCGGTCCGAAGTTACTCTAGACCGAACCATCATGATTCATAGCATCATGATTGGAGAAGAAGTGGAAGTTCATGAGGTCATAGCTCAAGAACTCTACAAGGTGGCGGACAAGTCTTCCACCTTGGCAAGGTTAGCCTTCCCTCATCTCATTTGTCACCTCTGTTATTCAGTTGGAGTTGACATAGAGGGAGACACCCCTATTGATGAGGACAAGCCCATCACTAAGAAGAGGATGGAGCACACAAGAGACCCCTCTCATCATGAGATCCCTGAGATACCTCAAGGGATGCACTTTCCTCCACAAGACTATTGGGAGCAACTAAACACCTCCCTAGGAGAATTGAGTTCCAACATGGGACAACTAAGGGTGGAGCACCAAGAGCATTCCATCCTCCTCCATGAAATTAGAGAAGATCAAAGAATCATGAGAGAGGAGCAACAAAGACAAGGAAGAGACATTGAGGAGCTCAAGCACTCCATAAGACCTTCTAGAGGAAGAACAAGCCGCCATCACTAAGGTGGACCCGTTCTTTAATCTCCTTGTTCTTTAATTTTCTGTTTTTCGAATTTTAGTGCTTTATGTTTGTCTATGTTTGTGTCTTGTGATCATTAGTGTCTTAGTGTCTATGCCTTAAAGTTATGAATGTCCTATGAATCCATCACCTTTCTTAGAGATTGTTCTTAATTGAAAAAGAATAGAATTGCATGAATTTTGAATTTTATAGCAGTTTAATTATTTTGATGTGGTGGCAACACTTTTGTTTTCTGAATGTATGCTTGAACAGTGCATATGTCTTTTGAATTTGTGGTTCATGAATGTTGGCTCTTGAAAGAATGATGAAAAAGGAGACATGTTACTGAGGATCTGAAAAATCATAAAAATGATTCTTGAAGCAAGAAAAAGCAGTGAATACAAAAAAAAAGAAGAAGAAAGCAACCGAAAAAAAAAACGAAAAAGAAAGAGAAAAAGGAAGAAAAAGAAAGAAATAAAATTGTGATCCAAGGCAATAAGAGTGTGCTTAAGAACCCTGGACACCTCTAATTGGGGACTTTAGCAAAGCTGAGTCACAATCTGAAAAGGTTCACCCAATTATGTGTCTGTGGCATGTATGTATCCGGTGGTAATACTGGAAGACAGAGTGCTTTGGGCCACGGCCAAGACTCATGAAGTAGCTGTGTTCAAGAATCATCATACTTAACTAGGAGAATCAATAACACTATCTGGATTCTAAGTTCCTAAAGAAGCCAATCATTCTGAATTCCAAAGGATAAAGTGAGATGCCAAAACTATTCAGAGGCAAAAAGCTAAAAGCCCCGCTCATCTAATTAATACTGATCTTCATAGATGTTTTTGGAGTTCATTGCATATTCTCTTCTTTTTATCCTATTTGATCTTCAGTTGCTTGGGGACAAGCAACAATTTAAGTTTGGTGTTGTGATGAGCGGATAATTTGTACGCTTTTTGGCATTGTTTTTAGTATGTTTTTAGTATAATCTAGTTAGTTTTTATTATATTTTTATTATTTTTTAGTTAAAATTCACTTTTCTAGACTTTACTATGAGTTTGTGTGTTTTTTTGTGATTTCAGGTATTTTCTGGCTGAAATTGAGGGATCTGAGCAAAAATCTGATCCAGAGACTCAAAAGGACTGCAGATGCTGTTGGATTCTGACCTCCCTGCACTTGAAGTGGATTTTCTGGAGCTACAGAAGCCCAATTGGCGCGCTCTCAACGGCGTTGGAAAGTAGACATCCTGGGCTTTCCAGCAATATATGATAGTCCATACTTTGCCCAAGATTTGATGGCCCAAACCGGCGTTCAACGTCACCTTCAGGAATTCCAGCGTTAAACGCCGGAACTGGCACCTAAATGGGAGTTAAACGCCCAAACTGGCATAAAAGCTGGCGTTTAACTCCAAGAAGAGTCTCTACACGAAAATGCTTCATTGCTCAGCCCAAGCACACACCAAGTGGGCCCGGAAGTGGATTTTTATGTCATTTACTCATCTCTGTACACCTTAGGCTACTAGTTTTCTATAAGTAGGACCTTTTACTATTGTATTTTCATGCTATCTGGAGATCTTTGAATCTTTTGATCACTGGGAGGCTGGCCTCACGGCCATGCCTAGACCTTGTTCTTATGTATTTTCAACGGTGGAGTTTCTACACACCATAGATTAAGGTGTGGAGCTCTGCTGTACCTCGAGTATTAATGCAATTACTATTGTTTTTCTATTCAATTCCGCTTGTTCTTGTTCCAAGATATCACCTGTTCTTCAACTTGATGAATGTGATGATCCGTGACACTCATCATCATTCTCACTTATGAACAAAGTGACTGACAACCACTCTTGTTCTACAAGCATACGAGGCTTAGTGAATATCTCTTGGATTCCTGATACACGATGCATGGTTGATCGCCTGACAACCGAGTGCTCGCCTGACAAATGAGCCAGCCATTCCGTGAGATCAGAGTCTTCGTGGTATAGGCGAGAACTGATGGCAGCATTCAAGAGAATCCGGAAGGTCTAACCTTGTCTGTGGTATTCTGAGTAGGATTCAATGATTGAATGACTGTGACGTGCTTCAAACTCCTAGCAGGCGGGGCGTTAGTGACAGACGCAAAAGAATCGATGGATTTTATTCCGGCCTGACCGAGAACCGACAGCTGATTACCCATGCTGTGACAGAGCATAGGCAACGTTTTCACTGAGAGGATGGGAGGTAGCCACTGACAACGGTGAAACCCTACATGAGCTTGCCATGGAAAGGAGTAAGAAGGATTGGATGAAGACTGTAGGAAAGCAGAGAGACGGAAGGGAAGGCATCTTCATACGCTTATCTGAAGCTCTCATCAATGATATACATAAGTATCTCTATCTTTATCTTTATGCTTTATTCGTTTATCACTATACCCATTTGAGTCTGCCTGACTGAGATTTACAAGGTGACCATAGCTTTCTTCATACCAACAATCTCCGTGGGATCGACCCTTACTCGCGTAAGGTTTATTACTTGGACGACCCAGTGCACTTGCTGGTTAGTTGTGCGAAGTTGTGTTTATGCCATGGTATTGAGCACCGAGTCTTTGGAGCCATTACTAGGGATTATTTGAGTTGTAGTGATCACAATTTCGTGCACCAGACTTCCAGGAATTTCTCCACCATATCAGAGAAGATGGATAACATGCATCTCTGAAAGGTTGCAGGAGCATTACACAGACCAAAAGGCATTCTCCTGTTGGCAAACATGCCAGAAGGGCAAGTAAATGCTGTTTTCTCTTGGTCTTGAGGATCTACTGCAATTTGGTTGTAACCCGAATAACCATCCAAAAAGCAGTAATAATCATGACCAGCTAGTCTTTCTAGCATTTGGTCTATGAATGGTAAAGGAAAATGATCCTTTCTGGTGGCTGTATTGAGCCTTCTGTAGTCAATACACATACGCCACCCTGTGACTGTTCTTGTAGGAACCAGTTCATTTTTTTCATTATGAACTACTGTCATGCCTCCCTTCTTGGGGACAACTTGGACAGGGCTCACCCAGGGGCTATCAGAAATAGGATAAATGATCCCAGCCTCTAGTAATTTAGTGACCTCTTTCTGCACCACTTCCTTCATGGCTGGATTTAGCCGCCTTTGTGGTTGAACCACTGGTTTGGCATTATCCTCCAATAAGATCTTGTGCATGCATCTTGCTGGGCTAATGCCCTTAAGATCACTTATGGACCACCCAAGAGCTGTCTTGTGTGTCCTTAGCACTTGAATCAGTGCTTTCTCTTCCTGTGGATTTAAAGCAGAGCTTATGATTACAGGAAAGGTATCACCTTCTCCCAGAAATGCATATTTCAGGGATGGTGGTAATGGTTTGAGCTCTGTTTTGGGAGATTTCTCTTCTTCTTGAGGGATTTTCAGAGGTTCTATTATTCTCTCTGATTCCTCCAAATCAGGCTGAACATCTTTGAAGATGTCCTCTAGCTCTGATTCTAGACGTTCAGTCATATTGATCTCTTCCACCAAAGAGTCAATAATGTCAGCGGCCATGCAGTCATTTGGTGTGTCTGGATGCTGCATAGCTTTTACAGCATTCAACTTGAACTCATCCTCATTGACTCTCAGGGTTACTTCTCCTTTTTGTACATCAATGAGAGTTCGTCCAGTTGCTAGGAAAGGTCTTCCTAGAATGAGAGTTGCACTCTTGTGCTCCTTCATTTCCAGCACTACAAAGTCAGTTGGAAAGGCGAATGGCCCAACTTTGACAATCATGTCCTCAATTATGCTTGATGGATATTTAATGGAGCCATCAGCAAGTTGGAGGCATATCCGGGTTGGTTTGACTTCTTCAGTCAACCCAAGCTTTCTGATAGTGGATGCAGGTATTAGATTGATACTTGCTCCAAGGTCACACAGGGCTGTCTTGGTGCAAGCACCTTCTAATGTGCATGGTATCATAAAGCTTCCTGGATCTTGAAGCTTTTCTGGTAAGCTTTTCAGAATGACTGCACTGCATTCTTCAGTGAGAAATACTTTTTCAGTTTCTCTCCAATCCTTCTTATGACTTAAGATCTCTTTCATGAACTTAGCATAAGAAGGTATTTGCTCAAGTGCCTTTGCAAATGGAATCTTTATTTCAAGAGTCCTTAGATAGTCTGCAAAGCGGGCAAATTGCTTATCCTGCTCCGCTTGGCGGAGTTTCTGAGGATAAGGCATCTTGGCTTTATATTCTTCAACCTTAGTTGCTGCATGTTTATTCCTTACAGAAGTGGTTGGAGAAGCCTTTTTAGAGGGGTTATTATCAGCACTCTCAGGTGTCTGTTCCTCCATTGGCGTTTGAACGCCAGGATTGGGTGAATATTGGGCGTTTAACGCCAACTTTTCTCCCTTCTCTGGCGTTTGAACGCCAGAACTGGGCAGGGAATGGCCGTTTAACGCCAGTTTTCCCCCCTTTTCTGGCGTCTGAACGCCAAAAGTATTCCTCTCTGGGCTCTTACTGTCCTCAGAGGGATTTTGGACAGTGGTTTGGTTATCCTCTGTCAATTGTTCCTTATTTGGCTTTTTGCTACTTTGAGCAGTGTTATTCAATGTCTTCCCACTCCTCAGTTGAACTGCTTGGCATTCTTCTGTTATCTGTTTAGATAGCTGCTGTTTTGCCTGATTCAACTGGGATTCTATGTTCTTATTAGCAATTTTAGTTTCTTGGAGCATCTCTTTAAACTCTGCTAACTGTTTTGTCATCAGGTGTAATTGCTGATTAAGCTCAACCATCTGTTCTTGAGGATTAGGATCAGTGGCTACTGCCATAACTTCCTCCTTTGTAGAGAACTCATTGCTAGAGTACAAATGTTGATTTCTAGCAATAGTATCTATAAGCTCTTGAGCCTCTTCAATTGTCTTCCTCATGTGTATAGATCCACCAGCTGAGTGGTCTAAAGACATCTGAGCTTTTTCTGTAAGCCCATAGTAGAAGATGTCTAACTGTACCCACTCTGAAAACATTTCAGAGGGACATTTTCTTAGCATACCTCTATACCTCTCCCAGGCATTATAAAGGGATTCATTATCCTCTTGTTTAAAGCCTTGGATGTCCAGCCTTAGCTGTGTCATCCTTTTTGGAGGGTAAAATTGATTCAGGAATTTGTCTGATAACTGTTTCCATGTCTTTATGCTTGCTGTAGGTTGGTTATTCAACCACCTCTTATCTTGATCTTTTACAGCAAATGGAAACAGTAATAGTTTGTAGACATCCTGATCCACCTCTTTATCACGTACTGTGTCAGTAATTTGTAAGAACTGTGCCAGAAACTCAGTAGGTTCTTCCTGTGGAAGACCGGAATACTGACAATTTTGCTGCACCATGATAATGAGTTGAGGATTTAGCTCAAAGCTGCTTGCTTTGATGGGAGGTATACAGATGCTACTCCCATATGCAGCTGTAATGGGGTTAGCATATGACCCCAGAGTCCTTCTGGATTGCTCAATTCCACTTAGGTCCATGATGGAGAAAGGGAATATGATATGAATTCACAAGCAAAGTAAAAATAATTTTTTTTTAAGGTGACCGAAAAAAATTAAAATAAAATAAATGGAAAATAAAATAAAATTTCGAAAATTAAAAGAGAATAAGATCAAAGCAAATTGAAAACTGAATCAATTAGTTAATTAAAAAGATTTGAAATTAGCAATTGAAGAGATATGATTGAAAATTACTTTGAAAAAGATTTGATTTTTGAAAAGAGGAAAGAGAAAAACAACAAAATGACACCAAACTTAAAATTTTTAGAAAATCAAACACAAATTTTCGAAAATCTTAAAGGAAAACACAAAGAAGACACCAAACTTAGAATTTTTAAAGAACAAGAAAGGACTAAGAACATGCAATTGACACCAAACTTAAAATATGAAACTAGACTCAAATAAAAGACTCTAAACCAACAAAAATAAAACAGTCCTAATCTAAGCAACAAGATAAGCCGTCAGTTGTCCAAACTCAAACAATCCCCGGCAATGGCGCCAAAAACTTGGTGCACGAAATCGCAATCACACTTTTGCAATTCCGCACAACTAACCAGCAAGTGCACTGGGTCGTCCAAGTAATACCTTACGTGAGTAAGGGTCGATCCCACGGAGATTGTCAGCTTGAAGCAAGCTATGGTTATCTTGTAACTCTTAGTCAGGATATCAATAATTATCGAGGTTGATTGTAAAAAGTAAAAGAACATGAAATAAGTACTTGTTTTGCAGTAATGGAGAACAGGTTGAGGTTTTGGAGATGCTTTATCTTCTGAATCTCTGCTTTCCTACTGTCTTCTTCTTCAAGCACGCAAGACTCCTTCCATGGCAAGCTGTATGTAGGGTTTCACCGTTGTCAATGGCTACCTCCCATCCTCTCAGTGAAAATGTTCAACGCGCTCTGTCACAGCACGGCTAATCATCTGTCGGTTCTCAATCGGGTTGGAATAGAATCCAGTGATTCTTTTGCGTCTGTCACTAACGCCCAGCCCTCAGGAGTTTGAAACTCGTCACAGTCATTCCATCCTTGAATCCTACTCAGAATACCACAGACAAGGTTTAGACCTTCCGGATTCTCTTGAATGCCGCCATCAATTCTAGCTTATACCACGAAGATTCTGATTAAGGAATCCAAGAGATATTCACTCAATCTAAAGTAGAGCGGAGGTGGTTGTCAGGCACACGTTCATAGGCGAGAATGATGATGAGTGTCATGGATCATCACATTCATCAGGTTGAAGAACAAGTGATATCTTAGAATAGAAACAAGCGTGACAGAATGAAAAACAGTAGTAATTGCATTAATCCATCAAGACACAGCAGAGCTCCTCACCCCCAACCATGGGGTTTAGAGACTCATGCTGTAGAAAATACAATGAGAAACGTGTAAAGTGTCATAAGGTACAGATACAATGTCAAAAGATCCTATTAATAGTGAACTAGTAGCCTAGGGTATACAGAAATGAGTAAATGACGTAAAAATCCACTTCCGGGGTCCACTTGGTGTGTGCTTGGGCTGAGCATTGAAGCTTTTATGTGTAGAGACTTTTTCTGGAGTTAAATGCCAGCTTTTATGCCAGTTTGGGCGTTTAACTCCAATTCTTATGCCAGTTCCGGCGTTAAACGCCGGGAATTCTGAAGCTGATTTGTAACGCCAGTTTGGGCCATCAAATCTTGGGCAAAGTATGGACTATTATACATTGCTGGAAAGCCCAGGATGTCTACTTTCCAGCGCCGTTGAGAGCGTGCCAATTGGGCTTCTGTAGCTCCAGAAAATCCACTTCGCGTGCAGGGAGGTCAGAATCCAACAGCATCTGCAGTCCTTTTCAGCCTCTGAATCAGATTTTTGCTCAGGACCCTCAATTTCAGCCAGAAAATACCTGAAATCACAGAAAAACACACAAACTCATAGTAAAGCCCAGAAAAGTGAATTTTAACTAAAAACTAATAAAAATGTAATAAAAACTAACTAAAACATATTAAAAACATACTAAAAACAATGCCAAAAAGCATATAAATTATCCGCTCATCACAACACCAAACTTAAATTGTTGCTTGTCCCCAAGCAACTGAAAATCAAAATAAAAAGAAGAGAATATACTATAGACTCCAAAATATCAAAGAAACTTAGCTCCAATTAGATGAGCGGGACTAGTAGCTTTTTGCTTCTGAACAGTTTTGGCATCTCACTTTATCCTTTGAAGTTTAGAATGATTGGCATCCATAGAGACTCAGAACTCAGATAGTGTTATTGATTCTCCTAGTTAAGTATGATGATTCTTAAACATAGCTACTTTATGAGTCTTGGCTGTGGCCCAAAGCACTCTGTCTTCCAGTATTACCACTGGATACATACATGCCACAGACACATAATTGGGTGAACCTTTTCAGATTGTGACTCAGCTTTGCTAGAGTCCCCAATTAGAGGTGTCCAGGGTTCTTAAGCACACTCTTTTTGCCTTGGATCACAACTTTATTTCTTTCTTTTATTTTTCATTTTTTTTTTTGGATTATTCACTGCTCTTTCTTGCTTCGAGAATCAATTTGATGATTTTTCAGATCCTCAATAACAGTTCTCCTTTCCCATCATTCGTTCAAGAGCCAACAGTTTTAACATAGTTTATTTGTGTTTGGACTTATTACATATAAATTTATATTTGGCCTTTATTTTTATTTTACAACAAAAAATATATTATTAATATTTTGTATATTTAGTTAATAAACCATATATATTCATTAAACGATATGTGGGTAGTAAAAATATGTATATGAATTCGGTGTCAAACAGAATAAACACACAATATATTTTTTATCAAAATATCTTATAATTATAAACAAAATAAAATATAACACAAATTATTGATAAAATGAAGAAGATATTTTTTTGTTTTTACAAAAATAATAAAAAAATTACTCAAACAAAAAATCAATAAGAATTGTATAGCATTTAGACTATGATAGAAAACTCTCTCCAAATCATCATCCAACATTATACCAACCATACTATTTAACATCTAACTCGTAAATATAATAATAATAATAATAATAATAATAATAATAATAATAATGTTACGGACCCGATCCACGGATTCCAGACCCAAGGTCGAACCCGAACCCGGTTCCCGGGTTCGATCTGCCTCCCTCTTCTAGAAGGCCCGAAACCGGCCTTCTAGAACTCCTAACCGACTTTTGAATTCAAACGTCTTTCCTATCTTGATCAAACAAGATAAGATAAGATAACTCCCATCACCTATAAATAAAGGACCCAAGTCCCTACAGGTATTCATTCATTCTTCACACCTTCTACCTCTTAGATCCATTCTGACTTGGGCGACGGAGTGTCTTTACAAGTACCTCCTCCATTGCTCCAGTCAAGTGATCCGGCATCCGCCTCGACCCGCAAGTTTCCGATCCACCTCTCAACCCGTACCAGAGACATCTTGTACATTGGCGCCGTCTGTGGGGACCTTGCGCCGACTAAAACCAGAACGGGGGACGCACTGGAAGAAGCCTCCTCAAGCCGGGAGGACTCTCGACCAAAGAATCCGACCCCAGAACATCAAGAGGTCACAAACCAAGCAAGGATAGCAAGTACTATCCACCACGCAAATGATCATATCATCACGGAACCGCGACACCCTGAGAAAACGGGGGACAAAGCGGCACAAATCATCCAAGATCTCTGCCTCCGGGTTCAGGAACTTGAAGGCAAATTGGTCACCAAGGAAAGACTCAACAACGAACACGGAAGCCATGTAACTTCCAGGCCAAAATCTCGCCACGGCGGATCGCCGACTCGGCAACACAATAGGAGAGACGGTCGTAGCACCTCGCGCAACCACGGGCTAAAGAAATCGCCAGAACGGCGATACAGCAAAAGACACAACCGCAGCACTTCCCGAGACCTTAGTCGACATGATGACTTGGACAAAGATCGACGACATCGAGATACCAAACGCACAAGGAACGACCACACAATAATGGGAGCTACACCTTTCCCAGAAAGGATCTTAAGGGCAAGACTCCCTAAAGGTTTCGATAAACCCACTGACATGAAGTACGACGGAACCAAGGATCCCCAAGAACATCTAACGGCCTTCGAGGCCAGGATGAACCTAGAAGGAGCGGCCAACGCAGTCCAATGCAGGGCCTTCCCGGTAACCCTAGCCAGACCGGCTATCAAATGGTTCAACGCCCTCCCAAACGGATCCATAGCCAGTTTCCACGACATAACACAAAAATTCATGGCCCAGTTCACGACTAGAATCACTAAAGCTAAACACCCCATCAGCCTATTAGGGGTCACGCAAAAACAAGAAGAATCCACAAGGAAGTACCTCGACCGCTTCAACGATGAATGCCTAACAGTCGACGGACTCACGGATTCCGTCGCAAGCCTCTGCCTAACCAACGGGCTCATGAACGAAGATTTTCGCAAACACCTTACCACCAAACCAGTATGGACCATGCACGAGATCCAAAACGTCGCCAAAGATTACATCAATGACGAGGAATTCAGCCAGGTCATCGCCACCAACAAACGACAACACGGCAACACACAACAGGGCAACTCGGCGCCCTGACATAACCCACCACCCAGGGAAAATCAAAGGGACCACCCCAAACTGACAAATACAAGCCGACCGCCAAGAATCTGCAAGTTCTCTAATTACACGCCCCTAACAGCTCCAATTACCAAGATATACCACCAAATAACGGACAGAGGTATCATCCCAAAAGCCCGACAACTAAAAGAAAGAACGGGCGGCAACAAAACCTTTTTTTGCGACTACTACCGAGGATACGGGCACAGAACACAAGACTGTTTTGACCTTAAGGACGCCCTCGAACAAGCCATAAGGGACGGCAAACTCCCAGAGTTCGCCAAAATCATCAGAGAACCAAAGCGCGTGGAAAGAGATAGGTCACCAGAAAAAGAAGGGCGCAACCCGAGGACGCAAAAACAAACCCTCAGAGAAAGCCCAGAAGATGACCCAACCATAATAGTAAACGTTATCACGGGCAAGGACGTATCAGGTAAATCGAAAACAACACTTAAAAAGGACCTAAAAATCCTGGCCGTCAGGGATAAAGCCCCAACCACCACCATCGGTAAAACGATAACTTTCCTACCCGAGGACTGCCAGCACGGCACCTCGGCTGAAGATGCCCCCTTCGTCATCTCGGCAAGAATCGGAAGGGGACTCGTCCGGAGAATACTGGTGGACACCGGCGCAGACTCCAACATCCTTTTTTGAGGAGCCTTCAACAAGCTCAGGCTCTGCAACGAAAATCTTCAAACACACCGCAACGGCGTCACGGGACTCGGGGACAACTTTCTCAAACCAGAAGGTTCCATCACCCTCCCCCTCACCATAGGAACAGGCAACCAACGGATGACAATTCTATCTGAATTCGTGGTCTTAAAAGACTCCACCGCTTACAACGTCATCCTCGGGAGAAAAACAATCAATGACTTCTCGGCCATCATCTTTACCAAATACCTCCTTATGAAGTTCATAATGGAGGACGGCTCCATCGGAACCATCCATGGAGACCGGGAAGTCGCGGCAGAATGCAACAACACCAGCCTGGCTTTACGGAAAAAATCCCGCGATGCGGCTGGGATATTCCTCGCCGACCTGGACGCCCGACAAGAGCCAACCTAGGCCGGAACCGGAAGGCGACATGGAAAAACAACAAGTAGGGCAAACCAAGGACGAATACACATTCATCAACAAGAACCTCCCATATAACCTCAAAGAAGACCTTTCCCAATTCTTGAAACAAAACAAAGATTTGTTCGCTTTTACGCTGGCCGACATGCCGGGGATAGACCCCGACCTAATGCCCCACCGACTAGCCGTAGACCCCAAGGCCAAACCCGTGGCACAAAGGAAACGTAAAATGTCGTCAGACCAAGCGGCCGAGGTCAAGAGACAAGTACAAGCCCTACTTGAAGCAAACTTCATCCGAGAACTACCTTACACGATGTGGTTAGCAAACGTCGTACTGGTAAAAAAGTCCACCGGGAAGTGGCGAATGTACGTCGACTACACGGACCTCAACAAAGTCTGTCCAAAAGACGCCGTTCCCCTGCCAAACATCGACGGATTGGTGGATGCCGCATCCGAACACCGATACCTCAGCTTCATGGACGCATACTCTGGCTATAACCAAATACCTATGCACCGACCCGACGAGGAAAAAATGGCTTTCATCACCCCCGATGGAACGTACTGCTACACAGTCATCAGAGCCACCTACGAAAGGCTCCTTAACAAAATATTTCGAGACCTGTCCGGAACAAAACTAGAAGTCTACATAGACGACATGCTCGCCATGACCGACTCCGGCGATCAACTCATCAGCGACCTCAAGGTCATAATGAACACACTACGAAAGCACCAAATGCGACTCAACCCGACAAAATGCGCTTTCGGAATAGAGGTAGGGAAGTTCCTCGGCTTCATGATCACACAACGTGGAGTTGAAGCCAACCTAGAAAAATGTCGCGCCGTCCTCGAAATGACAAGTCCAAAAAACTTAAACGACATCCAGAAGCTCACCGGCCGACTAACAGCACTATCTCGCTTTCTCGGAGCATCAGCTCGAAAAGCAATCCCCTTCTTCAAACTGGTGAAAAAATGAGCCCCCTTCAAATGGGATGCAGAATGTGAAGAAGCTTTCCAATATTTCAAGAAAGTCCTAGCGGAACCACCAGTCCTCGCCAAACCCCAAACAGAGGAGACTCTTTACTTGTACCTCTCCATAATGGAAGAAGCACTCGCGGCAGCACTTATCCACAAAAACGAAAAGAAAGAACGAAAACCAATAAACTTCATAAGCAAAGTCCTACAAGACACGGAAACCTGCTACTCGCGCCTAGAAAAGCTAGCCTTCGCCCTCCTCACGGCCTCCCGACGTCTACGGCAATATTTCCAGGCGCACCCAGTGATAGTTCGAACCGACCAAGCTGTTAAACAGTTACTACAAAAACCCGACCTAGCGGGCAGAATGCTAGCATGGTCCATCGAACTATCCCAATTCGATATCAAGTTCGAACCCCGATACACGATCAAAGCACAGGCCATGGCCGACGTTATCGCCGAAATGACACCAGGAAATTCCACCCCCAAATCCTGGTGGTGGACGAAATTGTGATCCATGTTGTTTTGTACTTGTATGAAATCATTATTATGGCACTGGTTGAATTCACAACTCCGTTCAACTAACCAGCAAGTGTACTGGGTCGTCCAAGTAATAAACCTTACGTGAGTAAGGGTCGATCCCACAGAGATGGTTGGTATGAAGCAAGCTATGGTCACCTTGTAAATCTCAGTTAGGCAGATTAAATTGGTTTATGGTTTCGAAAATAGAAATAAGAAAATAGAAATAATAAAAGGGATAGAATACTTATGCAGATTCATTGGTGGGAATTTCAGATAAGCGAATGGAGATACTGTATGGCTCAAGAACGCCTACTTTCCTATTGCTTCAACTCAATCCTTCTTACTCCTTTCCATGGCAAGCTGTGTATAGGGGTTCACCGTTCGACGATGGCTACTTTTAATCCTCTCGGTAAAATGGTCCTCTGCGGCTGTCACTCGCATGGCTAATCGTCTGGAGGCATCACCTGGCCGAAGGCTACATCCCATCCTCGCAGTGAAAACTACGCTCACGCGCTCTGTCACAGCACGGCTAATCACTGGTTGGTTCCCGCTCCTACTGGAATAGAATCCCTTGATTCTTTTGCGTCTGTCACTAACGCCCAGCACTTGCAAGTCTGAAGCACGTCACAGTCATTCATTACCGGAATCCTACTCGGAATACCACGGACAAGGTTAGACTTTCCGGATTCCCAGGATTCTACTCGGAATACCACAGACAAGGTGAGACTTTCCGGATCCTCATGAATGCCGCCATCTATCTGGCTTATACCACGAAGATTCTGTTGGGGAATCTAAGAGATACACATTCAAGCTTTGTTGCATGTAGAACGGAGGTGGTTGTCAATCACGTGCGTTCATAGGTGAGAATGATGATGAGCGTCACATAATCATCACATTCATCATGTTCTTGGGTGCGAATGAATATCTTGGAATAAGAATAAGAGAGAATTGAATAAAAAGTAATAGTAATTGTATTGAAACTTGAGGTACAGCAGAGCTCCACACCCTTAATCTATGGTGTGCAGAAACTCCACCGTTGAAAATACATAAGTGAAAGGTTCAGACATGGCCGAATGGCCAGCCCCCTAAAACGTGATCAATAGCCTCTTAGGATGAAGAATAAAACAAAACTGAGACCAAAGATGTCTAATACAATAGTTAATTGTTCTATTTATAATAAAACTAGCTCCTAGGGTTTACATGAGTAAGTAATTGATGCATAAATCCACTTCCGGGGCCCACTTGGTGTATGTTTGGGCTGAGCTTGATCAATCCACGAGCTGAGGCTTCTCTTGGAGTTGAACTCCGAGTTATGACGTGTTTTGGGCGTTTAACTCCGGATCATGATGTTTTTCTGGCGTTTAACTCCAGACAGCAGCATGTACTTGGCGTTCAACGCCAAGTTGCGTCGTCATTCTTCGAATAAAGTATGGACTATTATATATTGCTGGAAAGCCCTGGATGTCTACTTTCCAACGCCGTTGAGAGCGCGCCATTTTGAGGTCTGTAGCTCCAGAAAATCCATTTCGAGTGCAGGGAGGTCAGATTCCAACAGCATCAGCAGTCCTTTTGTCAGCCTTTTTCAGAGTTTTGCTCAAATCCCTCAATTTCAGTCAGAATTTACCTGAAATGACAGAAAAACACACAAACTCATAGTAAAGTCCAGAAATGTGAATTTAACATAAAAACTAAGGAAAACATCCCTAAAAGTAGCTCAAACTTACTAAAAACTATATAAAAACAATGCCAAAAAGCGTATAAATTATCCGCTCATCACAACACCAAACTTAAATTGTTGCTTGTCCCCAAGCAACTGAAAATCAAATAGGATAAAAAGAAGAGAATATACTATAAAGTCCAAAATATCAATGAATATTAATTTAATTACATGAGCGGTACTTGTAGCTTTTTGCTTCTGAACAGTTTTGGCATCTCACTTTTTCCTTTGTAGTTTAGAGGTATTGGCGTCTCTGGGGGAACTTAGAATTTGGGATAGTGTTATTGACTTTCTTAGTTAAGCATGTTGATTCTTGAACACAGCTACTTATGAGTCTTGGCTGTGGCCCTAAGCACTTTGTCTTCCAGTATTACCACCGGATACACAAATGCCACAGACACATAACTGGGTGAACCTTTTCAGATTGTGACTTAGCTTTGCTAAAGTCCCCAGTTAGTGGTGTCCAGAGCTCTTAAGCACACTCTTTAGCTTTAGATCACGACTTTAACCACTCAGTCTCAAGCTTTTCACTTGGACCTTCATGACACAAGCACATGGTTAGGGACAGCTTTGATTTAGCCGCTTAGGCCTGGATTTATTTTCCTTGGGCCCTCCTATCCAGTGATGCTCAAAGCCTTGGATCCTTGCTTTTAAAATTTTCGCCCTTTTTTTTTTCACTGCTTTTTCTTGCTTCAAGAATCAATTTCATGATGTTTTTCAGATCATCAATAACATTTCTCTTTGTTCATCATTCTTTCAAGAACCAACAATTTTAAACACTCATAAACAACAAGATCAAAAGACATATGCACTGTTCATTCATTCATTCAGAAAACAAAAGTATTGTCACCACATCAATATAATTCAACTAAATTCAATAATAATTTCGAAAATTATGTACTTCTTGTTCTTTTGAATTAAAACATTTTTCTTTTAAGAGAGGTGAAGGACTAATGGATTTTATTCATAGCTTTAAGGCATGGTTACATACTAATGATCATGAAATAAAGACACAAAACATAGATAAAAACCATAATTAAAAACCGAAAACAAAAAGAAATAAAGAACAAGGAATGAATCCACCTTTAGTGGCGTCTTCTTCTTGAAGGACCCATGATGTTCTTCAACTCTTCTATGTCCCTTCCTTGCCTTTGTTGCTCCTCCCTCATTGCTCTTTGATCTTCTCTTATTTCTTGGAGAGTGAGGGCGTGTTCATGGTGTTCCACCCTTAGTTGTTCCACATTATGGCTCAAATCCTCTAAAGAGGTACTGAGTTGCTCCCAATAGTTGTTGGGAGGAAAGTGCATTCCATGAGGCATTTGTTGATGATGAACTTCCTCATGTTCTCCTTGGGGGCCGTGAGGAACTTCCCTTGTTTGCTCCATCCTTTTCTTGGTGATGGGCTTGTCTTCTTCAATGGAGACATCTCCATCTATGATAACTCTGGCTGAATAACATAGATGGCATATGAGGTGGGGGAAGGCTAGCCGTGCCATGTATGAAGGCTTGTCAGCTATTTTGTAGAGTTCATTGGATATGACTTCATGAACCTCTACTTCCTCTCCAATCATGATGCTATGAATCATGATGGCCCGATCCACAGTAACTTCAGATCGGTTGCTTGTAGGGATGATGGATCTTTGGATGAACTCCAACCATCCTCTAGCTACAGGCTTGAGGTCCAGTCTTCTTAGTTGGACTGGTTTGCCTTTGGAGTCTACTCTCCATTGGGCGCCTTCCACACAAATGTCCATTAGGACTTGGTCCAACCTTTGATCAAAGTTGACCCTTCTAGTGTAGGGGTGTTCATCACCTTGCATCATAGGTAAATGAAATGCCAACCTTACATTTTCCGGACTAAAATCCAAGTATTTCCCCCTAACCATTATGAGATAATTCTTCGGATTCGGGTTCATACTTTGATCATGGTTTCTAGTGATCCATGCATTGGCATAGAACTCTTGAACCATTAAAATTCCAACTTGTTGTATGGGGTTGGCTATGACTTCCCAACCTCTTCTTTGAATTTCATGTCGGATTTCCGGATACTCATTCTTTTTGAGTTTGAAAGGGACCTCATGGATCACTTTCTTCTTTGCCACAACATCATAGAAGTGGTCTTGGTGGCTCTTGGAGATGAATCTCTCCTTCTCCCATGACTCGGAAGTGGAAGCTTTTGCCTTCCCTTTTCCTTTTCTTGAGGAAACTCCGGTCTTGGGTGCCATTGATGGTGAATGAAAAATAAAAAGCTTAGGCTTTTTACCACACCAAACTTAAAATTTGCTCGTCCTCGAGTAAAAAGAAAAGAAGAGTAGAAGAAGAAGAAGAGAATATTGGAAGAGAGGGAGAAGAGTGGTTTCGGCTATATGAGAGAAGAAGGTGTTTGTGTTGTGTGAAAATGAAGAAGAAAGGAAAGGTATTTATAGGGAGAGGGGGGGTTGGGTTTCGGCCATTTTGGGTGGGAAAGGGTGGGAAATTGAATTTGAATGTAATGGAGGCAGGTGGGGTTTATGGGGAAGAGGGGTTGATGTGAATGGTGAATGGGGTAATTGGGAAGAGGAATTGAGGTGATAGGTGAAGGTTTTTGGGAAGTGTGACATTGAGAATGAGATTTGGATTAGGAGAGTGTGATTAGGATTAAAAGAAAAGGTAGGTGGGGATCCTGTGGGGTCCACAGATCCTGAGGTGGGGATCCTGTGGGGTCCACAGATCCTGAGGTGAAAAGAAATACCATTCCTTCACCCTATAGGCATGTAACATGCCTTCATGCATCATCCTGGCGTTCAAACGCCCATTGGTGCACGTTCTGGGCGTTAAACGCCTATGTAATGCATGTTTCTGGCGTTGAACGCCAGTTTCATGCTTGTTTCTGGCGTTCAGCGCCAGATTGTCCTCTGTGTGCGCATCCTGGCGTTTAACGCCAGGTTGTTGCTTGTTTTGGGCGTTCAGCACCAGAATGGTGCTCTGTTCTGGCGTTGAACGCCAGATAGATGCACCTTACTGGCGTTGAACGCCAGTCTGCGCTGCCTCCAGGGTGAAAATTTTTTTCTTCTGTTTTTAATTTTTTTTTATTTTTTCGTGACTCCTCATGATCATGTACTTAATAAAACACAAAAATAACAAAGAAACAAAATGAAATAAAATTAGATAAATAAAATTGAGTTGCCTCCCAACAAGCGCTTCTTTAATGTCAATAGCTTGACAGTGGCTCTCATGGAACCACAAGATGATCAGGTCAATTTAAGTGTGGTATTCCCAACACCAAACTTAGAGTTTGGATATGGGGTTTGAACACCAAACTTAGAGTTTGGTTGTGGCCTCACAACACCAAACTTAGAGTTTGACTGTGGAGGCTCTTCTTGACCTTGAACTGAGAGAAGTTCTTCATGCTTACTCTCTTCTGTCACAGAGGGATGGCCATGTGCCTTAAACACAAGGTATTCCCCATTCAATTGAAGGACTAATTTCCCTCTGTTGACATCTATCACAGCTCCTGCTGTGGCTAGGAAAGGTCTTCCTAGGATGATGCATTCATCATCTTCCTTCCTAGTGTCTAGGATTATGAAATCAGCAGGGATGTAAAGGCCTTTAACCTTTACTAGCACGTCCACTACTAATCCATAAGCTTGTCTCACTGACTTGTCTGTCAGTTGTAATGAGAACAAGGCAGGTTGTACCTCAATGATCCCCAGCTTCTCCATTACAGAGAGTGGCATAAGATTTATCCCTGACCCAAGATCACATAGAGCTTTTTCAAAGCTCATGGTGCCAATGGTGCAAGGTATTAAGAACTTGCCAGGATCTTGTCTCTTTTGAGGTAGAGTTTTCTGAATCCAAGTATCTAGTTCACTAATGAGCAAGGGAGGTTCATTTTCCCAAGTCTCATTACCAAACAGCTTGGCATTCAGCTTCATGATAGCTCCTAAATATAGAACAGCTTGCTCTCCAGTCACATCTTCATCCTCTTCAGAGGAAGAATAGTCTTCAGAGCTCATGAATGGCAGAAGGAGATTTAATGGAATCTCTATGGTTTCTAGATGAGCCTCAGATTCCTCAGGATCCTTAATAGGAAACTCCTTCTTGCTTGAAGGACGTCCCAGGAGGTCTTTCTCCTTAGGATTTTCGTCCTCCTCCTCCCTTGTGCATTCGGCCACTTTGATTAAATCAATGGCCTTGCACTCTCCTTTTGGATTCTCTTCTGTATTACTTGGGAGAATACTGGGAGGAGTTTCAATGACTTTCTTACTCAGCTGGCCCACTTGTGCCTCCAGATTTCTAATGGAGGATCTGGTTTCATTCATGAAACTAAAAGTGGCCTTTGACAGATCAGAGACTATATTGGCTAAATTAGAATTATTTTGTTCAGAGTTCTCTGTCTGTTGCTGAGAAGATGATGGATATGGCTTACTATTGTTCAGCCTATTGCGTCCACCATTATTAAAACCTTGTTGAGGTTTTTGTTAATCCTTCCAGGAGAAATTTGGATGATTTCTCCATGATGAGTTATAGGTGTTTCCATAAGGTTCACCTAAGTAATTAACCTCTGCCATGGCAGGGTTTTCAGGATCATAAGCTTCTTCAGAAGCTGCCTCTCTATTACTGTTGGATGCATGTTGCAATCCATTCAGATTTTGAGAGATCATGTTGACCTGTTGAGTCAACACTTTGTTCTGAGCCAATATGGCATTCAGAGCATCAATTTCAAGAACCCCTTTCTTCTGAGGTACCCCATTATTCACGGAATTCCTCTCAGAAGTATACATGAACTGGTTGTTTGCAACCATGTCAATGAGTTCTTGAGCCTCTCCAGGCGTTTTCTTCAGGTGAATAGATCCACCTGCAGAATGGTCCAATGACATTTTCGAAAATTCAGAGAGACCATAATAGAATATATCTAATATGGTCCATTCTGAAAACATGTCAGATGGACATCTTTTGGTGAGCTGCTTATATCTTTCCCAAGCTTCATAGAGGGATTCACCATCTTTTTGTTTGAAGGTTTGAACATCCACTCTCAGCTTGCTCAGCTTTTGAGGAGGAAAGAACTTATCTAAGAATGCAGTGACAAGCTTATCCCATAAGTCCAGGCTATCCTTGGGTTGAGAATCCAACCACACTCTAGCTCTGTCTCTTACAGCAAAAGGGAAAAGCATGAGTCTGTAGACTTCAGGATCAACTCCATTCGTCTTTACAGTCTCACAGATCTGCAAGAATTCAGTTAAAAACTGATAGGGATCTTCAGATGGAAGTCCATAAAACTTGCAGTTTTGTTGCATTAAAGCAACTAGTTGAGGCTTAAGCTCAAAGTTATTGGCTCCAATGGCAGGAATGGAGATGCTTCTTCCATCAAACTTGGATGTTGGCTTTGTGAAGTCACCAAGCATTCTCCTTGCATTATTATTATTTTCGGCCATCACCTCTTGTTCTAATGTTTCTGAAAGGTTGTTTCTGGATTGTTGTAATTTAGCTTCTCTTAATTTTCTCTTCAGAGTCCTTTCAGGTTCTGGATCAATTTCAACAAGAGTGCCTTTATCCTTGTTCCTGCTCATATGAAAGAGAAGAAAACAAGAAAAGAAAAAGGAATCCTCTATGTCACAGTATAGAGCTTCCTTTATGTTAGTAGAAAAAGAAGGGGGGTAGAAGAATGAAGAATGAATTCGGTTTTATGGATGAAGAGAGGTGAAGATGAGTGTTAGTAATTAAATAATTAAATAGAAGAAGAAAGGAGAAGAGAAATTTCGAAAATAATTTTGAAAAGGGGTTAGTGATTTTCGAAAATTAGAGATAAAATGTAATTAAAATTAAACATGAAACAATTAATTAATTAAAAAGAATTTTTGAAAAAGAGAGAGATATTTTCGAAAATTAGAGAGGGAAAAGTAGTTAGGTGGTTTTGAAAAAGATAAGAAACAAACAAAAAGTTAGTTAGTTAGTTGAAAAAGATTTGAAATCAAAATTTTGAAAAAGATAAGAAGATAGTAAGTTAGATAAGATATTTTTGAAATCAAATTTTGAAAAAGATAAAAATTTTTTGAAAAAGATCAAATAAAAGATAAAAAGATTTAATTCAAAAATTTTGAAATTACTTACTTCACTAACAAGAAACTACAAGATAAGATTCTAGAACTTAAAGATTGAACCTTTCTTAACAAGAAAGTAACAAACTTCAAATTTTTGAACCAATCACATTAATTATTAGTGAATTTTCGAAAATTACATATAAAGATAAGAAAAAGATTTTGAAAAAAATTTGAAAAAGATTTTTGAAATTTTCGAAAAATAGAAAAAAAAATTGAAAAAGATATGATTTTTGAAAAAGATTTTGAAAAGATAAGATTTTTAAAATTTTGAAATTTTGACTTGACTTGTAAGAAACAACTAATTTTGAAAATTTTTGACCAAGTCAATCCCAAAATTTCGAAATTTTGGAGGGAATTAAGGAAAAGATATTTTTGATTTTAAAATTTTTAATTATGAAAGAGAAAAACAACAAAAATACTTTATGCATGAAATTTTTTTTTTTTAGATCAAAACCATGAATGCATGCAAGAATGCTATGAATGTCAAGATGAACACCAAGAACACTTTGAAGATCATGATGAACATCAAGAACATATTTTTGAAAAATTTTTTATGCAAGGAAAATATGCAAGACACCAAACTTAGAAATCTTTAATGCATGGAAAATATGAATGCAAAAATGCACATGAAAAACAAGAAACAATACAAAACAAGAAATCATCAAGATCAAACAAGAGGACTTATCAAGAACAACTTGAAGATCATGAAGAACACTATGAATGCATGGATTTTCGAAAAAATGCAAGAAAAATTTTAAAAGCATGCAATTGACACCAAACTTAAAAATTGACTCAAGACTCAAACAAGAAACACAAAATATTTTTGATTTTATGATTTTCTAATTTTTTTTGTATTTTTATTAATTTTTTCGAAAATAATGTTTTTAAAAAAAACGAAAAATAAAAGAAAAATTTTTGAAAAAGATTTTTGAAAAGAAAATTACCTAATCTGAGCAACAAAATGAACCGTCAGTTGTCCATACTCGAACAATCCCCGGCAACGGCGCCAAAAACTTGGTGGACGAAATTGTGATCCATGTTGTTTTGTACTTGTATGAAATCATTATTATGGCACTGGTTGAATTCACAACTCCGTTCAACTAACCAGCAAGTGTACTGGGTCGTCCAAGTAATAAACCTTACGTGAGTAAGGGTCGATCCCACAGAGATTGTTGGTATGAAGCAAGCTATGGTCACCTTGTAAATCTCAGTTAGGCAGATTAAATTGGTTTATGGTTTCGAAAATAGAAATAAGAAAATAAAAATAATAAAAGGGATAGAATACTTATGCAGATTCATTGGTGGGAATTTCAGATAAGCGAATGGAGATACTGTATGGCTCAAGAACGCCTACTTTCCTATTGCTTCAACTCAATCCTTCTTACTCCTTTTCATGGCAAGCTGTGTATAGGGGTTCACCGTTCGACGATGGCTACTTTTAATCCTCTCGGTAAAATGGTCCTCTGCGGCTGTCACTCGCATGGCTAATCGTCTGGAGGCATCACCTGGCCGAAGGCTACATCCCATCCTCGCAGTGAAAACTACGCTCACGCGCTCTGTCACAGCACGGCTAATCACTGGTTGGTTCCCGCTCCTACTGGAATAGAATCCCTTGATTCTTTTGCGTCTGTCACTAACGCCCAGCACTTGCAAGTCTGAAGCACGTCACAGTCATTCATTACCGGAATCCTACTCGGAATACCACGGACAAGGTTAGACTTTCCGGATTCCCAGGATCCTACTCGGAATACCACAGACAAGGTGAGACTTTCCGGATCCTCATGAATGCTGCCATCTATCTGGCTTATACCACGAAGATTCTGTTGGGGAATCTAAGAGATACACATTCAAGCTTTGTTGCATGTAGAACGGAGGTGGTTGTCAATCACGTGCGTTCATAGGTGAGAATGATGATGAGCGTCACATAATCATCACATTCATCATGTTCTTGGGTGCGAATGAATATCTTGGAATAAGAATAAGAGAGAATTGAATAAAAAGTAATAGTAATTGTATTGAAACTTGAGGTACAGCAGAGCTCCACACCCTAAATCTATGGTGTGCAGAAACTCCACCGTTGAAAATACATAAGTGAAAGGTTCAGGCATGGCCGAATGACCAGCCCCCTAAAACGTGATCAATAGCCTCTTAGGATGAAGAATAAAACAAAACTGAGACCAAAGATGTCTAATACAATAGTTAATTGTTCTATTTATAATAAAACTAGCTCCTAGGGTTTACATGAGTAAGTAATTGATGCATAAATCCACTTCCGGGGCCCACTTGGTGTATGTTTGGGCTGAGCTTGATCAATCCATGAGCTGAGGCTTCTCTTGGAGTTGAACTCCGAGTTATGACGTGTTTTGGGCGTTTAACTCCGGATCATGACGTTTTTCTGGCGTTTAACTCCAGACAGCAGCATGTACTTGGCGTTCAACGCCAAGTTGCGTCGTCATTCTTCGAATAAAGTATAGACTATTATATATTGCTGGAAAGCCCTGGATGTCTACTTTCCAGCGCCATTGAGAGCGCGCCATTTGGAGGTCTGTAGCTCCAGAAAATCCATTTCGAGTGCAGGGAGGTCAGATTCCAACAGCATCAGCAGTCCTTTTGTCAGCCTTTTTCAGAGTTTTGCTCAAATCCCTCAATTTCAGTTAGAATTTACCTGAAATCACAGAAAAACACACAAACTCATAGTAAAGTCTAGAAATGTGAATTTAACATAAAAACTAAGGAAAACATCCCTAAAAGTAGCTCAAACTTACTAAAAACTATATAAAAACAATGCCAAAAAGCGTATAAATTATCCGCTCATCACCTGGAAACTACACGTTGACGGCTCCTCGAACGTCACTTCTGGAGGTGCCGGAGTCATTCTCGAAAATCAAAACGGAGTCGTGATTGAACAGTCAGTCCGATACAAATTCTCAGTCTCAAATAACCAAGCAGAATACGAGGCCCTCCTGGCGGGCTTAGCCCTAGCCAAAGAAGTCGGAGCAAAGGTCCTGGAAATTAACACGGATTCACAAGTAGTCAGTTTCCAAATTAACGGAGACTACCAAACACGAGATCCCCTACTACAACAGTACCTTGCCAAAGTTAACAAATTAAAGGAAGAGTTCAATCAGGTAACCATACGGCACGTCCCCAGGGAACGTAATGCCAGGGCTGACCTCCTCTCTAAACTAGCCAGCACTAAACCAGGACACGGCAGCAAATCCCTAATTCAGGAAGTCATCAAATCACCGTCCATATCCACGACGGCTAACGCCTATCTGACACTCTCCCACCAAGGATCATGGACCTATCCCATCCTGCAATATCTCCTCAAAGGAACACTGCCCAAAGACCCCAAAGAGGAAAAACGGACAAAAAGGGAAGCCGCCAACTATACAGTCGTCGCAGGACAACTATACAAACGCGGATTCTCGCAACCCCTACTCAAATGCGTCGAGCCCGGAGACACGGAGTACATACTCTGTGAAATCCATGAAGGTTGTTGCGGCCACCACGTCGGAGGTAAAACCCTTGCCCAAAAAATTATCCGGGCCGGCTACTTCTGACCCACGGTCATCCGAGACTCCATACAACTAGTAAAAACTTGCAACAAGTGCCAAAGGCACGCCAATATCCACCAAGCTGCCCCACACCAACTCAGCATCATATCGGCAGAACAGCCATTCGGCACCTGGGGGATCGACCTCGTTGGACCTTTCCCCACGGCACACGGCCAACGCCGATATCTCATCGTCGCCATAGACTACTGCACTAAGTGGATCGAGGCCGAGCCCCTGGCCTCTATCACAGCAACCCAATGTCGAAAATTCCTCTGGCGACAGGTCATCACCCGATTCGGGATCCCTGAGATCGTCATCTCGGACAACGGAACCCAATTCGCCGACAAAAAATTTAGAGAATTCCTAAAAGGACTATGCATATCCCACCGTTTTAGCTCAGTCGAACACCCCCAAATGAACGGACAAGTGGAATCCGCAAACAAAATAATAGTCAAAGGACTCAAGAAACGGCTCGACGAAGCCAAAAGACTATGGGCGGACGAACTCGGATCGGTCTTATGGTCGTACCATACGACCCCCCAAACAGCCTGGTGCACGAAATTGCAATAACACTTTTGCAATCCCGCACAACTAACCAGCAAGTGCACTGGGTCATCCAAGTAATACCTTGCGTGAGCAAGGGTCGATCCCACGGAGATTGTCGGCTTGAAGCAAGCTATGGTTATCTTGTAAATCTTAGTCAGGATATCAGAAATTGTCAGGATTGATTGTGAAAAGCAAAAGAACATGAAATAAGTACTTGTTTTGCAGTAATGGAGAATAGGTTGAGGCTTTGGAGATGCTCCATCTTCTGAATCTCTGCTTTCCTACTGTCTTCTTCATCAAACACGCAAGGCTCCTTCCATGGCAAGCTGTATGTAGGGTTTCACCGTTGTCAATGGCTACCTCCCATCCTCTCAGTGAAAATGTTCCTATGCTCTGTCACAGCATGGCTAATCAGCTGTCGGTTCTCGGTCAGGCCGGAATAGAATCCATCGATCCTTTTGCGTCTGTCACTAACGCCCCGCCTGCTAGGAGTTTGAAGCATGTCACAGTCATTCAATCATTGAATCCTACTCAGAATACCACAGACAAGGTTTAGACCTTCCGGATTCTCTTGAATGCCGCCATCAGTTCTAGCTTATACCACGAAGATTCTGGTTAAGGAATCCAAGAGATATCTACTCAATCTAAAGTAGAACAGAGGTGGTTGTCAGGCACATGTTCATGGTTGAGAATGATGATGAGTGTCACGGATCATCACATTCATCCGGGTTAAGAGCAAGTGATATCTTAGAATGGAAGCAAGCAAGATTGAATAAGAAACAGTAGTAATTGCATTAATCCATCAAGACACAGCAGAGCTCCTCACCCCCAACCATGGGGTTTAGAGACTCATGCCGTGGAATGTACACAAAGAAACGTGTAAAATGTCATGAGGTACAGATACAATGTCAAAAGATCCTATTAATAGTAAACTAGTATCCTAAGGTTTACAGAAATGAGTAAATGACAGAAAAATCCACTTCCGGGCCCACTTGGTGTGTGCTTGGGCTGAGCAATGAAGCATTTTCGTGTAGAGACCTTTTCTGGAGTTAAACGCCAGCTTTCATGCCAGTTTGGGCGTTTAACTCCAAGTTTTATGCCAGTTCCGGCGTTTAACGCTGGAATTTCTGAGGGTGAATTTGAACGCCGGTTTGAGCCATCAAATCTTGGGCAAAGTATGGACTATCATATATTGCTGGAAAGCCCAGGATGTCTACTTTCCAACGCCATTGAGAGCGAGCCAATTGGGCTTCTGTAGCTCCAGAAAATCCACTTCGAGTGCAGGGAGGTCAGAATCCAACAGCATCTGCAGTCCTTTTCAGTCTCTGAATCAGATTTTTGCTCAGAACCTTCAATTTCAGTCAGAAAATACCTGAAATCACAGAAAAACACACAAACTCATAGTAAAGTCCAGAAAAGTGAATTTTAACTAAAAACTAATAAAAATATACTAAAAACTAACTAAATCATACTGAAAACATACTAAAAACAATGCCAAAAAGTGTACAAATTATCCGCTCATCACAACACCAAACTTAAATTGTTGCTTGTCCCCAAGCAACTGAAAATCAAAATAGGATAAAAAGAAGAGAATATACTATAGACTCCAAAATATCAAAGAAACATAGTTCCAATTAGATGAGAGGGACTAGTAGCTTTTTACCTCCAAACAGTTTTGGCATCTCACTCTATCCTTTGAAGTTCAGAATGATTGACATCTATGAGAACTCAGAACTCATATAGTGTTATTGATTCTCCTAGTTAAGTATGATGATTCTTGAACATAGCTAGTGTATGAGTCTTGGCTGTGGCCCAAAGCACTCTGTCTTCCAGTATTACCACCGGATACATACATGCCACAGACACATAATTGGGTGAACCTTTTCAGATTGTGACTCAGCTTTGCTAGAATCCCCAATTAGAGGTGTCCAGGGTTCTTAAGCACACTCTTTTTGCCTTGGATCACAACTTTTACTTCTTTCTTTTTCTTTCTTTTTCTTTTTCTCTCTTTTTTTCGAAATTTTTTTTTTTGAATATTCACTGCTTTTTCTTGCTTCAAGAATCATTTTGATGATTTTTCAGATCCTCAATAACAGTTCTCTTTCTCCTCATTCTTTCAAGAGCCAACAATTTTAACATTCTCAAAACAACAAATTCAAAAGACATATGCACTGTTCAAGCATTCATTCAGAAAACCAAAAAGTATTGTCACCACATCAAACTAATTCAACTAGTTTCAGAGATAAATTCGAAATCCTGTACTTCTTGTTCTTTTGTGATTAAAGCATTTTTCATTTAAGAGAGGTGATGGATTCATAGGACATTCATATCTTTAAGGCATGAACTTTAAATTTTATTAATTATGAATTAAGAACAAGACTCAATAATAGATATAAGATTAGACTAGAAAATAAAAAAAAACGCAAAAATAGGCTCCTAATGATAGAGGTTTTCACAGAGTTAGGACTCAACAACCTTGATTTTGAGAAGTGGATGCTCCCTCAGCTTGAAAGGAGAGCTTTTGGCGTTTCATCTCTTGGAGTTCACGCCCCTGCTTCTCTTGCTCCTTCAGCAATTTGCAGAGCATGCAGTTCTGATTCTGCTGTTCTTCCTTAAGTTGCTCCATAGTTTCTTGCAACTTGGTGATAGATGCTTCTAGGCTGGCCCAGTAGCCAATTTCAGGAAATTCAGGGAGGAACTCCTGCGTCCTCCTTTTGATAGAGTTTTCTTGCACTTGTCCTTCCATTGACTTCTTGGTGATTGGATGTTCAATGGGTATGAATTCATCTACTCCCATCTTCACCCCAGCCTCTTTACAGAGCAAGGAGATTAAGCTTGGGTAAGCCAGTTTGACTTCAGTGAAATTTTTATTTGCAATTGTGTAGATCTCACATGCAATCACATGATGAACCTCCACTTCTTTTCCAAGCATAATGCAATGAATCATCACTGCTCTCTTGATGGTAACCTCAGAACGGTTGCTAGTGGGCAATATGGAACGCCCAATAAAGTCTAGCCAACCTCTTGCAATTGGTTTGAGGTCTCCCCTCTTGAGTTGGTTTGGGACACCCTTAGAATTGGTTATCCACTTAGTTCCAGGGAGGCATATGTCCTCTAGAACTTGATCCAACCCTTTATCTACTCTCACCATCCTCCTATTAAAGGAGTCAGGATCATCTTGAAGTTGAGGCAACTTGAAGATTTCTCTTTATTTTGTCCAGATGGAAGTACATAACTTTCCCTCTGACCATGGTTCTGTAGGTATGGTAAGCGGTTCCAATCATTCTCTGCTTATCTGTCAGCCACAGATTTGAGTAGAATTCCTGAACCATGTTCCTTCCAACCTTTGTCTCAGGATTGGTTAGAACTTCCCATCCTCTGTTTCGAATTTGCTCTTGGATCCCCGGATATTCATCTTCTTTTAGATCAAATTTTACTTCCGGGATCACTGACCCTCAGACCCATTATTTTGTGATAATGGTCTTCATGTTCTTTGGTTAAGAACTTCTCTTGATTCCAAAGATTCTTTGGATTATTCTCTTTCTTGCCTCTTAAATTGGTTTGTTTTCCCTTAGGAGCCATGATATTGATGAATCTTGGCTTAGTGATCACGGAAAAGCACACCAAACTTAGAGGTTTGCTTGTCCTCAAGCAAAAGAAAGGAAGGAAGAGAGAGGGAGGAAGAGGAAATTCGAATGGTGTGGTGGAAAGAGGGAGCCAAACGTGTATTTATAAGGTGGGGGGGAGTTTTCGAAAAAAAAAAGAGAGAAATTTGAAAGGAGATTTGAGAAGATATGGAAAGAAATAAAAAAAAAGGGTGAAATTTTTTAACAATGTTTGGAATTCATTTGAAATAAATTTGAAGAATGGTTTTGATTTTTGAAGATTTGAAAGTGAATGATGAATGATTGAAGTGTGATTTTGTAGAAAAGCATGGGTAAAAAAAGGAAAGTTTGAAAAAAATTTGATTTGAAAACAAAATTGTGGTCCCCCCACCTTGCTGGCGTTAAACGCCCAGAATGGCACCCATTCTGGCGTTTAACGCCCATTTGTTGCCCCTTTTGGGCGTTTAACGCCCAGCCAGGTGCCCTGGCTGGCGTTAAACGCCAGAAATCCTTTATCACTGGGCGTTTTTCTGAACGCCCAGGATACTGCACACCTGGCGTTAAACGCCCAGAATGGTGCCCATTCTGGCGTTTAACGCCCAAAATGGCACCATTCCTGGCGTTAAACGCCCAGAATGGTACCCATTCTGGCGTTAAACGCCCAGAATGGTACCCATTCTGGCGTTTAATGCCCAAAATGCCCCTTACTGGCATTTTTTCGCCAGTAAGCTCATTTTCTCTACTTTTTGAGCTGAATCCTTCTGTAACTCTGTGAATTCCTTCATTTTTGATACTTGCCTCTGTAAGAACTAGTCATATAACCTCCTAATGACTGGGTTGCCTCCCAGCAAGCGCTTCTTTACTGTCTTTAGCTGGACCTTTACTGAGAATCACTCAAGTCTCAGTTTTGAGCATTCCTGCTCAAAATTGTTCTCAAGATAATGCTTGATTCTCTGTCCATTAACAATGAACTTTTTGTCAGAATCAATATCTTGAAGCTCAACATATCCATATGGTGACACTCCTGTGATCACATACGGATCCCTCCACCGGGATTTGAGTTTTCCTGGGAACAATTTGAGCCTGGAGTTGAAGAGCAGAACTTTTTGTCCTGGCTCAAAGACTCTGGTTGACAATTTCTTGTCATGCCACTTCTTTGCCTTTTCCTTATAAATTTTTGCATTTTCAAAGGCATTGAGTCTGAATTCCTCTAGCTCATTTAACTGGAGCAATCTTTTTTCACCAGCTAACTGAGCATCCATGTTTAGGAATCTGGTTGCCCAGTAGGCTTTATGTTCCAGTTCCACAGGCAAATGACAGGCCTTCCCATACACCAGTTGGTATGGAGAGGTTCCTATAGGAGTCTTGAATGCTGTTCTGTATGCCCACAGAGCATCATCCAAGCTCTTTGCCCTATCCTTTCTTCAGGCTATCACAGTCCGTTCTAGGATTCTTTTTAGCTCTCTGTTAGAGACTTCAGCTTGCCCATTTGTCTGTGGATGATACGGAGTTGCCACTTTATGGCTGATTCCATATCTAACCATAGCAGAGTATAGCTGTTTGTTGCAGAAATGAGAGCCCCCATCACTGATTAGTACTCTGGGAACACCAAATCTGCTGAAGATATGTTTCTGGAGGAACTTCAGCACGGTCTTAGTATCATTGGTGGGTGTAGCAATTGCCTCTACCACTTAGATACATAGCTATGCCACCAGAATGTAAGTGTTTGAGTATGATGGTGGGAATGGCCCCATGAAGTCAATTCCCATACATCAAACAATTCTATCTCTAATATCCCTTGTTGAGGCATGGCATATCCGTGAGGCAGGTTACCAGCTCTTTGGCAACTGTCACAGTACGCACAAACTCTCGGGGAAGGCCAGTAGAAGCCACACTGGAGGACTTTAGTGGCTGTTCGCTCACTTCCAAAATGTCCTCCATACTGTGATCCATGGCAATGCCATAGGATCCTTTGTGCTTCTTCTCTGGGTACACATCTGCGGATCACTCCGTCAGCAATCTCTTAAAGAGATATGGTTCATCCCAGAGGTAGTACTTGGCATCTGAAAGCAATTTCTTTCTTTGCACACTGCTGTACTCCTTGGGTATGAACCTCACAGCTTTATAATTTGCAATATCTGCAAACCATGGAGCTTCTTGAATGGCAAAGAGTTGCTCATCTGGGAAAGTCTCAGAGATCTCAGTAGAAGGGAGGGACGCCCCAGCTATGGTTCTATTCGGGACAGATGATCAGCTACTTGGTTCTGTCCCTTTTCTGTCTCTTATTCTATATCAAACTCTTGCAGAAGCAACACCATGATAAGCCTGGGTTTTGAATCCTGCTTTGTGAGTAAGTATTTAAGAGCAGCATGGTCAGTGTACACAACTACCTTGGATCCTACTAGATAAGATCTAAACTTGTCAATGGCATAAACCACTGCAAGTAATTCTTTTCTGTGGTTGTGTAATTCTTCTGTGCATCATTTAGAACACGGCTAGCATAGTAAATGACATGCAGAAGTTGTTATGCCTCTGTCCCAACACTGCACCAATGGCATGATCACTGGCATCACACATTAATTCAAATGGTAATGCCCAGTCCGGTGCAGAGATGACTGGTGCTGTGACCAGTTTAGCTTTCAGGGTCTCAAATGCCTGCAGACACTGTGTGTCAAACACAAATGGTGTGTCAGCTAGCAGGTTACTTAAAGGTTTTGCAATTTTCGAAAAATCCTTTATGAACCTTCTGTAGAATCCTGCATGCCCCAGAAAGCTTCTGATTGCCTTAACATTGGCAGGTGGTGGTAATTTTTCAATTACCTCTACCTTTGCCTTATCCACCAGAAGATAGAGCGCATGCACCTCTGAAAGGTTGCAGGTGCATTGCAGACCAAAAGGCATCCTTCTATAGGCAAACACGCCAGAAGGGCAAGTAAATGCTGTTTTCTCTTGGTCCTGAGGATCTACTGCAATTTGGTTGTAGCCTGAATAGCCATCCAAAAAGCAGTAATAATCATGACCAGCTAGTCTTTCTAGCATTTGGTCTATGAATGGTAAAGGAAAATGATCCTTTCTGGTGGCTGTATTGAGCCTTCTGTAGTCAATACACATGCGCCACCCTGTGACTGTTCTTGTAGGAACCAGTTCATTTTTTTCATTATGAACCACTGTCATGCCTCCCTTTTGGGGACAACTTGGACAGGGCTCACCAGGGGCTATCAGAATAGGATAAATAATCCAGCCTCTAGTAATTTAGTGACCTCTTTCTGCACCACCTCCTTCATGGCTGGATTTAGCCTCCTCTGTGGTTGGACCACTGGTTTGGCATTATCCTCCAACAGGATCTTGTGCATGTATCTAGCTGGGCTAATGCCCTTAAGATCACTTATGGACCACCCAAGAGCTGTCTTGTGTGTCCTAGCCTTGAATCAGTGCTTCCTCTTCCTGTGGATTTAAAGCAGAGCTTATAATCACTGGAAAAGTGTCACCCTCTCCCAGAAATGCGTACTTTAGGGATGGTGGTAGAGGTTTGAGTTCAGGTTTGGGGGGTTTATCCTCCTCCTGAGGAATTTTCGAAAATTCCTTTGCTTCCTCTAGTTTTTCTTGATCAGGTTGAGCATCTTTGAAGATGTCCTCAAGTTCTGATTCTAGGCTTTCAGCCATATTGATCTCTTCTACCAGAGAGTCTATAATGTCAGCGCCCATGCAGTCATTTGGAGTGTCTGGGTGCTGCATAGCTTTTACAGCATTCAACTTGAACTCATCCTCATTGACTCTCAGGGTTACTTCCCCTTTGTGTACATTAATGAGAGTTCGCCCAGTTTCTAGGAAAGGTCTTCCTAGAATGAGAGTTGCATTCTTGTGCTCCTCCATTTCCAGCACCACAAAGTCAGTAGGAAAGGCGAATGGCCAACCTTGACAATCATGTCTCTATTATGCTGATGGGTGTTTAATGGAGCCATCAGCAAGTTGGAGGCATATCCTGGTTGGTTTGACTTCTCCAGTCAACCCAAGCTTTCTGATAGTGGATGCAGGTATTAGATTGATGCTTGCTCCAAGATCACATAGGGCAGTCTTGGTGCAAGCGCCCTCTAATGTGCATGGTATCATAAAGCTTCAGGATCTGAAGCTTTTTGGTAAGCTTTTCAGAATGACTGCACTGCATTCTTCAGTGAGAAACACTTTTTCAGTTTCTCTCCAATCCTTCTTATGACTTAAGATCTCTTTCATGAACTTAGCATAAGAAGGTATTTGCTCAAGTGCCTCTGCAAACGGAATCTTTATTTCAAGAGTCCTTAGATAGTCTGCAAAGTGGGCAAATTGCTTATCCTGTTCCGCTTTGCGGAGTTTCTGAGGATAAGGCATCTTGGCTTGATATTCTTCAACCTTAGATGCTGCAGGTTTATTCCTTACAGAATTGGTTGAAGAAGCCTTGTTAGAGGGGTTACTGTCAGCACTCTCAGGTGTCTGATCTCCCTTTGGCGTCTGAACGCCAGGAATGGGTGAAGTTTGGGCGTTAAACGCCAACTTCTCCCTTTTCTGGCGTTTGAACGCCAGAACTGGGCAAGGAATGGGCGTTAACGCCAGCTTTCCTTCCCTTTCTGGTGTTTGAACGCCAATAACATTCTTCTCTGGGCTTACTGTCCTCAGAGGGATTTTGAACAGTGGTTGGTTATCTCTGTTAATTGTTCCTTGTTTGGCTTTTTGCTCTTTTGAGCAGTGGTGTTTAGTGTCTTCCCACTCCTCAGTTGAACTGCTTGACATTCTTCTGTTATCTGTTTAGATATTTGCTGTTTTGCTTGATTCAACTGCAGTTCTATGTTCTTGTTAGCAACCTTAGTATCATGGAGCATTTCTTTAAATTCGCTAACTGTTCTGTCATCAGGAGCAATTGTTGATTAAGCTCATTCATCTGTTCTTGAGGATTAGGATCAGTGACTAATGCCATGACTTCCTCCTTTGGAACGAACTCATTGCTAGAATATAAGTATTGGTTTCTAGCAACAGTGTCTATAAGCTCTTGAGCTTCTTCAATTGTCTTCCTCATGTGTATAGATCCACCAGCTGAGTGGTATAAAGACATCTGAGCTTTTTCTGTAAGCCCATAGTAGAAGATGTCTAACTGTACCCACTCTGAAAACATTTCAGAGGGGCATTTTCTAAGCATACCTCTATACCTCTCCCAGGCATTATAAAGGGATTCATTATCCTCTTGTTTTAAAGCCTTGGATGTCCAGCCTTAGCTGTGTCATCCTCTTTGGAGGGTAAAAATGATTCAGGAATTGTCTGATAACTGTTTCCATGTTTTATGCTTGCTGTAGGTTGGTTATTCAACCACCTTTTAGCTTGATCTTTTACAGCAAATGGAAACAGTAATAGTCTGTAGACATCCTGATCTACCTCTTTATCATGTACTGTGTCAGCAATTTGTAAGAACTGTGCCAGAAACTCAGTAGGTTCTTCCTGTGGAAGACCGGAATACTGGCAATTTTGCTGCACTATGATAATGAGTTGAGGATTTAACTCAAAGCTGCTTGCTTTGATGGGAGGTGTACAGATGCTACTCCCATATGCAGCTGTAATGGGGTTAGCATATGACCCCAGAGTCTTTTTGGACTGATCAATCCCTCTTAGGTCCATAATGGACAAAAGGGAAATGATAATGACTGCGAATAGATAAATTTTGTTTTTTTTTTTTTTTTGAATAAACGAAATATTGAAATAAAACAAAAGAAAATTAAAATAAAAATTCGAAAATCAAAAAGAAAATAAAATCAAAGCAAATTGAGAACTGAATCAATTAGTTAATTAAAAAGATTTTGAAAATAGCAATTAAAAAGATATGATTGAAAAATTTTTATGAAAAAGATATGATTTTTGAAAAGAGGAAAGAGAAAAACAACAAAAAGACACCAAACTTAAAATTTTTAGAAAATCAAACACTAATTTTCGAAAATTTTAAAGGAAAAACAACAAGAGGACACCAAACTTAGAATTTTTATGAATCAAAAAGGGACTAGGAACATGCAAAATCGAAAATTTTAAAAGAAAAACAAAAGCATGCAATTGACACCAAACTTAGAATATGAAACTAGACTCAACTAAAAGACTCTAAACCAACAAAAATAAAACAGTCCTAATCTAAGCAACAAGATAAGCTGTCAGTTGTCCAAACTCGAACAATCCCCGGCAACGGCGCCAAAAACTTGGTGCACGAAATTGCAATAACACTTTTGTAATCCCGCACAACTAACCAGCAAGTGCACTGGGTCGTCCAAGTAATACCTTGCGTGAGCAAGGGTCGATCCCACGGAGATTGTCGGCTTGAAGCAAGCTATGGTTATCTTGTAAATCTTAGTCAGGATATCAGAAATTGTCAGGATTGATTGTGAAAAGCAAAAGAACATGAAATAAGTACTTGTTTTGCAGTAATGGAGAATAGGTTGAGGCTTTGGAGATGCTCCATCTTCTGAATCTCTGCTTTCCTACTGTCTTCTTCATCAAACACGCAGGGCTCCTTCCATGGCAAGCTGTATGTAGGGTTTCACCGTTGTCAATGGCTACCTCCCATCCTCTCAGTGAAAATGTTCCTATGCTCTGTCACAGCATGGCTAATCAGCTGTCGGTTCTCGGTCAGGCCGGAATAGAATCCATCGATCCTTTTGCGTCTGTCACTAACGCCCCGCCTGCTAGGAGTTTGAAGCACGTCACAGTCATTCAATCATTGAATCCTACTCAGATACCACAGACAAGGTTTAGACCTTCCGGATTCTCTTGAATGCCGCCATCAGTTCTAGCTTATACCACGAAGATTCTGGTTAAGGAATCCAAGAGATATCTACTCAATCTAAAGTAGAACAGAGGTGGTTGTCAGGCACATGTTCATGGTTGAGAATGATGATGAGTGTCACGGATCATCACATTCATCCGGGTTAAGAGCAAGTGAATCTTAGAATGGAAGCAAGCATGATTGAATAAGAAACAGTAGTAATTGCATTAATCCATCAAGACACAGCAGAGCTCCTCACCCCCAACCATGGGGTTTAGAGACTCATGCCGTGGAATGTACACAAAGAAACGTGTAAAATGTCATGAGGTACAGATACAATGTCAAAAGATCCTATTAATAGTAAACTAGTATCCTAAGGTTTACAGAAATGAGTAAATGACAGAAAAATCCACTTCCGGGCCCACTTGGTGTGTGCTTGGGCTGAGCAATGAAGCATTTTCGTGTAGAGACCTTTTCTGGAGTTAAACGCCAGCTTTCATGCCAGTTTGGGCGTTTAACTCCAAGTTTTATGCCAGTTCCGGCGTTTAACGCTGGAATTTCTGAGGGTGAATTTGAACGCCGGTTTGAGCCATCAAATCTTGGGCAAAGTATGGACTATCATATATTGCTGGAAAGCCCAGGATGTCTACTTTCTAACGCCATTGAGAGCGAGCCAATTGGGCTTCTGTAGCTCCAGAAAATCCACTTCGAGTGCAGGGAGGTCAGAATCCAATAGCATCTGCAGTCCTTTTCAGTCTCTGAATCAGATTTTTGCTCAGAACCTTCAATTTCAGTCAGAAAATACCTGAAATCACAGAAAAACACACAAACTCATAGTAAAGTCCAGAAAAGTGAATTTTAACTAAAAACTAACTAAATCATACTGAAAACATACTAAAAACAATGCCAAAAAGTGTACAAATTATCCGCTCAACACAGCCACCGGGGAAAACCCCTTCCGATTAACATACGGCACGGAGGCTGTTATCCCAGTAGAGATAGGAGACCCCAGTCCACGGAGAACGATCGGGGGTAACGATGAAGAAGCAGAATGAGACCTCACAGATGAAGTAAGAAGCATAGCCCACCTCAGAGAGCTAGCCCTAAAACAAAGAGTCAGCCTAAGATACAACCACGAAGTCATCCGGTGAGAATTCGCAACTGACGACCTCGTCCTACGACGAAACGACATCGGTCCCCCAACCCTAGGAGAGGGAAAAAACTAACCTCCAATTGGGAAGGACCATACAGAATCAAGGCTACAATCGGAAAGGGAGCATACAAGCTCGAACGGCTTAACGGCAACGAAGTCCCGAGGACATGGAACGCCGCCAACTTACGACGATACTACACTTAGACCGACCTCCCTAGGTCACCCCTTTTTTCTTTTATCATTGTCTTTTCTTTACTTACCTTCCCCTTTCACAAATATTAAATTTCAGAAGTGACAATCCCGGGTACTATTTCCTGCCAATAGACGGAGGGTTTTAACGAGGCCCAACTATCAATAAAATTCCATTAAGCTATTTTTCCTCTTTAACGAGGCCCAACTATCAATAAAATTCCATTAAGCTATTTTTCCTCTTTCAAAAGTGTCTCAAATACGGAACAAAAACACGGCCACCACTGAGGGACCGATCACCCCCCCCCCCCAGGCCCGAAATACGGATATCCATGAAAAATCGACCTCACGACGGTCCGCTCACCCCAAACAGGAAACAAACAAACAATAAAAATAGCTTAAAATGGAATACAAAAAGAGGCCCAAATGGCCCAAACACCATTAAACGAAGTTTAAACTACGAGTTCACGGTTACACTGCCCACGGCCAACCAAACACCCAAAACGAAAACAAGTTCAAAGCAAAATTCAAAATACAAAGATACAAAGCTACTCAAGGTCGACACCCGGAGCCAACACCAAGGCCTGAGCCTTCATCGTCCCCTCGGTAGCGGCGATCGCATCCTTAGCATCAGCCAACAACTCCGTCTTCTCCCTCTTCAGAGTTGCAACTTCAGCCTTCAGAACCTCCAGCTCGCTAAGAAACACGGCAGCTTGAGAACCCGCGTCGAAAGCCCTTTGCCGCTCCGTGCTCAGTTGGGAAAGAAGTGAAGTCTCCACCTCGGAAAGATAGAGGATCTCTGCCCCAGCCTCCTTAGAAGACTTCACTGCTTTCTCCCTCGCGACCTCGGCAGCCTCAAGCTGCTCCTTCAATTTAGCCACCTCAGCATTCGAATGACGAAGTTTTTTGTCCAACAAACCAACCTGAGCCATCACGGGTTCGGCCTTCCGAACAACAACAGCAGATCGGAGGAGGGCACGATACACTGACTTAGCTTGGAACGAAACATCACAATCATCAAAAAATGGCTCCGTCCCAGGAATCAAGTGTTGATCAATAAACCCAGAAGCGCCAAAACGCCGATCCATCACACTGGGCACAGCACCCTCCTCCTCAAAAGTCTCACTGCCAGGCTCTTCGGCCCTCTTTCTCTTCCGGGAAACCTCGGCAGCCGAGACCATGACGACTTCAGGCGATTTCACAGGACCAGGCGAAGCCTGAACGTCGGCCCTTATCCCTGATGAAACCACCTCATGAGAAACAGCCTGAGAATCCACAGCGGGATTAGAAACAGGGGTAGCGGGAGATGACGATCCTTCCTCACGACCCATCGCCGCCTTCAACCGCGCCAAAGAAGTCAAACCATCGGCCATCTCAGCTGAAAGAAGCCAAAGAAAAATCAAGTTACAAAGTCAGGAAGAAAAAAAGCAAAAAACCAAAAAAGAGAGCCACACACCAATATACGTCCGACAAGCCTCGGGATTTCCCATGACGTCTCGAGGATTTAACGGGCGCTCGCCAAATAGATGCCACAGGACACTAGCAATGTCCTTATCCTCGGAAGATAGACCATCATAAGTGACCTTAGTCAAAACTGACGGGCCGGCACCGAAGTTCCAGTATGTCGGGAACCGGCGCTCGCCCTCCGATGTCAACCAAAACGGGCGATGCCCCTGGACAGGGCGCACTTTAAAATACTCCCTCTTGAAACCATGAAAGGAATCCTCAAACAACCCAAAAATACGGCGATGAGGCTGAGCAGGAATGACATATACCCCTTCTTATGCTTCCCTTCCTTAGTCGGAAGAGTGCATAAGAAAAGGAAAAGGAAAACAGGAATAAAAGCCGGAAGATCAAGATAAAGGCACACCAATTCAAAAGACCGCACGGCAGCCCAACTATTCGGGTGAAGCTGGGACGGTGCCATGGAACACGGGCTCAGCAAATCCTGAACAAATGGAGAAAAAGGGAACCGCACGCCGAGCTGAGTGAACATCGACTCGTAAACCCACATCCAATCCGGCACAGTGGGCGAATGGAGGTTCAAGTAACAAACGCGCTCGTCAGCATCCGGGAGGACGAGCTCATACTGCCTCTCCTCATCATCACCACTACCAACCCAACACGGTGGTGCACTGCCACTACTAAACCAACACGACGGTGCTCAGCCCCTTCAAGACTCGAATACCACCTTCCAAAAACACAAAACACAGTACAAAAATTGAAAGAGAAAGAAAACAGACAAAACAATGCATAGCAAAAATAGAACAACAGATGCACCACAAAACAAAAATCAAGAAAAGCGAGACGCACCAACCTGGTAATGCAAAAGACAAGCCTGGAAAAGCTTGAAAAGCAGAAGCAGCAGCAACACCAGAGAGCAGTACCACAGAAAGAAGAGGAGATTTTTTCCAGAAGAGAAAACGAAAAATGAACGAGGGAACTAAAGTAAAAAGCCAAAACGGTTTCAAAGGGGGGCAGAAAGACACAATTAACCCTAAGCAAGGGAAGGCGCGTAGGGGCAAAAGAGGAAAACGTCCCCTCACTTTAAATGCCCCCCTCAGAAAAAAGAAACTAATAAAGCACGCCTCGAAGAACGCAACAGACGCAGTGGACTCGGAAGAATCACGTCAAACCAAAACGGTCAGACGAACCCTCAGCAAAACCAAGGCCGAGACACCGATCTCCCTCCTAAGAACCAAACGAACGCCCGAGAAAAACTAAAAACTTAGCCCGCAGTCAAGACCACACCTCCCAGCGACAGACCGACCTTGCTCGCTCTCCCGCTGCGGGGGTAACTGTTACGGACCCAGCCCACGGATCCCGGACCCAAGGTCGAACCCGAACCCGGTTCGATCCGCCTCCCTCTTCTAGAAGGCCCGAAACCGACCCTCTAGAACTCCTAACCGACTTTTGAATTCAAATGTCTTTCCTATCTTGATCAAACAAGATAAGATAAGATAACTCCCATCACCTATAAATAAAGGACCCAAGTCCCTACAGATATTTATTCATTCTTCACACCTTCTACCTCTTAGATCCATTCTGACTTGGACATCGGAGTGTCTTTGCAGGTACCTCCCTCCATTGCTCCAGTCAAGTGATCCGGCATCCGCCTCGACCCGCAAGTTTCCGATCCACCTCTCAACCCGTACCAGAGACATCTTGTACAAATAATAATAATAATAATAATAATAATAATAATAATAATAATAATAATAATAATATATTAAAATAAATTAACACCAATACTAAAATATTTTAAAGGGTGAATAATATATTAAGTTAGTTAGTTTTTGCTGTATAAAAATAAAGGGTAAATAATATATATAAAAATATCCTGCCAATTTAATATATATTATTCACAATAAAGGGTGAATAATATATTAACACCAATACTAAAATATGATATAAATAAGATCACGTCAATATTAAAATAAAAAAATAGTGATCTAATAAATTTGAAGAGCGAATAATATATTAAAAAATAAAATTAATTTCTTAAAAATAATAGAAAAGTAGTTGAACAGACACGCCGCTAGTTATAATAATAAAAAATATGAAATTTTTCATGTGTCCAAATTGCTAGTAGACACCTGCAGCGCAAAGTTAGCATGTTCTTTTTTATTTCTGATCATGGCCAAACAAACCCGGGTCGAGTAAAACCCGCCCGATTTACAATTGGAAAGAAACCCCAACGCAATCTTTTTCCTCGCAGTGCCGTGCCGTCTTCCTCATCAGCCACGCCGTCCCCTCCCTCGGTCTAGTATCAGTTGTCACCTCTGGTCTCCACCGAAAATTGCATTGATATCGCGCCTTCTAACCCGTTGCTTTGCTCTTTGGCTTCCGAGGATTGTCGTTGCTGCTTGCTAGTTGCCCACTATGCTTGTGTTTTTCAATCACAAAGGCTTCACCTTTATTAACCACACACCATACAACCAAATTCTCTGTTTTTTGGTGCACTTAATGAAATAACAAAATTGTGAGTTGATGCCAAAAGTTTTCCCTACTTCTTTGGAAACTGCTTTCCCATGGTGTTCCTACTGTAAGATTTGACAAAAACTCACTATCGCCATTAACGACATTGGCCATTGCTGGTGGAACATCTGGTAAGGCCTGTAAGGAGTGTAATAAAAATTTTAGGAATTGCAAGAACTAGAAATATCTGCTGCAATGGAAAATCATGATTTCTAGGAAGTTTGTGAATTGACATGTTTAGCTTTGACATATGGTAAATAAATATTAGAATATATTAGGATCACAGCAAAAATATTTGACCGAAGAGTATCAAAATCTGTTGCAAGCCAATACACAAAAAATGGTACTACGATAACACAATTAATAGCATTGAAGATTAAAGACCTTTTTGTGAGCTAAAGATAAAACGAGAATTCTTTAATCAAAGAGTAACATTCCAAAATCTTCATCTTCTTCTTCCGCGACCTTCTCTTCTTTCTTCTCGGCACCAGGGGCAGTGCTCTCTGCGACAGCACCACCAGCACGAGCAGCAGCAACAGTACCACCTCCAACGAAGACTGCACCACCCACAACCACCTGGAAGACAGCAGAGGAGGGAGAAACGAAAGAGAAAGTGGACTGAACGGCGCCGGAGGAATCAGCGGCACGAACGGCATTGACAAGCTTGCGTTGAAGGTCATAGGTGGAGGAGGCGGAGTTCTCGATGTATCCGGAGTGCTGCTTCGCAGTCCACTCGGTGCCGGATTTGCGAAGAACGAAAGTGAATACTCCCAATGCTGATGACGGATGGCTTCTGTGTGTGTTTCTAACAATAACAAAGTATATTTTCTCCAAATTTACCCCACATGTTACTTTTTAATTTTTATATTTGTGAACCGACCCATATTTTTTATTAATTTCTTTTTTTATCTGGTCTATAAGGTCCAAAAAATACTTTCCTAGAAAACTCCAATTTTCTAATATACAAAAACAAATATATAATGTATCAAAAAAATAATATAAAGATATAGAAATGTATAATAAAACTTCTTAATTTGTATGTATATTAATTAATAAAAATATTAAAATTATCTAATGTTTTTTTCTTAATTTAGTTTAACAAATAATACGAGTAAACTCGTTTAATTAACTTATTAGCTTGGACGAATCGAACATTACAAGAAAAAAAGCATTTCTTGACGCAAATCGATGGCTATCTCTTCCATAGATTTTGACGGCTTGCTGTCGATATTAAAAAAACAATTTGTATGTATATTAATTAATAAAAATATTAAAATTATCTAATGTTTTTTTCTTAATTTAGTTTAACAAATAATACGAGTAAACTCGTTTAATTAACTTATTAGCTTGGACGAATCGAACATTACAAGAAAAAAAGCATTTCTTGACGCAAATCGATGGCTATCTCTTCCATAGATTTTGACGGCTTGCTGTCGATATTAAAAAAAACAAAATTTAAAAATAAAATAATAAAATCAACTGCCTGATCGTCGATTTTTTTATGCTATATTAAACCCTTTTTAAATTATCGTCATATTGTCGACGAATCAGGGAGCGAAAATACTTTTATTTTAAAATCGACGACCATGACATTTATTTTTATATTTAAAATATCGACAACAAATTCATCGATAAATTTAAACAATCTAAATTGCTTTCTAAAATCAAATTAATAGTGTGAATTTAATGTATAAAATGGATGCAAAAGGCATTGCTTTTTTCCAAATTAAAATCGAAAACTCTACAGTCAATTTTTATTGCTAAAAATATTAAACGCCCACTTCCCGCCTCAAGTTTAGAAACACGATTTTGGGTCAAAGGGAGCAACACACAGTGACCAACCAATTCAAACATTAGTAGTCGGTGAGGTGAAAAAACAGCAAATGAGTGACAAAAGGGAAAGAAGAATGGCATAGAGAAAAAAATACAAAAACTACGGTGATTTCACCGCAAAGAAAACAACCTATCCTCTTTAAGGAGGATACCATGGCTCTGATACCATGATAGAAATAAGAGACTAAACTGGAGAAAGGAATTGTGTATTGTTGAGTATAATCAAGTTGTCTACTCAAATTCTCTGAAATGATGCAATATAAAGGGTATTTATAGGTACTAAGAGAATCGTAATAATAAGGATGTAATCTCCTAACAAGAGACTAAACTGAAGAAAGGATTTGTGTATTATTGAGTATATTCAAGTTGTCTACTCAAGTTGTATGGAATGATACAATATAGAAGGGTATTTATATAAGAGAATCTTAATAATAAAAACGTAATATTCTATAATAAATATTCAGATATACTAAATAATACTAATTGATCCTAATTGGTCCTAATTATATTCTAACATCCCCCCTCAAACTCAAGTGACAACTTGAGTTTGAAACTTATTTAAAACAACGAAAGAAAGAGAAAAATTAAAACTGCATAAATTGATAAAACAGGTGCAAACAAAACTGCCGGAAGAAAACGCAGACGGAACTGCCACAAGGAAACACAGACGAAACTGCCACGAGAGAAGGCAGACGGAACTGCCACGAGAAAATACTAACGGAATTGCCACGAGAGAACGCAGACGAAACTACCACGAGAGAACGCAGATAGAACGGTCACGAGAGAATGCGAACGGAACTGCCACGAGAGAACGCAGATACCGTCACATTCTTGACTCCGTCCGTGCAATGCTCCTTTCTTCTTCGTGTCCTGAGCATACTTAGGGTGAAGCTGTTCTTACTGCTGTTCATGTTATCAATAGACTCCCTTCTTCTGTTCTTGGTAATGTTACTCCCTTTGAGCGTCTTTATCATACCTTTCCAAATTATAGTTCTCTTCGAGTTTTCGGTTGTGTATATTTTGTTCTTCTTCAGCCTCATGAACATAGTAAACTTGAACCTCGGGCTCGTATGTGTTGTTTTCTTGGTTATGGCACTGAACACAAGGGTTATCATTGTTGGGATCCTCTCTCTAAATGTGTTCGTATATCTCGTCATGTTGTCTTCTGGGAGCACCACATGTTTTCTCGATTCTCATCTTTTTAGTCCATTCCTACTACTCAGTCACCTTTGTTTACTAACCCCAGTGTTGATCATTTTCCTAGTGATGATTCTACAGATTCTATCTCGAGGGACCCTCCACAGCCTCCTATTCTTCTGCCTTCTCCATCTCCCGATGATTCCAGACCGGACGATGATCCTGCTCCTACCGTCATGCCTCCTCCTCCCGTTCGTTCTTCTAGGGTAAGGAATCCACCTCCTCATCTTCTTGATTACCACTGCTTTTCTACTATTCTTCATCAATATGAACCTAAGACATTCAGAGAGGCCTCCTCAAACCCAAATTGGCAACAAGTAATGCAAGAAGAAATACAGGCACTTGAAAAAGCACACACTTGGGATCTAGTTGATCCTCCTTTTGATCAGGAAGTTGTGGACAGTAGATGGGTATACAAGATCAAGAATCGCTCTGATGGCTCTATTGACCGTTATAAGGCTCGCTTGGTTGCTCAAGGTTGTACGCAAGAATATGGTATTGATTATGAAGAGACTTTTGCCCCTGTCGCTCGTCTTACGTCTGTTAGAGCTCTTCTTGCCATTGCCGCGGTTAAAAAATGGTCTCTCAGTCAGATGGATGTGAAGAATGCATTTCTTAATGGGGATTTGAAAAAGAGAGTCTATATGAAACCACCTCCGGGATATCCTTGTCCTTCTAATAAGGTTTGTCTCCTGCGCAAGGCACTTTATGGACTTAAGCAAGCTCCTCGTGAATGGTTTGACAAGTTTAGGACTACCATATGCAGTCTTGATTTTACTTCTAGCCCTCATGAGAATGCCCTCTTTATTCGTAAAAGCGAACGTGGAGTTGTTCTTCTACTTTTGTATGTTGATGACATGATCATTACTGGGGATGATGTTGATGGTATATCTGATCTCAAGGCCTCACTTCATCGTACCTTTGAGATGAAAGATCTTGGTTCTCTCAGCTATTTTCTTGGTCTCGAGGTCATCTCCACCGATGATGGCATCTATCTCTCTCAGGCTAAGTATGCTTCAGATCTTCTTGCTCGCGCTGGAATTACAGATAGTCGCACTGAGTCTACTCCTCTTGAGCCTAATGTTCGATTTACCCCTATGGATGGCACTGTTTTGGATAATCCGACTCTCTATCGATAGTTAGTTGGCGGTCTCGTCTACTTGACTGTCACCCGACCAGACATTGCCTATCCGGTTCATGTACTTAGCCAATTCTTGTCAGCTCCTCGTATTACTCACTATGCGGCAGTTCTTCGCATTCTTCGCTACATCAAAGGCACTCTATTTCATGGCCTTTATTTTTCTGCCCATTCCTCTTGTCTCTTCAGGCTTACTCCAATGGTGATTGGGCTGGTGATCCCACTGATCGTCGTTCTACTACTGGTTATGTTTGTTTCTTGGCGACACTCTCATTTCTTGGCGTGCTAAGTAGCAAACGTTCACTGCTCGCTCAAGCACAGAAGCTGAGTACCGTGCCCTCGCTGACACCACTGCTAAAGTTATCTCGGTTTGTTGGCTTCTCGAAGATTTGGGTGCTCCTCAGTCGTCCCCTACTAATGTTTTTTGTGATAACCGCAGTGCTATTCAGATTGCCTATAATGATGTGTTTCATGAACGCACCAAACACATTGAGATTGATTGTCACTTTGTTCAGCAACGTATCCTTATTGATGCTGTTCGTCTCATTGCTGTTGGAACACTAGATCAGACTGTTGATATCTTCACGAAAGCTCATCACCCGACTCGTTTCCGGACTTTGTTATCCAAACTCAAGTTGGTATCCTTAGCTCCCACTTGAGTTTGAGGAGGGATTTTAGAGAATCATTAGAATCAATTTAGATCAATTAGTATCGTCTAGTATATCTGTCTATTAATTGTAGGATTCTATGCCTTTATTGCTCTGATTCATTTACCACCTATAAATACTCCTTATATATTGTATCTTTCCACACAACTCAATAATACACTTTTCAGATTACTCTCTTAGTCTCTTGTTTCTAACAGCAGTTCCAATTAAGGGTCCAGCTTCCAGATTGAAAAAAATTTGAATACCTTTTACTGTTGTATCTTGGTTCTTGAGTATAGTTTTTCTTTTTTTTTTTTTTTTTTTGTCTTGTTGTGCAGTGAATGTAGCAATGCTAGTTGTTCCAATAGTCAGTTCAGTGGTTGCTCTGGTGGTTGGAATTGTTATTGGGATTTATATCTAAAAACACAGATACATTCAAAAGAAAAGAAGAGGTAAGTGACTTATTAGTACCTTACTGTACTTACTTAAGAGACAATTATGTTTAAGAATATTTACTCATCTCGATCATCATTCTGGCTTCAAGGTTCATATGATGCACGTTTTGCATTTTCATAGGCTTGTATAGATATATAAATATATAATATAATATAAAGTCTTTGTATACTTCGCTGGAAGTTGTATTTTAGTGGCATATTTGTTTGATGGGTTATTGTAGTTGAAATTTCTATTTTGCCTCATTTAAGAGAGATCGTTTTTACTTATTATTAGTTGTCCATGCATCATGGTCCCCTTTTGAAACACATACAATACGTCGTCAGAATGTATTAACAAATATTTGTCTTCGAGTACTGTGTATTCTTTATGTGTTTAATTAATATAATGATCATAATATAAGCTCATTCATATGTCGTAATTAATCCTTGTTAAGGAATTATGAAAGTCCCATTTAAATATGGGTTATATGGCATCCCCTCCTAATTCTTGATTATTAACTACAATAATAAACAAGTAAAAAGTATTTTAAGGCAAAAAGAAATGAGTATAGCATAAGTAGATACCAAGGGAAACTCATGTATTATAGTTATCTATAATTTATGGAGTTTGGATCCTTGGAAGGTCCTCTTCCATCAAAGCTCTTCAGCATTCCTCAAATTCAGCAAGTGTAAGTTCCTAAGATAAGATCCTTGTTTTGAACCTACCCTTATTATGTTATATAAAAATTGATGTTATTTGCATTGCAGGAAACTGAGGAACAATGCATTGAACAATACATTAGACTTAGGTGGCAACATTTGTCCATTGCAGCTTGTTGATCTTCAAGACAACCAGATTTCCTCAGTAATCCTCCGTTCGCAATACAAAAATACATTGATGCAATTATCTGGTTAGAAAACATTTGCATGGTTTAGGAAGTTGATTAACAATTATAAATATTTAATCTCTTCTTGAATTTCAGTCTTATAGGAAATCCAGTGTGCAGTGTTCTCTCAAACACAAACTTCTTGAATGAGTATTTATTGGTTTGTTTAAAAAAGAGTCAGCTATTTTTTAATTTTAACTCGCCACTCATAATAAATTTACTCAAATTCTAGGGTTCGTCCATTTGACAACTCTACTTCTTTCCCTTCAATTTCTGAGTTCCATACGTTAATTTTTAATTTTTGTCACCCTTTTACACGGTAATAATTCATTTCTCACTTCATTTCCTTATCTCATTTGAATAGCAAAGCCACTATACTAAACTAATTCACTCTCTTTTATTGTAACGGCGTATAAGCCATATAATTGTAATTCAGTTTGTTTTTTGTTTGTTTATATATATATATATATATATATCCTCCTTTAAATCAACCATCTATGCATATTGTGCATTTGGTAAGCGAAGAATCAGTTTTAATAATTATTTCTCTCGTATAGTCATTGTAAGTTGCAACCTGCAACCAATATAACCTTCTTGGAAAGATGGATAAAATTCTTGCATGGAACGATTAAATATTATTGGTCAACATAGAGATTATTGATCTTTGAATCGTTTATGTAAGATCCATACACTTTATTTCATATATAAGGCTAACATTATTTGTTGTATTACATGGATAATGCATGCATAGAACGATTAATAATCTTCCAAAACTTTCTTATATTTCATCCTTTGCTGCTCTATTGCAATCTTACTGTACCCTGTTCACAATAATATCGAAATATATAGTATATATGAGTATCCAATATTCCATGCCTCAAAAATACTTTTTCTTTAAACATTATTTGCTTTCAATGTATGATATATCAGCTAATATCATTATCAGAAATTTCATTGAGACATCCTTATTATGGCCATGCTGATGCCTCATTCATATTTATGGTTGCTATCATCATAATGACTACGATGGTTATGTAACTTTAGCAATACTTAAAAAGTGTTACTAAAACTGAAATAATATTTTTAATATTCAAAAACATTTTAATTTAAAAAATAAAAATAAAACTCAATTGCTAAAATATTAAAGAATATCACCTAAAATTTAGCAACACTTTTAAGTGTTGTTAAAGTTGTCTAGACATCATAGCCACCATAATAATAGTCATTCGAAATAGGTGCGGGATTCTCGAATTATTAAATTTATTTAAATATCTTTAATAATTTATTTTTAATATAGATTTTTTAGTAATTTTACATAATATATATATATATATATATATATATATATATATAATATATTGAAAAACCTAATTCTAATTTAAAAAATGTTAAGTACGATTTTGGTCTTTAAGATATAGGTTGAAAATTTTTTTCGTCCCCAACTTTTTCTTGTATACAAAATCGTCTCTAAAGCTTAAAACCAATGTTTAAAATCGTCCTTTTTACTTAAATTTTAAAATTTTAGATTAAATTATTTATAACAAAAAAAATATAAAATAAAAAAAATAAAAAAGAGTAATTCCCCCAAATAGGTCCCCAAGGAATTGGCCGTACGACAGATTTGTCCCCCAAGAAAATTAACTAAGTCCTCAGTCCCCAAAATTATTAAATATATGCCATATACGTCCCTGCTCCAGGTTTAGCCGGTTAACTGAACACTCTCTCTCCTACGTAGAGGTGATGAGTGTGACGTGTCAGGTTAAAGGCTTCCAGGACACGTTGGTCCCTGTACACGTGACCAAAACGACCAAGCTTTATGAAATGAATGTGTTAAAACGCAGCGTTTGAATATGGACAAGACATCGCTGTTTTAAAGGGGATGAACATGAAATTAGGTCTTCACTTTTTACCCCCTGTGCCTCCAACCCATGTATGTTAGTATGTGAGAGAGAGTTTTTGGCTTCGAAGAAGATGATGGCGAGTGGAGGCAGCATGTCAGTTGCAAGTCGGAGACGCGGTCGGAGAACTATGGATGATGTCTTCAATGTTGACAGCGGTTCGACTGGCGTCCAAAGGGGGCGAATTAGAAGAGGAGAACATCCTAAGTGTAAGTACAGGACATATGCCATAATATCCAGGTCTCGCACAGCAGAAAACCTGAATAGGCTGTTCTTTGGCTGTCCTCACTTTAAGGTACTTTAGAGTGGTGGATTTTTGTGGTGCTGTAGTTTTGATAATTGGGGACTGGTGCACGAAATTGTGATCACTACAACTTCGCACAACTAACCAGCAAGTGCACTGGGTCGTCCAAGTAATACCTTACGCGAGTAAGGGTCGATCCCACGGAGATTGGTGGTATGAAGCAAGCTATGGTCATCTTGTAAATCTCAGTCAGGCAGACTCAATTGGGTATAGATGATGATGAACGAAAATAATATAAAAGATAAAGATAGTGATACTTATGTATATCATTGGTGTAAGAGCTTCAGACAAGCGTATGAAGATGCCTTCCCTTCCGTCTCTCTGCTTTCCTACTGCCTTCATCCAATCCTTCTTACTCCTTTCCATGGCAAGCTCGTGTAAGGTCTCACTGTTGTCAGCAGCTACCTCCCATCCGCGCAGTGAAAGCTAATGCAAAGCACTCTGTCACAGTGCCGCCAATCACCGGTTTGGTTCCCTCCCCTACCGGAATAGAATAACTTTTTGCGTCTGTCACTAACGCCCAGTAGGTTACAGGTTTGAAGCATCACAGTCATTCAATCATTGAATCCTACTCAGAATACCACAGACAAGGTTTAGACCTTCCGGATTCTCTTGAATGCCGCCATCAGGTCCTGCCTATACCACGAGGATTCCGAAGAATCCAAGAGATATTCACTAAGCCTCAGATGCTTGTAGAACAAGAATGGTTGTCAGTCACCTTGTTCATGGGTGAGAATGGTGATGGGCGTCAATCATCACCTTCATCATGTTGAAGAACAAGTGATATCTTGGATAAAGAACAAGCGGAATTGAATGGAAGAACAATAGTAATTGCATAGAACAAGAATGGTTGTCAGTCACCTTGTTCATGGGTGAGAATGGTGATGGGCGTCAATCATCACCTTCATCATGTTGAAGAACAAGTGATATCTTGGATAAAGAACAAGCGGAATTGAATGGAAGAACAATAGTAATTGCATTAATACTCGAGGTACAGCAGAGCTCCACACCTTAATCTATGGTGTGTAGAAACTCCACCGTTGAAAAATACATAAGAACAAGGTCTAGGCATGGCCGAATGGCCAGCCTCCCAAAGATCAAAGGATCTAAAAACAATCCAAAGATTCAAAGATAGATGAAAATACAATAGTAAAAGGTCCTATATATAGAAAACTAGTAGTCTAGGGTGTACATAGATGAGTAAATGACATAAAAATCCACTTCCGGGCCCACTTGGTGTGTGCTTGGGCTGAGCAATGAAGGAATTTCGTGTAGAGGACGTTTTCTGGAGTTAAACGCCAGCTTTAATCCAGTTTGGGCGTTTAACCCAATTAGGTGCCAGTTCCGGCGTTTAACGCTGGGAATTCTTGGGGTGACTTTGAACGCCGGTTTGGGCCATCAAATCTTGGGCAAAGTATGGACTATCATATATTGCTGGAAAGCCCAGGATGTCTACTTTCCAACGCCGTTGAGAGCGCGCCAATTGGGCTTCTGTAGCTCCAGAAAATCCACTTCGAGTGCAGGGAAGTCAGAATCCAACAGCATCTGCAGTCCTTTTCAGTCTCTGGATCAGATTTTTGCTCAGGACCCTCAATTTCAGTCAGAAAATACCTGAAATCACAGAAAAACACACAAACTCATAGTAAAGTCCAGAAAAGTGATTTTTAATTAAAAACTAATAAAAATATACTAAAAACTAACTAAAAGATACTAAAAACATACTAAAAACAATGCCAAAAAGCATACAAATTATCCGCTCATCAGGGACTAAGACTAATGTGATGATTTATGTTCTGTTATTCTAATTGCAGGAAAAGCAAGGATATTGTGATTTTTTTGTATGGTTTGATGAGATCTTTGGGTATTTGGTGGATGATATAGTTGAAAGGCGTAGATTGACCTCTGTGGAGACATGCGTGGGTGCAGAATTTGGTGCAGGTTTAGATTATTGCTAGGAGGAGAGAGTGAAACAATTGGAGGAGATATTAATAAAGAGGAATGAAGATAGTTCGAAACTCAAGAAGGACAGTGTTCTAAGCTTGTTTAGTAGTGTAATAATAGGTGCACTTGTAGTTGTGATTATGTTTTGTATTTATGTGGTGGTTATTTAAGCAATTGGCATTGTATCTTTGTTGAAAAAATATTGTATTTGAATGGCTCATTTTAGTTAAATGAATATTAGAAGTTGATAATGATGCTAACTTGAAGCTAATTATTGTCTGCTTTGAACGTCTACTAGGCTGCTGAGGCTGAGTTTGTCTTCTCTGATTGAATTGTAAAAAATTATGAGTATTCTAAAATAAGATATTAGTAAGTAATGTTTAGGAATTAATAGTGAAATATATTATGAAGCATACTTACAGTTGCAGCATTCACATTCATTCCTATATCTGGTACAGTATGATTTGTTGGTACCCCAGGCTGGGTAACCTCATAAGTAAGCAAATTTATTAAGACAATTAAACCCTTGACGATGTATTTTATAAGTCAAATAGGTCCTTTAGAAATGCTACTATAAGTCAAGCAGGTCCCTAATTACTAATTTATATGTCAAGTTGGTGTCTATAACACAACAACTAATTCATGTCAAAAACTTGAATCCTAAGCATGTTATCACACATATCAAGCTACACAATGTAACACATTTAGCAGAAGAATGTAAGTATCATTCATGTATACCTCAGCTACTGGTGCCGATTGAGAAAGTTGAACCTCTTCTTGTGTTGCAGTTGAGTTTTTCTTGGATTTTCCTTTGATCTTTCCTTTAGGATTAGTTCCAGCCTTAGGAGCTTCCTTGCAGGTCTTAGCATTGTGGCCAGTCTCTCCACATTTTCCGCATGTGACTCGGAAGGTCTTTTTTGCCTTATTACCCTCTGTTCCGTCTTCTACTGGATCTCGTCTCCTTCTCTTTACTGGACGCCCTATTGGCCTCTTAATCTTGGGAGGGATTGAGCTTATTTCTCCAGACTTCTCCCAATACTCTTTACTGTTGACGGGGCTAATGGAATGACCATATGTTGCTCTGAAAGCATCCATCTTCAGCCACTTGTGCACATATGTGTCTGCTCTGTCTCCCCTCTTAGCAATAGCAGCCATGGCATGCACACATGGAATTCCTATAAGTGATTGTAAACAACAATTAGATATACAGTTTGTAAGAATATTAACTAAAAATGCATAAGTTGGAGTGTTATACCTGTAAGTTGCCACATGTTACATGTACATGTGCTATTACCTAAGTGCACCCCCAGCTTCTTATTGTGCATTTGCACCTCAAATACCTGTCTAGCATTGTGGCCAGTCCATTGAGAAGTCCAGTGCTTGGTGTCCTTCATAATGGCTTCCATCCTTTTTTGTTGTACAGGAGCAACTATACCAGTGTACATGCTTAGGGCCTTTTTGTGTTGTGCCATCCTTCGCATAATGTAACATTTGAGCTCCTCTAGCATTGTGAGTATAGGTTTTCCCCTATAGTATACTATTTTGGCATTCCACACCTCTGTCATATTATTGGTGATATTGTCCAGTTTAGGGTAGTGGCTGAATTTTGACTTAGTCCAGCATCCTGGATCCAATTTTGCAAGGTAAGCCCACGCGTCCTCATTCATTCTCTTCAGCCTTTGCATATTATCATTAAACTCTGCAACGGTTGAACTTTTGGCACAAGCCCGGACCACATTCTTAAGTTGTGTATCCTTGTATTTGTTTGTGAAATTCTTCCAAATGTGCCTAACGCAGTTTTCTGTGATGGGCGTTAGGCATAACCTCCTTCAGTGTTGGCAGAAGACCCTGCATTACAGTTCCAACAGACCAGAAAATAATATGCATTAAAATGCTTGTTATGATAACAAAAAACATAGCTAACAGTCATTAAACCATGAAGAATACAATGCATAGTTAGTTAACATAACGAACACTAAGACATATTCAGGGATACCTTCTGTTGATCGCTGATGAAGTTCCAACCATCGGCAGTGCATTGTCCAAGATCATCTTGTAACAACTGTAGAAACCATTTCCAATTTGCCTTCGTCTCACTCTCAACTACTGCATACGCAATCACATAAAAATGATTGTTCACGTCTTGTCCTACAGCTGACAATAATTGCCCCCCATAAAAACCCTTCAGAAAGCATCCATCTAAACCTATCAAGGGGCGACATCTAGCCTTGAACCCCCTTTTACAGGCGTTTAAGAAAATATACAATTTATCAAATAATGGAGGAGATTGAGGTATAGGCTCCACTGCCAACAGTGCAGATGAACCTTCATTGCTCCTATATAAACCAGAATTACACCAGAATTCACTAAGATCACTAACAATATTCTAATGTATTTCATACCACAGCAAGTTATTTTTGTCAAACAAGAATTAACATAAAATGTAAAAAAATATTATTCTTTATCAATTCACTAACAATATTCTAATGTTAGTCTTTGAAATAAAATAACCTCATACCGGTGTATCTCGTTCAAATAGTCACGCAGCTTGCCATATTGTGCCTTCTCGTTACCAACATACTTTTTCCTGGCCATCCGAAGTCCTCTGTACAGCATTTTATCACTGAGTATCACATTGTAATCAACCTTCATGTGATCCCATGCCTCTGCATATGTCAACCGTGGCTGACTCAACAATCTCTTTTCTAGCTTCCTTGCTACCCAATGTTGATCTGCCATATTGCTGCCAAACTCTCTTCCAGAGGTGTGAGTTGGATTGTAGGTCTTTATTTGGTATCCACCTGATCGTGAGTTTTTTGCACAGTATATAAGTCAGGGACAGTCATGCTTCTCTGTTTCACCATTTTTCTCACCTTCATTTCCACATTTTGCATTTTTTGCTGCATTAGCTTGTGCTTCTACCTCATTGGTAGTATGTCCCTCATTGTTTTTCTCACCTTCAGGAAGAGCCTCATTCGTTTCCACCACCCCTTTAGCTTTCTCGCTTTCATTAGCTTCTTTAGTAGCCTGTAACTTTGCCTTTTCCTTATCTGCTTTTCTTGCCTTTGCCTTGGCTTTTTGCACTTCTTTTCCAGGCATGAAGCCTCTATGTATACAAGCAGCTCTAACCCTTCTCTTATCATTCTTCATGTAAAATATTCTTCTACCCTCTGATATGGTAAAGTCCTTTAGAGCCTGCTTAAATTGTTCAAGTGACTCAAACTCTATGTTCAGCTGAAATTGGACCTCCCCAAATTCTGCACTCGGATTAAATTGAGGCCAATCAAACCCATTTCCTCCATCATCACTTGAGTCTGTCGGGGTCAAAAATTGTTCAGACTCATACTCAAATTCAATGTCTGACTCAGGTAACAACTCCACACCAAGTTCTTCATCAAATGTAGCAGGTTTTTTGGACTTCGATGGTCCCTCATTGGCACTAGCAGGTGTAGTTTTGTTTTTGTTGCCACTAGAAGGCCCATTAACTACTTTGTCTTTTTCAACAGGCCCATAATCACTCTTACTGGGCCTGCCAGGCCCACCATGACTCTTTCTCTGAACAGATGCTCCAGCTACCTCTTCTCTTCCAATGGCTGCCCGTTTTGGCTTGCCATTGCCCTTGCCAACTGGCCCATTAACAGGCTTACTAACTTTGGATTTCTTCTTCCCATTATTCTTTCCTTTCTTACCAGCTCCAACTAACTCTTCCTCTGAACTTGAATCTGAAAAACCATATCCTGAAGGTGGGGGCTTGTATAATGCATCTTCTGTTGACTCATACCCATCATCACTATCTGAACTCTCAACATCTGCATCATTGTCAACACCATCATCCTCAACACTAGCCTCTTGCACTTCCACTTCCTCAACACTAACACCATCATCATCAATGAACTCTGTATCTTCTATGATTGGATGGTCAAAGTAGATGTAGAATTCATCAGTGTCCTCATTTAGCATTTTATTCTTTTGAAGATCTCTGATCTCTTCTCCATGAACTGGGTGAAGACCAGACTTCAGGTCAGTAGCAGTCGGATCATACCAAAATATTGCCTTATAGTCATGGTAACCCAAGTCCAAAAAAAGTTTCTTCAGGTCAAAGAAACATATCAGATCAATGTCCATTGGGGGAAACTTCTTGACTTCTCCATTGATGTACACAAGTACTCCCGTGTTGTCTCTCACAAAGCTTCCACCGTGGTGAAATACGGGCATCACGTCTTCACTCATCTAAACTAACAAAATAAAAATCTATCACAACTTAAACAAGCAACGAAGCCATTACAAGAGCATTAAAACAGAATTCAATTTTTTAACACCTACATCGGTAATGTTACTATGAAACGTCACAGAATAAATCAATTTAGAACTCTGACTTAACCAACACTAGCAAAATAATATCTTTAATCTACCCTACACATGACATGCATGTTCATCATACATGAATCTTCGCCTCTGAATTAATTCAAAAAATAAATTAAAAGACTTACCTCCAACAATGGCGATATGCACGACAGTCCATCGCCACCACACAGTTGCCGTCAGCCTCGTCAAACGACTGTTACAGACTACACTCAATGTTAACGGAGTTGAGGAAGATGAAGAGTTGCCTTGTAAAATTTGGATAAGGGTTTGGGGTTTCAGGTCATTTAACAGAGCCAAGGGAGAAGGACATGCATTTTTATCCTAGGACCCTATTCAAACGCTGCATTTTAACACATTCATTTCATAAAGTTTGGGGATTAATCTGTCAAACTTAAAATGACGTCGTTTTGATAAGGCTTTAAACGACGTCGTTTTGGCCACGTGTACAAGGACCAACGTGTCCTAGAAGCCTTTAACCTGACACGTCATACTTATCACCTCCACGTAGGAGAAAGAGTGTTCAGTTAACCGACTAAACCTGGAGCAGGGACGTATATGGTACATATTTAATAATTTTGGGGACTGGGAACTTAGTTAATTTTTTTGGGGGACAAATCAGTCGTACGACCAATTCCTTAGGGACCTATTTGGGGTATTACTCAATAAAAAAAAAAGAGAATATTTCTGCACCTGTAAAAGTGGGACTAACAAAGTGCATCAAAAGTACAAAGTTCTCTACTCTACTCTCTACAAATCAAAGAGATTACCTCTCTAAACAAAACACCTAAATTCTATGCCACAATACTTCCTATAGACGGACATAAGAATTAATTATCCCTCCTCGATGTTTGTTAAAATACAAGACTAGAGACATAAAATCTAGTGATATTTATTCTACATATTGATTATTTTATTCATTTCATTTTTCTCGGTAAAATATTTTCTGGTGATTTGGGTTATATTTTTATTATCAATATTTGTTGTTTTTATTGCACTTAAACATAGCTAAATGAATCTAATGATTCAATTTTGATAATATTAAGAGGCCCTTGGAATTTCCAATCCTCTTGATAAGTATGCTAAGACTTCTTTTCAAACTTATATTTTGGTCTTTCTTCTCTTATCAGATTTTCTCAGTTCTTTATCTCGCCTCTTGTAAAAATGGAGGCCATGGAGCGAGAAGTACAGGCAGTAGATTCAGGTATGTCTCATCATAGTCGAATAATGCAGATTTCCACTTTAATTATGATTTTAGAAAGCGCTCAGATCTCCTTATCTGCAGTTTGCTGATAATGTTTTTGGTATACCATAATGGTATACAAAACTGAGCATAGAATTTAACCAGGCTTTGCAAAGCGAAGCTTGCCGTCTTCAACAACTTCAACGCCATACTTCTGCTATTGGTCATCCTTTAAACAGATTCTTTTGGGGTATGCCATAAAAGTGTTGCTATTACATGGTCAATTAGATATCTAGATTTCTCTGTATAATTAAATTACTATTTCATTCTTTTCCATGTACATGAAGGGAATAAGAAGAGCTTGGTTGATGCTATGGAGAAGGGTGTTAATTTGCGGAAGCAAATATTCAAACTATACAAAGATTATTACCATGGTGGATTAATGAAGCTTGTTGTTATTGGTGGAGGTGAATTCCTACTTCCCTACACCATTATTCAATTTAAAGTTTTACAATTTTATTTTAGTCATGTTTTTCTTCCAGCAATAATAAGGTGCTTAGTTTTTTTTTTTCCCCATTCCCAATATGCCAACCAGGGTATGCAGGTTTGCAGCCACTTATACATTTTTAATAGTTGAGAAATAATATACTAGTCTCAAGATTAGGTTCATCATAGATTTATCTTCTACAAAAATGAGATTATTTGTTTAAAGCTCACGCCAGGATTAGGATTGAGACCAATATAAACTGGTATGTTTATACTTTATAGTGATGTGCTTTATGTATAAATGTGTAGACCCTCTTGATGTGCTTGAGAGTTGGGTTGCGGAATTATTTGGAGCTATCAGAAAGGGTCCTCACTGTCTCTGGTGTTGAAAAGGTGATCATAATCTCTTCACTTGTATGGCCTTTCAGATAGAAGAGAGTAAGAGCAAGTAGTGTGTTTAGTGGGACCTCAAACATAAGATTTTTATTTCAATTTCAACTTTATTATTATTATTATTATTATTATTATATTGGATTAAAATTTTTCAGTCAATAGACAAGTGTGAAAACAGTATTGACTAGTTGATGGGTAAATTAACTTGTGTGATCATTCAGATCAGCTTATGCTTTCCAATTTCTACAAATTACTTCTCTTCAATATGGCTTAACTTTGATTTCACTTCCCAGATCTTTGATATCATTGGCTTTGTCTATCAATACCTGAAGTTATTGCATCAAATTCCTCCACAAGAATGGATATTCAGAGAACTTCAAAGCATCGGGAAAATGGATTTTAGATTTGCAGAAGAGCAATGGCAAGATGATTATGCTGCTGAACTCTCAGGTTCTAATTTATCTGCTTGGAGTTGTTTTCTTAAGTTATTTGTTAATCAATAGGATATGGAGAACATGCAACATATGATAGAGATTAAAAAAAAAATTGTTGTCAGTTTGTGTTTATAGCAAAAACTGAACATTTATTTATTATGCTTTCAACCCAATTACAATATATTTTGAAATTTTAGATACTTCCTATGCAGATTTGTTATATCTTTCTGGCTTATTTGAATTATTTCTTGTGCAGAAAATTACTCTTTTATCCGCCAGAGCATGTCATGTATGGTGACTATGTCTACCAGACTTGGGATGAGCAATTGATAAAGCAACTTCTTGGTTTCTTCATTCCAGAAAACATGAGAGTAGAGGTTGTTTCGAAGTTGTTCCTTAAGTCGGAACATGAGTTATCTTTTCACCTTTGGCTAGTTGGCACTTTTATTTATTTCTTTCACTGTTAATCGTTATGTTGAACCATTGGGAATTGATAACTAAACTCAATTGTTAACAAATATATCTGGAAGTTATATTTCCATCATGATGATTGAACAACTTGATGGTGCTACTTTTCAGGTGTCCAATGTGAACCTTAGTTTGGTTCACGTTATGTGAAGAAGACATTGCTCAAGATTTAATGGAGTTATGGAGAAATCTCCAGAAATGAGGCCTCGCTACATCTTCCATCAAAAAATGAGTTCATTCCAAGTGATTTTTCTGTACGTTCTGTTGACATATTTTCGGATTAACTTGAAGGGTGGATATGCTAATGCCCAGAGTTGTGTATTGTTTGAATTGTTCATTCTCCTCCTTAAAGATGAGTTGAATGAATCATATATCTGGTAAATCGTCTGTCTTGCTTGACACTAAAAGTAGAGTCATTCGTCTATATTATATATCCTCCATTAAAAGATGTTGCTCAGTTAGAAATTTTTTGTTGTTTCTGTTATTTATTTACTTCTCTCTTGTTTGGAGGATTTCCTGTCCTTCATACGTTTTGTTTCTGAACAGATTCACTAGGTAATTCTATTTACTACATAGCTTCATACCTTAAGCTTGTAAACTGATTAATTGAGAAAGGTATCTTTTAGAGAGAGGGGCTTCCACTCTTAACTGACTATTCAAACTCCCAACTAATTACTTTTTTTTTTCATTCCAGCTTTCCAAAATATCATCTGCTAGTTTATATGTACAAAATTTTGTATCATAAGATCTGGCTTGAGTTAAAATTAAATCATCTTAGGCAATCTAAGAAACTGTGGTGAATGTAGTACCTTAAATCTTATTTTTAAAGGACTTCATACAACATGTGTCTATCTGTGCAAGCTAGTATTGCAATGTTAGAAACTTCTGTCTCCTATGTTGGCGAAAACTGGAACTGAAGGTCTATGGTTTCAATGAGAAGCTTCCCGTTCTCTTATCTAAAGTTTTATCGGTAGCTAGATCCTTTATTCCTGCTGGCAATCGATTTGAGGTACATCACATATTTCCTTTTATCTCTTATCAAAATGTCTATGTTATCCTTTTTGCCCGGTTCCATAGTTCTGTTTGCTTGTTGATTGTAATGAACCAATCATTATCGTTCAGGTTATAAAAGAAGACATGAAGAGAACTTTGAAGAATACCAACATGAAGCCTTTAAGTCATTCGTCATATTTGAGATTGCAAGTTTTGTGCCGAGCTTTTATGACATTGAGGAAAAGCTGCATCATCTAAATGATTTGTTTCTTGATGATTTGATTGCATTTATCCCCGAACTTCGCTCCAAGGTAGGCATGAAATATTTAATCTTATATGTTATTGTTTGGACTATTTGCAGTCTTTTATTGTCAAGTTTTATTTATTTTCTGTAAAAAAAAAGAATAATGTTTTCAAAAAATACATGCATGGGAAGTGTTATATCCTTAAACCCTAAACCCTAAACTTAATATAACTACTTTGTTTGATGCACTTGTTCTGTTTGTGTGTATGAGAATCTGCTGTCTCAGCTTGATAATGCTTACATTTACAAGAAAGTAGCTACTTCTTGGTAGCTTGTTCTTTGTTTTTTAGTTTTTAATTACTTGGTTTTTAAACATAAGTTCCATGATATATTATAGTTCTCTGTTTATATCAATAATTGTTTGAAATTTATTCCTTTACATCAACCTTGGACAGCTATACATTGAGGGTCTATGCCATGGAAATATTTCAGAAGAAGTAATTGACATATCATATATTTAAGACGAACTTTATAGTAAATCCACTTCCCGTTGAGCTGAGGCACGCTGAGCACGTTATTTGCCTTTCATCCAGTGCCAATCTAGTTAGAGATGTTTGTGTAAAGAACAAGTCAGAAAAGAATTCTGTGGTTGAGGTAATTTCAGTTGGATTATTTTTGTTTGTCACTTTTCATGGATAATTGTTTTTTTTTGAAATTTCTAACAAACTTCTCCTGTTTCTTAATTTGGTATTCAATATTCATGCAGCTATTTTCAAATTGAGCAAGATCTTGGGTGGGATCAATCAAATTGAAAGCTTTAATTGATCTTTTTGAGGAAGTTGTGGATGAGCCGCTTTTCAATCAGCTGAGGTGACTATTGAATGCTATTTTAGTTTCTTGCATTGAGCGTTTAACATTTGTTAATGAAAATATGTTTTCACTTTCCATGGCTTTATGGGTTGTATTCATTTTTATTTCTTTATTTGTTTATTTATTTGTGTGTATCTGGATACAGGACAAAAGAGCAGCTTGGATATGTTGTCGAATGTAGCCTACGGTTAACGTACAGTGTTTTTGGGTTTGTTTCTGTGTCAATCATCTGAGTACGACCCAATTTACGTGCAAGATAGAATCGACAACTTCATAGATGGCGTTGAAGAAATGTTGGTTAGTATTCCTGATTCCTTCTATCTCATTGTTCTGAGATTAATGGCTCCCTCATGAATTGCATTAAATTTGACATGATTTGGGTGCTCAAGAAATTGTAGGCACCCCACTCTTTTCCAAATTAAAAGACTTGTGTTCTAAGGAATTATATGTTGACTGCAGGATGGGCTTGATGATGATTCCTTTGAGAATTACAAAAGTGGGTTACTGGCAAAACTGCTCGAGAAAGATCATTCGCTTAACTACGAGAGCAATCGATTGTGGAGTCAGATTGTTGATACTTGATAAAAGGTGATTTTACGTTTAGTTATATAATAAGTTTGTGGATGATGAGTAAGGAAGACCAACCTTGAAGAAAATGATAACAAAGGATATTGTTTTTCAGGTATATCTTTGATATATCAAAGAAGGAAGCCGAAGAATTGAAGAACATAATAAGCAAGCAAGATGTTCTTGAGGGGTACCGGACATATTTCAGACAGTCGTCTCCGAAGTGCCAGCGACTTCTCACTCGGTTATGGGGCTGCAACACAAAGTTTGAAGATGATGTTGCACTGCCTGAAACTGTGCAAGCCATAAATATCCAGCTTCATTTAAAATGTCATCCGAGTTTTATCCAAATCTTTGTTAAAACCTGAAGATATGCATTTTTGAACTCATGAAGTACCATTCAGATTTGAGAGCCTTTGTTTTTAAAGTGTAAATTACATTTATGTGCGAATTATTATTGATCAATAATATTTTGGAATCGAGGAAAGTCTTCATTCATTGGTAGTTTCTTTTGGCCTTTTGGAGCTTGGTACGCTGTATTATTGTTCTATTTGTTTGTCACATGAAATGATTTATGACAGCATCACAGCATAGTATAATTTTGTGATTTATGTTGCTTTCTCACTGAAATATTGGGTATATAATTATGGATTAATAGTGAAAATGGTATCTAAGATCAAAGGCTTTGAATTGATTGCTAATGTGTTGTTTTCTAACCTTCAAAATGATCAATCTGACTCAAAGTTCTATTTTTAGATACTAATTAGAGGTGTGAATCTTTTGGAGATCAAATTAATACACTTGTAAATTTTTAAAGATTTTTTATCATTATTCCTTAACTAGTGTGTATATGTATATATATCAAGTATGGCCTAATTATTGATATAAAATACATATAATACGAAGCATTGTTAGCAGAACCGGACCGGACCGGCCGGTTCAACCGGAAAACCGGTAAACCGGATCCTATACCAGTTCGGTCCGGTATTTAGACCGCACAAGGAGTTGAACCGGTGTGAACCGGTTAAATCTGGAAAAGAACCGATCGGTCCGACCGAATCGTTTGGGAGTGAAAATTTTTTAAAATGTTTGAGGTGGGGTTCGAACCCCTACCCTCAAAGGAACTAAAATACTCCACAACCACCAGGCTAACGTGCTTTCCATTAAAATAAATGCAAATTATATTACATATAGATATCTTTTATCAAATAGTTTACTTTTGTTTAATTTATTTTAATTTTAATTATAAACTCACTCATTTTTAAATTAATTATATTTTTATTTAACAATAATTATAAACTCATTTATTTTTTTGTAACTATATATAATATCTATTAATATTATTTTTTAATAAATATTTGTAGTATATATAATAGTATAATAGATATAAACTAATTAATAAATGATTAAAATTTAAAAATAATAGTTATTTTAATATAAAAACAAAATTAAAATATTTATGATAGAGTAAAAATAACAAAATATTTATTATTCATGTTCCATATTGTTTTAAAATAACTTTATATTTTTAAAATGTTAGTAAGAAGACAAATATTGGATTTATTTTGCTATGGAAAAAATAGTTAAATCTATATAATATAATATATAATTACTAAGGTTATGAAAATCGGATCGGACCGATCGGTTCAACCGGATTACCGGATTAACTGAAAATCGGTCATCTAGCCAATCCGGTCCACTTTTAAAACCATCCTACAACAAATTAGTAAAAAAATCGATTGAACCGACGGTTAATTGTCGAACCGGACGAATCGACCGGATTTTTGAAAGTGCCGGTTTCTCAAAATCCATCAAACGTCGTGGTTTTGACGGAAAAAATAAAAAATAAAAACAAAAACTGAAGGTGAAGTTTGTGGCTAGAATGGAACTATGGAAGAATATAATAGTAAATTAGTAATGCTGTATTGGATTCTCAAATTCTTGTGCCTGTGATATCCTACACTCTTATTATTTTGAAAACTGAACATAGAAGAAACGATGTTCAGTTTTCAGAATAATAAGTGTGTAGAAACATAATTGATTTTTGTGAAAATCGGACCAGACCGGCCGGTTCGGCTGATCTACAAAATCGTTTTGCAAAAAACTGGTTAAAAAACAGGTAAAATCGGCGGTTAACCAGTGAACCGACCAAACTGGCCGAATTTTTTAAAGATCCAGTTTTGTGACTTGCATAAAAAACTACGTCGTTTTGACGTTAGGAAGAAAAAAAAAAGAAAAGAAACCCTAACTAACACACAGTTCCAATTCCCTTTCAACCCATTAGCACCTAGTCCCAATTCCTTCACTAGGCAAACCCTATCAGAGCAAACACCGCCGCCACTGTTAGGCCCCAGCCCCACCAGCCACCGTCAGCCCCCCAGTCACCGCCACTCTCTTCTTCCTCACCTTCTCTGTGCTTGTCGCGAAGCCTACCAGCTGCCGCTACTCTTCTCCTCCTCACCGTATATGTGCTCATCGTGAAGCCCGCCTTTGTGATCGTCGGCGGCGGCAGTGACAGAGGGTACCATCGTCGGTCTTGTTCTCGTTGCCGTCCTGGATGTCTGCTTGGCTTCTCTCTCTTCAAGCTCGCTCTCTCTCCCTCTCCGATCTCACTCTGTCTCACGCGAAACGCGAACGTCTCTGCTCGCTTGTCCTCCTCGCCGTCACCTCCGTTTAATTGCTCGGCCATCACCTCCTCGTGAACGTCTCTGTTACTCGGCTGCCTTGTCTTCTCCAGTGAGCACTCCTCCATTACTTCTTCAGTCCTAATTTTTTTCTGAAATTAATTATGATTAATCATACTTCTGAGCATAGTTTTAAAATCGAACCGAATCAGCCAGTTCAACTGAATTAACCGAAAATCGATCATATGGTCGGTTCAGTTAACTCCAAAAACCGTTTAAAAAACCGGTAAAAGAACCGGCTGAACCGGTAGTTAACCGGTGAACCGTCGGAACCGGCCGGGTTTTTTAAGAATTCCGGTTCAAAGCTACACTCAAAACGTCGTCGTTTTAACTTTAGATATATGAAAAAAAAAACCCCTATGAACAATGAGGAAACCCTAGCCGCTCCATACCACCATCCTACCCCTCTCTTTCTCTCTGAAAACTTGGAGACTGGAGTGAAGAACCCAGCCCCAAACCTCCTTGGAGCAGCACCCAGCCACCATCCACTCTTCGTCGCCGAACTCTTCTCCTCGGCAGGAGGGTGCTGTCGTCGCTCAACGTTCCTCTTCTCGCCCTATTCTCGTCGTCTGCTCGTGGTTGCTCGATCCTCCTCTGGCGACGTTCCTCCCTCGGCAGATCTGCTGGAGCTACTCTCGTCAAACGTCTCTGCTCGTCATGAAGCCCGCCTCTTCCCTCATCATCAAGCCCGTCTCTGCTCGGAGCTCTTCTCGTCGCCATCGTGTCTCTCTCTTCAAGCTCTCTGTCTCCCTCCCACGGTTGCTTACTCACAGTAGCAACCCTTGCTTTCACCTTCATCCTCCGACGGTTGTTCAAGTCCACTGCTCTTCTGACTTTGAGTTAATTTTTCTGGATTTGAGTTATTTTTTTTTGAAATAATATGGTTGATTGTTGATGGTATTTTGTTAATTGTGTTGATTTCTGATTTATTGTCTAATTGTAATGGATTTTAATTTCTGAGTTTGTCATCTGAACTTCTGTTGATTGTGTTCTGAATTTCTGATGTTGCATGTGTTGTTGGTTTGTTGATAAGATAGAAATTGTATAAATCCCGGTTGGTGTGTTGTTGGTGTTGTTAACTGTATTTGATTTGTGCAAGTTTGTATTGGTGATGGTTGCTGATTATAAATTTTTATTGCAAGGTGTCTGAGAAGAAGGCTGAAGAAAGTTGAGCCCTCTTGAAAGCTGAGCATTAGCTTGGGATGAAGCAAAACGTGGTAATTATCTGCCCAGGTATATTATTATTATTTCAGAATAATAGAGTGTAGGAACATGATTGATTTTTGTGACAGAGAAATAATAGAGATGATTGATTTTGTGACAGAGATTAAGATTTGAGAGAAAGCAAAGCTGAAAACATAAGATCTTGTGACAGAGATTAAGATTTGAGAGAAAGCAAAGCTGAAAAAATAATAGAGATCATTGATTTTGTGACAGAGATTAAGATTTGAGAGAGAAAGCAAAGCTGAAAAAATAATAGAGATGATTGTCAGAGATTAAGATTTGAGAGAAAGCAAAACTGAAACTTGCATGTGCTTGTTACATGGTATGCCCCTCCAATAAGTTAAAGAGTGAATTGTGAATATAATTATAATCAATATATCATTGTCCGGTTGTTACATTATTTTTTTCTCCATAATTAGTTATAAATTATTATGTTGTCTTTATTTATTTCTATTTTATTTCATCTTGCAAATTTAATTTAATATTAAACTAAAAAAGTAATAAATAATAATAATATATTTTTTGAAATTAACAAATTAATTAATTATCTAACTAAAGATTAATTTTTAACCATAAGTGAAATTATTAATACCTTTTTTCTGTTATAAAAAATAAACAGAGATAAGAAATGACATTATCTAATTTATTTATATAAAAGAATTTTGCAGATGGTTCAGGTCACAATAGTCCTTGTGTCAGTTGTGTGAGGGTGAGGCACATGTTTGAGAATGAGATGACACCAATGCTAGCCAAGAGCCTTCAAGAACCGGTACGCGGATTCGAGCCAATACTCCGGCAACTAGGAGTCTAATTCACTCTGGGGCTTCAACTCCGGTGATGCCCCGAAATGGTGGGATGGAAATTGGAATCTCATTCTGGCGAGGGTCATCAAGGATCATGGAATCCTTCTTGCAAGGTGTCTGAGAAGAAGGCTGAAGATCATGCAAGGAAGTTGAGCCCTCTTGAAAGCTGAGCATTGGCTTGGGATGAAGCAGAATGTGCCAAGTATATGCCCAGGTATATTATTATTTACATGATATGATCTGAACTTGTTTTGCGACGATGATTCTACTAGTTTGTTTAATATGTCAAGCCTTTAACTTGATATAAACTTTTCAATTTTTTAAATTTCTCTTATAAAAATATGCCTTAGTCTAGGTGAGTTTTCAGAAGTAGTCAATGAATTGATGCAGTTTGTTTGTGAAAAATTGAATGTATAGGTTCAGGCATGAAGAGGTGAGGATTCAATCATGTTATATGTACGGTGCCAAACTGCCATTCAACACCACTACCATTCAAAAAAGCGGTGAAGAGATTATACAGCATTTGGACCTGGGAAATTCTAAATAGTAGTAGTTGCAGGAAAGTTGTTACTCCGTTTTCTTCATTTCCATTATGTGAGTACTAGCTCTAAGTGTCCTTGTAAAGTCTAATCATCCAAAGGACAAGATTGGATTATAGTTTATTTAGGCCGAACAAACTTTAACATTCAAACGCATGTTTATTCTATTATGGAAACTAATCGAAAATAAAAGGAGAGGAGCATTCTTCCTCTTTCATTGCGAGGGAACAAAAAAAAGCAGAGAGTGAGAGAACAAAAAAAACAGAGAGTGAATCCCATGGCTCATCTCAAAATATTTGCAACTTTCCTTTTTTTTATCATGTGTGTGCGGGTATTATCTAATAATAATGATAGTGAAATTAGTCACAAAGAAGCTGAGTACTTGTTGAAGTTTAAAGAAGCCGTACACAATCTTCCCTCTAATTGGTTCGATAATGATACTGTTATGTGCGATTGGGTTGGTGTGGTTTGTGGTTACTTTCCCGCCACTAATTTTCGATATATAGAAAAGATCCAGCTCAATTCAAGGCACCTCACCGGAACAATTCCTTCGGATATTAACAAGTCTCTTGTTAATTTACGCTATTTGATCTTGGAAACAAAAATTAACAAGAGACTTGTTAATATCCGAAGGAATTGTTCCGATGAGGTGCCTTGAATTGAGCTGGATCTTTCTATATATCGAAAATTAGTGGCGGGAAAGTAACCACAAACCACACCAACCCAATCGCACATAACAGTATCATTATCGAACCAATTAGAGGGAAGATTGTGTACGGCTTCTTTAAACTTCAACAAGTACTCAGCTTCTTTATGACTAATTTCACTATCATTATTATTAGATAATACCCGCACACATGATAAAAAAAGGAAAGTTGCAAACATTTTGAGATGAGCCATGGGATTCACTCTTTGTTTTTTTGTTCTCTCACTCTGCTTTTTTTTGTTCTCGCAATGAAAGAGGAAGAATGCTCCTCTCCTTTTATTTTCGATTAGTTCCATAATAGAATAAACATGCGTTTGAATGTTAAAGTTTGTTCGGCCTAAATAAACTATAATCCAATCTTGTCCTTTGGATGATTAGACTTTACAAGGACACTTAGAGCTAGTACTCACATTTTGGACCTGGAAATTCTAAATAGTAGTAGTTGCAGGAAAGTTGTTACTCCGTTTTCATTTCCATTATGTGAGTACTAGCTCTAAGTGTCCTTGTAAAGTCTAATCATCCAAAGGACAAGATTGGATTATAGTTTATTTAGGCCGAACAAACTTTAACATTCAAACGCAGCGGGTATTATCTAAGAATAATGATAGTGAAATTAGTCATAAAGAAGCTGAGTACTTGTTGAAGTTTAAAGAAGCGTACACAATCTTCCCTCTAATTGGTTCGATAATGATACTGTTATGTGCGATTGGTTGGTGGTTTGTGGTTACTTTCCCGCCACTAATTTTCGATATATAGAAAAGATCCAGCTCAATTCAAGGCACCTCACCGGAACAATTCCTTCGGATATTAACAAGTCTCTTGTTAATTTTGTTGGATCAAAAAAAATTAACAAGAGACTTGTTAATATCCGAAGGAATTGTTCCGGTGAGGTGCCTTGAATTGAGCTGGATCTTTTCTATATATCGAAAATTAGTGGGGAAAGTAACCACAAACCACACCAACCCAATCGCACATAACAGTATCATTATCGAACCAATTAGAGGGAAGATTGTGTACGGCTTCTTTAAACTTCAACAAGTACTCAGCTTCTTTATGACTAATTTCACTATCATTATTATTAGATAATACCCGCACACACATGATAAAAAAAGGAAAGTTGCAAACATTTGAGATGAGCCATGGGATTCACTCTGTTTTTTTTGTTCTCACTCTCTGCTTTTTTGTTCTCTCGCAATGAAAGAGGAAGAATGCTCCTCCTTTTATTTTCGATTAGTTTCCATAATAGAATAAACATGCGTTTGAATGTTAAAGTTTGTTCGGCCTAAATAAACTATAATCCAATCTTGTCCTTTGGATGATTAGACTTTACAAGGACACTTAGAGCTAGTACTCACATTTTGGACTGGGAATTCTAAATAGTAGTAGTTGCAGGAAAGTTGTTACTCCGTTTTTTCATTTCCATTATGTGAGTACTAGCTCTAAGTGTCCTTGTAAAGTCTAATCATCCAAAGGACAAGATTGGATTATAGTTTATTTAGGCGAACAAACTTTAACATTCAAACGCATGTTTATTCTATTATGGAAACTAATCGAAAAAAAGGAGAGGAGCATTCTTCCTCTTCATTGCGAGGGAACAAAAAAAAGCAGAGAGTGAGAGAACAAAAAAAAAGAGAGTGAATCCATGGCTCATCTCAAAATGTTGCAACTTTCCTTTTTTTATCAGGTGTGTGCGGGTATTATCTAATAATAATGATAGTGAAATTAGTCACAAAGAAGCTGAGTACTTGTTGAAGTTTAAAGAAGCCGTACACAATCTTCCCTCTAATTGGTTCGATAATGATACTGTTATGTGCGATTGGGTCGGTGTGGTTTGTGGTTACTTTCCCGCCACTAATTTTCGATATAGAAAAGATCCAGCTCAATTCAAGGCACCTCACCGGAACAATTCCTTCGGATATTAACAAGTCTTGTTAATTTACGCTTTTGATTGGAAACAAAAATTAACAAGAGACTTGTATCCGAAGGATTGTTCCGGTGAGGTGCCTTGAATTGAGCTGGATCTTTTCTATATATCGAAAAATTAGTGGCGGGAAAGTAACCACAAACCACACCAACCCAATCGCACATAACAGTATCATTATCGAACCAATTAGAGGGAAGATTGTGTACGGCTTCTTTAAACTTCAACAAGTACTCAGCTTCTTATGACTAATTCACTATCATTATTATTAGATAATACCCGCACACACATGATAAAAAAAAGGAAAGTTGCAAACATTTTGAGATGAGCCATGGGATTCACTCTTTGTTTTTTGTTCTCTCACTCTTGCTTTTTTTGTTCTCTCGCAATGAAAGAGGAAGAATGCTCTCTCCTTTTATTTTCGATTAGTTTCCATAATAGAATAAACATGCGTTTGAATGTTAAAGTTTGTTCGGCCTAAATAAACTATAATCCAATCTTGTCCTTTGGATGATTAGACTTTACAAGGACTTAGAGCTAGTACTCACATTGGACTGGGAAATCTAAATAGTAGTAGTTGCAGGAAAGTGTTACTCCGTTTTCTTCATTTCCATTATGTGAGTACTAGCTCTAAGTGTCCTTGTAAAGTCTAATCATCCAAAGGACAAGATTGGATTATAGTTTATTTAGGCCGAACAAACTTTAACATTCAAACGCATGTTTATTCTATTATGGAAACTAATCGAAAATAAAAGGAGAGGAGCATTCTTCCTCTTTCATTGCGAGGGAACAAAAAAAAGCAGAGAGTGAGAGAACAAAAAAAACAGAGAGTGAATCCCATGGCTCATCTCAAAATGTTTGCAACTTTCCCTTTTTTTATCATGTGTGTGCGGGTATTATCTAATAATAATGATAGTGAAATTAGTCACAAAGAAGCTGAGTACTTGTTGAAGTTTAAAGAAGCCGTACACAATCTTCCCTCTAATTGGTCGATAATGATACTGTTATGTGCGATTGGGTCGGTGGTTTGTGGTTACTTTCCCGCCACTAATTTTCGATATATAGAAAAGATCCAGCTCAATTCAAGGCACCTCACCGGAACAATTCCTTCGGATATTAACAAGTCTCTTGTTAATTTACGCTATTTGATCTTGGAAAAAAAATTAACAAGAGACTTGTTAATATCGAAGGAATTGTTCCGGTGAGGTGCCTTGAATTGAGCTGGATCTTTTCTATATATCGAAAATTAGTGGCGGGAAAGTACCACAAACCACACCAACCCAATCGCACATAACAGTATCATTATCGAACCAATTAGAGGGAAGATTGTGTAGGCTTCTTTAAACTTCAACAAGTACTCAGCTTTTATGACTAATTTCACTATCATTATTATTAGATAATACCCGCACACACATGATAAAAAAAAGGAAAGTTGCAAACATTTTGAGATGAGCCATGGGATTCACTCTTTGTTTTTTTTGTTCTCTCACTCTCTGCTTTTTTTTGTTCTCTCGCAATGAAAGAGGAAGAATGCTCCTCTCCTTTTATTTTCGATTAGTTTCCATAATAGAATAAACATGCGTTTGAATGTTAAAGTTTGTTCGGCCTAAATAAACTATAATCCAATCTTGTCCTTTGGATGATTAGACTTTACAAGGACACTTAGAGCTAGTACTCACATTTTGGACCTGGAAATTCTAAATAGTAGTAGTTGCAGGAAAGTTTTACTCCGTTTCTTCATTTCCATTATGTGAGTACTAGCTCTAAGTGTCCTTGTAAAGTCTAATCATCCAAAGGACAAGATTGGATTATAGTTTATTTAGGCCGAACAAACTTTAACATTCAAACGCATGTTTATTCTATTATGGAAACTAATCGAAAATAAAGGAGAGGAGCATTCTTCCTCTTTCATTGCGAGGGAACAAAAAAAGCAGAGAGTGAAGAACAAAAAAAACAGAGTGAATCCCATGGCTCATCTCAAATGTTTGCAACTTTCCCTTTTTTTATCATGTGTGTGCGGGTATTATATAATAATGATAGTGAAATTAGTCACAAAGAAGCTGAGTACTTGTGAAGTTTAAAGAAGCCGTACACAATCTTCCCTCTAATTGGTTCGATAATGATACTGTTATGTGCGCTTGGGTTGGTGTGGTTTGTGGTTACTTTCCCGCCACTAATTTTCGATATATAGAAAAGATCCAGCTCAATTCAAGGCACCTCACCGGAACAATTCCTTCGGATATTAACAAGTCTTGTTAATTTACGCTATTTTGATCTTGGAAACAAAAATTAACAAGAGACTTGTTAATATCCGAAGGAATTGTTCCGGTGAGGTGCCTTGAATTGAGCTGGATCTTTTCTATATATCGAAAATTAGTGGCGGGAAAGTAACCACAAACCACACCAACCCAATCGCACATAACAGTATCATTATCGAACCAATTAGAGGGAAGATTGTGTACGGCTTCTTTAAACTTCAACAAGTACTCAGCTTCTTTATGACTAATTTCACTATCATTATTATTAGATAATACCCGCACACACATGATAAAAAAAAGGAAAGTTGCAAACATTTTGAGATGAGCCATGGGATTCACTCTTTGTTTTTTTTGTTCTCTCACTCTCTGCTTTTTTTTGTTCTCTCGCAATGAAAGAGGAAGAATGCTCCTCTCCTTTTATTTCGATTAGTTTCCATAAAAAAAAACATGCGTTTGAATGTTAAAGTTTGTTCGGCCTAAATAAACTATAATCCAATCTTGTCCTTTGGATGATTAGACTTTACAAGGACACTTAGAGCTAGTACTCACATTTTGGACCTGGGAAATTCTAAATAGTAGTAGTTGCAGGAAAGTTGTTACTCCTTTCTTCATTTCCATATGTGAGTACTAGCTCTAAGTGTCCTTGTAAAGTCTAATCATCCAAAGGACAAGATTGGATTATAGTTTATTTAGGCCGAACAAACTTTAACATTCAAACGCATGTTTATTCTATTATGGAAACTAATCGAAAATAAAAGGAGAGGAGCATTCTTCTCTTTCATTGCGAGGGAACAAAAAAAAGCAGAGAGTGAGAACAAAAAAAAACAGAGAGTGAATCCCATGGCTCATCTCAAAATGTTGCAACTTTCCTTTTTTTTTTATCATGTGTGTGCGGGTATTATCTAATAATAATGATAGTGAAATTAGTCACAAAGAAGCTGAGTACTTGTTGAAGTTTAAAGAAGCCGTACACAATCTTCCCTCTAATGGTTCGATAATGATACTGTTATGTGCGATTGGGTGGTGTGGTTTGTGGTTACTTTCCCGCCACTAATTTCGATATATAGAAAAGATCCAGCTCAATTCAAGGCACCTCACCGGAACAATTCCTTCGAATATTAACAAGTCTCTTGTTAATTACGCTATTTTGATCTTGGAAACAAAAAATTAACAAGAGACTTGTTAATATCCGAAGGAATTGTTCCGGTGAGGTGCCTTGAATTGAGCTGGATCTTTTCTATATATCGAAAATTAGTGGCGGGAAAGTAACCACAAACCACACCAACCCAATCGCACATAACAGTATCATTATCGAACCAATTAGAGGGAAGTTTGTGTACGGCTTCTTTAAACTTCAACAAGTACTCAGCTTCTTTATGACTAATTTCACTATCATTATTATTAGATAATACCCGCACACACATGATAAAAAAAAGGAAAGTTGCAAACATTTTGAGATGAGCCATGGGATTCACTCTTTGTTTTTTTTGTTCTCTCACTCTCTGGTTTTTTTTGTTCTCTCGCAATGAAAGAGGAAGAATGCTCCTCTCCTTTTATTTTCGATTAGTTTCCATAATAGAATAAACATGCGTTTGAATGTTAAAGTTTGTTCGGCCTAAATAAACTATAATCCAATCTTGTCCTTTGGATGATTAGACTTTACAAGGACACTTAGAGCTAGTACTCACATTTTGGACCTGGGAAATTCTAAATAGTAATAGTTGCAGGAAAGTTGTTACTCCGTTTTCTTCATTTCCATTATGTGAGTACTAGCTCTAAGTGTCCTTGTAAAGTCTAATCATCCAAAGGACAAGATTGGATTATAGTTTATTTAGGCCGAACAAACTTTAACATTCAAACGCATGTTTATTCTATTATGGAAACTAATCGAAAATAAAAGGAGAGGAGCATTCTTCCTCTTTCATTGCGAGGGAACAAAAAAAAGCAGAGAGTGAGAGAACAAAAAAAACAGAGAGTGAATCCCATGGCTCATCTCAAAATGTTTGTAACTTTCCTTTTTTTTTATCATGTGTGTGCGGGTATTATCTAATAATAATGATAGTGAAATTAGTCACAAAGAAGCTGAGTACTTGTTGAAGTTTAAAGAAGCCGTACACAATCTTCCCTCTAATTGGTTCGATAATGATACTGTTATGTGCGATTGGGTTGGTGTGGTTTGTGGTTACTTTCCCGACACTAATTTTCGATATATAGAAAAGATCCAGCTCAATTCAAGGCACCTCACCGGAACAATTCCTTCGGATATTAACAAGTCTCTTGTTAATTTTTGTTTCCAAGATCAAAATAGCGTAAATTAACAAGAGACTTGTTAATATCCGAAGGAATTGTTCCGGTGAGGTGCCTTGAATTGAGCTGGATCTTTTCTATATATCGAAAATTAGTGTCGGGAAAGTAACCACAAACCACACCAACCCAATCGCACATAACAGTATCATTATCGAACCAATTAGAGGGAAGATTGTGTACGGCTTCTTTAAACTTCAACAAGTACTCAGCTTCTTTATGACTAATTTCACTATCATTATTATTAGATAATACCCGCACACACATGATAAAAAAAAGGAAAGTTGCAAACATTTTGAGATGAGCCATGGGATTCACTCTTTGTTTTTTTTGTTCTCTCACTCTCTGCTTTTTTTTGTTCTCTCGCAATGAAAGAGGAAGAATGCTCCTCTCCTTTTATTTCGATTAGTTTCCATATAGAATAAACATGCGTTTGAATGTTAAAGTTTGTTCGGCCTAAATAAACTATAATCCAATCTTATCCTTTGGATGATTAGACTTTACAAGGACACTTAGAGCTAGTACTCACATTTTGGACATGGGAAATTCTAAATAGTAGTAGTTGCAGGAAAGTTGTTACTCCGTTTTCTTCATTTCCATTATGTGAGTACTAGCTCTAGGTGTCCTTGTAAAGTCTAATCATTCAAAGGACAAGATTGGATTATAGTTTATTTAGGCCGAACAAACTTTAACATTCAAACGCATGTTTATTCTATTATGGAAACTAATCGAAAATAAAAGGAGAGGAGCATTCTTCCTCTTTCATTGCGAGGGAACAAAAAAAAGCAGAGAGTGAGAGAACAAAAAAAACAGAGAGTGAATCCCATGGCTCATCTCAAAATGTTTGCAACTTTCCTTTTTTTTTATCATGTGTGTGCGGGTATTATCTAATAATAATGATAGTGAAATTAGTCACAAAGAAGCTGAGTACTTGTTGAAGTTTAAAGAAGCCGTACACAATCTTCTCTCTAATTGGTTCGATAATGATACTGTTATGTGTCATTGGGTTGGTGTGGTTTGTGGTTACTTTCCCGACACTAATTTTCGATATATAGAAAAGATCCAGCTCAATTCAAGGCACCTCACCGGAACAATTCCTTCGGATATTAACAAGTCTCTTGTTAATTTACGCTATTTTGATCTTGGAAACAAAATTAACAAGAGACTTGTTAATATCCGAAGGAATTGTTCCGGTGAGGTGCCTTGAATTGAGCTGGATCTTTTCTATATATCGAAAATTAGTGGCGGGAAAGTAAACCAAACCACACCAACCCAATCGCACATACAGTATCATTATCGAACCAATTAGAGGGAAGATTGTGTACGGCTTCTTTAAACTTCAACAAGTACTCAGCTTCTTTATGACTAATTCACTATCATATTATTAGATAATACCCGCACACACATGATAAAAAAAAAGGAAAGTTGCAAACATTTGAGATGAGCCATGGGATTCACTCTTTGTTTTTTGTTCTCACTCTCTGCTTTTTTTTGTTCTCTCGCAATGAAAGAGGAAGAATGCTCCTCTCCTTTTATTTTCGATTAGTTTCCATAATAGAATAAACATGCGTTTGAATGTTAAAGTTTGTTCGGCCTAAATAAACTATAATCCAATCTTGTCCTTTGGATGATTAGACTTTACAAGGACACTTAGAGCTAGTACTCACATTTTGGACCTGGGAAATTCTAAATAGTAGTAGTTGCAGGAAAGTTGTTACTCCGTTTTCTTCATTTCCATTATGTGAGTACTAGCTCTAAGTGTCCTTGTAAAGTCTAATCATCCAAAGGACAAGATTGGATTATAGTTTATTTAGGCCGAACAAACTTTAACATTCAAACGCATGTTTATTCTATTATGGAAACTAATCGAAAATAAAAGGAGAGGAAATTTCTTCCTCTTTCATTGCGAGGGAACAAAAAAAACAGAGAGTGAGAGAACAAAAAAAACAGAGAGTGAATCCCATGGCTCATCTCAAAATGTTTGCAACTTTCCTTTTTTTTATCATGTGTGTGCGGGTATTATCTAATAATAATGATAATGAAATTAGTCACAAAGAAGCTGAGTACTTGTTGAAGTTTAAAGAAGCCGTACACAATCTTCCCTCTAATTGGTTCGATAATGATACTGTTATGTGCGATTGGGTTGGTGTGGTTTGTGGTTACTTTCCCGACACTAATTTTCGATATATAGAAAAGATCCAGCTCAATTCAAGGCACCTCACCGGAACAATTCCTTCGGATATTAACAAGTCTCTTGTTAATTTACGCTATTTTGATCTTGCAAACAAAAATTAACAAGAGACTTGTTAATATCCGAAGGAATTGTTCCGGTGAGGTGCCTTGAATTGAGCTGGATCTTTTCTATATATCGAAAATTAGTGGCGGGAAAGTAACCACAAACCACACCAACCCAATCGCACATAACAGTATCATTATCGAACCAATTAGAGGGAAGATTGTGTACGGCTTCTTTAAACTTCAACAAGTACTCAGCTTCTTTATGACTAATTTCACTATCATTATTATTAGATAATACCCGCACACACATGATAAAAAAAAAGGAAAGTTGCAAACATTTGAGATGAGCCATGGGATTCACTCTCTGTTTTTTTTGTTCTCTCACTCTCTGCTTTTTTTTGTTCTCTCGCAATGAAAGAGGAAGAATGCTCCTCTCCTTTTATTTTCGATTAGTTTCCATAATAGAATGAACATGCGTTTGAATGTTAAAGTTTGTTCGGCCTAAATAAACTATAATCCAATCTTGTCCTTTGGATGATTAGACTTTACAAGGACACTTAGAGCTAGTACTCACATTTTGGACCTGGGAAATTCTAAATAGTAGTAGTTGCAGGAAAGTTTACTCCGTTTTTCATTTCCATATGTGAGTACTAGCTCTAAGTGTCCTTGTAAAGTCTAATCATCCAAAGGACAAGATTGGATTATAGTTATTTAGGCCGAACAAACTTTAACATTCAAACGCATGTTTATTCTATTATGGAAACTAATCGAAAATAAAAGGAGAGGAGCATTCTTCCTCTTTCATTGCGAGGGAACAAAAAAAAGCAGAGAGTGAGAGAACAAAAAAACAGAGAGTGAATCCCATGGCTCATCTCAAAATGTTTGCAACTTTCCTTTTTTTATCATGTGTGCGGGTATTATCTAATAATAATGATAGTGAAATTAGTCACAAAGAAGCTGAGTACTTGTTGAAGTTTAAAGAAGCCGTACACAATCTTCCCTCTAATTGGTTCGATAATGATACTGTTATGTGCGATTGGGTTGGTGTGGTTTGTGGTTACTTTCCCGACACTAATTTTCGATATATAGAAAAGATCCAGCTCAATTCAAGGCACCTCACCGGAACAATTCCTTCGGATATTAACAAGTCTCTTGTTTTTACGCTTTTGATCTTGGAACAAAAATTAACAAGAGACTTGTTAATATCCGAAGGAATTGTTCCGGTGAGGTGCCTTGAATTGAGCTGGATCTTTTCTATATATCGAAAATTAGTGCGGGAAAGTAACCACAAACCACACCAACCCAATCGCACATAACAGTATCATTATCGAACCAATTAGAGGAAGATTGTGTACGGCTTCTTTAAACTTCAACAAGTACTCAGCTTTTTGACTAATTTCACTATCATTATTATTAGATAATACCCGCACACATGATAAAAAAAAAGGAAAGTTGCAAACATTTTGAGATGAGCCATGGGATTCACTCTCTGTTTTTTTTGTTCTCTCACTCTCTGCTTTTTTTTGTTCTCTCGCAATGAAAGAGGAAGAATGCTCCTCTCCTTTATTTTCGATTAGTTTCCATAATAGAATGAACATGCGTTTGAATGTTAAAGTTTGTTCGGCCTAAATAAACTATAATCCAATCTTGTCCTTTGGATGATTAGACTTTACAAGGACACTTAGAGCTAGTACTCACATTTTGGGCCTGGGAAATTCTAAATAGTAGTAGTTGCAGGAAAGTTGTTACTCCGTTTTCTTCATTTCCATTATGTGAGTACTAGCTCTAAGTGTCCTTGTAAAGTCTAATCATCCAAAGGACAAGATTGGATTATAGTTTATTTAGGCCGAACAAACTTTAACATTCAAACGCATGTTTATTCTATTATGGAAACTAATCGAAAATAAAAGGAGAGGAGCATTCTTCCTCTTTCATTGCGAGGGAACAAAAAAAAGCAGAGAGTGAGAAAACAAAAAAAACAGAGAGTGAATCCCATGGCTCATCTCAAAATGTTTGCAACTTTCCTTTTTTTTATCATGTGTGTGCGGGTATTATCTAATAATAATGATAGTGAAATTAGTCACAAAGAAGCTGAGTACTTGTTGAAGTTTAAAGAAGCCGTACACAATCTTCCCTCTAATTGGTTCGATAATGATACTGTTATGTGCGATTGGGTTGGTGTGGTTTGTGGTTACTTTCCCGCCACTAATTTTCGATATATAGAAAAGATCCAGCTCAATTCAAGGCACCTCACCGGAACAATTCCTTCGGATATTAACAAGTCTCTTGTTAATTTACGCTATTTTGATCTTGGAAACAAAAATTAACAAGAGACTTGTTAATATCCGAAGGAATTGTTCCGATGAGGTGCCTTGAATTGAGCTGGATCTTTTCTATATATCGAAAATTAGTGGCGGGAAAGTAACCACAAACCACACCAACCCAATCGCACATAACAGTATCATTATCGAACCAATTAGAGGGAAGATTGTGTACGGCTTCTTTAAACTTCAACAAGTACTCAGCTTCTTTATGACTAATTTCACTATCATTATTATTAGATAATACCCGCACACACATGATAAAAAAAAAGGAAAGTTGCAAACATTTTGAGATGAGCCATGGGATTCACTCTCTGTTTTTTTTGTTCTCTCACTCTCTGCTTTTTTTTGTTCTCTCGCAATGAAAGAGGAAGAATGCTCCTCTCCTTTTATTTTCGATTAGTTTCCATAATAGAATGAACATGCGTTTGAATGTTAAAGTTTGTTCGGCCTAAATAAACTATAATCCAATCTTGTCCTTTGGATGATTAGACTTTACAAGGACACTTAGAGCTAGTACTCACATTTTGGGCCTGGGAAATTCTAAATAGTAGTAGTTGCAGGAAAGTTGTTACTCCGTTTTCTTCATTTCCATTATGTGAGTACTAGCTCTAAGTGTCCTTGTAAAGTCTAATCATCCAAAGGACAAGATTGGATTATAGTTTATTTAGGCCGAACAAACTTTAACATTCAAACGCATGTTTATTCTATTATGGAAACTAATCGAAAATAAAAGGAGAGGAGCATTCTTCCTCTTTCATTGCGAGGGAACAAAAAAAAGCAGAGAGTGAGAGAACAAAAAAAACAGAGAGTGAATCCCATGGCTCATCTCAAAATGTTTGCAACTTTTCTTTTTTTTTTATCATGTGTGTGCGGGTATTATCTAATAATAATGATAGTGAAATTAGTCACAAAGAAGCTGAGTACTTGTTGAAGTTTAAAAAAGTCGTACACAATCTTCCCTCTAATTGGTTCGATAATGATACTGTTATGTGCGATTGGGTTGGTGTGGTTTGTGGTTACTTTCCCGCCACTAATTTTCGATATATAGAAAAGATCCAGCTCAATTCAAGGCACCTCACCGGAACAATTCCTTCGGATATTAACAAGTCTCTTGTTAATTTACGCTATTTGATCTTGGAAACAAAAATTAACAAGAGACTTGTTAATATCCGAAGGAATTGTTCCGATGAGGTGCCTTGAATTGAGCTGGATCTTTTCTATATATCGAAAATTAGTGGCTGGAAAGTAACAACAAACCACACCAACCCAATCGCACATAACAGTATCATTATCGAACCAATTAGAGGGAAGATTGTGTACGGCTTCTTTAAACTTCAACAAGTACTCAGCTTCTTTATGACTAATTTCACTATCATTATTATTAGATAATACCCGCACACACATGATAAAAAAAAGGAAAGTTGCAAACATTTTGAGATGAGCCATGGGATTCACTCTTGTTTTTTTGTTCTCTCACTCTCTGCTTTTTTTGTTCTCTCGCAATGAAAGAGGAAGAATGCTCCTCTCCTTTTATTTTCGATTAGTTTCCATAATAGAATAAACATGCGTTTGAATGTTAAAGTTTGTTCGGCCTAAATAAACTATAATCCAATCTTGTCCTTTGGATGATTAGACTTTACAAGGACACTTAGAGCTAGTACTCACATTTGGACCTGGGAAATTCTAAATAGTAGTAGTTGCAGGAAAGTTGTTACTCGTTTTCTTCATTTCCATTATGTGAGTACTAGCTCTAAGTGTCCTTGTAAAGTCTAATCATCCAAAGGACAAGATTGGATTATAGTTTATTTAGGCCGAACAAACTTTAACATTCAAACGCATGTTTATTCTATTATGGAAACTAATCGAAAATAAAAGGAGAGGAGCATTCTTCCTCTTTCATTGCGAGAGAACAAAAAAAAGCAGAGAGTGAGAGAACAAAAAAAACAGAGAGTGAATCCCATGGCTCATCTCAAAATGTTTGCAACTTTCCTTTTTTTTTATCATGTGTGTGCGGGTATTATCTAATAATAATGATAGTGAAATTAGTCATAAAGAAGCTGAGTACTTGTTGAAGTTTAAAGAAGCCGTACACAATCTTCCCTCTAATTGGTTCGATAATGATACTGTTATGTGCGCTTGGGTTGGTGTGGTTTGTGGTTACTTTCCCGCCACTAATTTTCGATATATAGAAAAGATCCAGCTCAATTCAAGGCACCTCACCGGAACAATTCCTTCGGATATTAACAAGTCTCTTGTTAATTTACGCTATTTTGATCTTGGAAACAAAAATTAACAAGAGACTTGTTAATATCCGAAGGAATTGTTCCGGTGAGGTGCCTTGAATTGAGCTGGATCTTTTCTATATATCGAAAATTAGTGGCGGGAAAGTAACCACAAACCACACCAACCCAATCGCACATAACAGTATCATTATCGAACCAATTAGAGGGAAGATTGTGTACGGCTTCTTTAAACTTCAACAAGTACTCAGCTTCTTTATGACTAATTTCACTATCATTATTATTAGATAATACCCGCACACACATGATAAAAAAAAAGGAAAGTTGCAAACATTTTGAGATGAGCCATGGGATTCACTCTTTGTTTTTTTTGTTCTCTCACTCTCTGCTTTTTTTTGTTCTCTCGCAATGAAAGAGGAAGAATGCTCCTCTCCTTTTATTTTCGATTAGTTTCCATAATAGAATAAACATGCGTTTGAATGTTAAAGTTTGTTCGGCCTAAATAAACTATAATCCAATCTTGTCCTTTGGATGATTAGACTTTACAAGGACACTTAGAGCTAGTACTCACATTTTGGACCTGGGAAATTCTAAATAGTAGTAGTTGCAGAAAAGTTGTTACTCCGTTTTCTTCATTTCCATTATGTAAGTACTAGCTCTAAGTGTCCTTGTAAAGTCTAATCATCCAAAGGACAAGATTGGATTATAGTTTATTTAGGCCGAACAAACTTTAACATTCAAACGCATGTTTATTCTATTATGGAAACTAATCGAAAATAAAAAGAGAGGAGCTTTCTTTCTCTTTCATTGCGAGGGAACAAAAAAAAGCAGAGAGTGAGAGAACAAAAAAACAGAGAGTGAATCCCATGGCTCATCTCAAAATGTTTGCAACTTTCCTTTTTTTTTATCATGTGTGTGCGGGTATTATCTAATAATAATGATAGTGAAATTAGTCACAAAGAAGCTGAGTACTTGTTGAAGTTTAAAGAAGCCGTACACAATCTTCCCTCTAATTGGTTCGATAATGATACTGTTATGTGCGATTGGGTTGGTGTGGTTTGTGGTTACTTTCCCGACACTAATTTTCGATATATAGAAAAGATCCAGCTCAATTCAAGGCACCTCACCGGAACAATTCCTTCGAATATTAACAAGTCTCTTGTTAATTTACGCTATTTTGATCTTGGAAACAAAAATTAACAAGAGACTTGTTAATATCCGAACGAATTGTTCCGATGAGGTGCCTTGAATTGAGCTGGATCTTTTCTATATATCGAAAATTAGTGGCGGAAAAGTAACCACAAACCACACCAACCCAATCGCACATAACAGTATCATTATCGAACCAATTAGAGAGAAGATTGTGTACGGCTTCTTTAAACTTCAACAAGTACTCAGCTTCTTTATGACTAATTTCACTATCATTATTATTAGATAATACCCGCACACACATGATAAAAAAAGGAAAGTTGCAAACATTTTGAGATGAGCCATGGGATTCACTCTTTGTTTTTTTTGTTCTCTCACTCTCTGCTTTTTTTTTGTTCTCTCGCAATGAAAGAGGAAGAATGCTCCTCTCCTTTTATTTTCGATTAGTTTCCATAATAGAATAAACATGCGTTTGAATGTTAAAGTTTGTTCGGCCTAAATAAACTATAATCCAATCTTGTCCTTTGGATGATTAGACTTTACAAGGACACTTAGAGCTAGTACTCACATTTTGGACCTGGGAAATTCTAAATAGTAGTAGTTGCAGGAAAGTTGTTACTCCGTTTTCTTCATTTCCATTATGTGAGTACTAGCTCTAAGTGTCCTTGTAAAGTCTAATCATCCAAAGGACAAGATTGGATTATAGTTTATTTAGGCCGAACAAACTTTAACATTCAAACGCATGTTTATTCTATTATGGAAACTAATCGAAAATAAAAGGAGAGGAGCATTCTTTCTCTTTCATTGCGAGGGAACAAAAAAAAGCAGAGAGTGAGAGAACAAAAAAACAGAGAGTGAATCCCATGGCTCATCTCAAAATGTTTGCAACTTTCCTTTTTTTTATCATGTGTGTGCGGGTATTATCTAATAATAATGATAGTGAAATTAGTCACAAAGAAGCTGAGTACTTGTTGAAGTTTAAAGAAGCCGTACACAATTTTCACTCTAATTGGTTCGATAATGATACTGTTATGTGCGATTGGGTTGGTGTGGTTTGTGGTTACTTTCCCGACACTAATTTTCGATATATAGAAAAGATCCAGCTCAATTCAAGGCACCTCACCGGAACAATTCCTTCGGATATTAACAAGTCTCTTGTTAATTTACGCTATTTTGATCTTGGAAACAAAAATTAACAAGAGACTTGTTAATATCCGAACGAATTGTTCCGGTGAGGTGCCTTGAATTGAGCTGGATCTTTTCTATATATCGAAAATTAGTGGCGGAAAAGTAACCACAAACCACACCAACCCAATCGCACATAACAGTATCATTATCGAACCAATTAGAGAGAAGATTGTGTACGGCTTCTTTAAACTTCAACAAGTACTCAGCTTCTTTATGACTAATTTCACTATCATTATTATTAGATAATACCCGCACACACATGATAAAAAAAAGGAAAGTTGCAAACATTTTGAGATGAGCCATGGGATTCACTCTTTGTTTTTTTTGTTCTCTCACTCTCTGCTTTTTTTTGTTCTCTCGCAATGAAAGAGGAAGAATGCTCCTCTCCTTTTATTTTCGATTAGTTTCCATAATAGAATAAACATGCGTTTGAATGTTAAAGTTTCTTCGGCCTAAATAAACTATAATCCAATCTTGTCCTTTGGATGATTAGACTTTACAAGGATACTTAGATCTAGTACTCACATAATAGAAATGAAGAAAACGGAGTAACAACTTTCCTGCAACTACTACTATTTAGAATTTCCCAGGTCCAAATGCTGTATAATCTCTTCACCGCTTTTTTGAATGGTAGTGGTGTTGAATGGCAGTTTGGCACCGTACATATAACATGATTGAATCCTCACCTCTTCATGCCTGAACCTATACATTCAATTTTTCACAAACAAACTGCATCAATTCATTGACTACTTCTGAAAACTCACCTAGACTAAGGCATATTTTTATAAGAGAAATTTAAAAAATTGAAAAGTTTATATCAAGTTAAAGGCTTGACATATTAAACAAACTAGTAGAATCATCGTCGCAAAACAAGTTCAGATCATATCATGTAAATAATAATATACCTGGGCATATACTTGGCACATTCTGCTTCATCCCAAGCCAATGCTCAGCTTTCAAGAGGGCTCAACTTCCTTGCATGATCTTCAGCCTTCTTCTCAGACACCTTGCAAGAAGGATTCCATGATCCTTGATGACCCTCGCCAGAATGAGATTCCAATTTCCATCCCACCATTTCGGGGCATCACCGGAGTTGAAGCCCCAGAGTGAATTAGACTCCTAGTTGCCGGAGTATTGGCTCGAATCCGCGTACTGGTTCTTGAAGGCTCTTGGCTAGCATTGGTGTCATCTCATTCTCAAACATGTGCCTCACCCTCACACAACTGACACAAGGACTACTGTGACCTGAACCATCTGCAAAATTCTTTTATATAAATAAATTAGATAATGTCATTTCTTATCTCTGTTTATTTTTTATAACAGAAAAAAGGTATTAATAATTTCACTTATGGTTAAAAATTAATCTTTAGTTAGTTAATTAATTTGTTAATTTCAAAAAATATATTATTATTATTTATTACTTTTTTAGTTTAATATTAAATTAAATTTGCAAGATGAAATAAAATAGAAATAAATAAAGACAACATAATAATTTATAACTAATTATGGAGAAAAAAATAATGTAACAACCGGACAATGATATATTGATTATAATTATATTCACAATTCACTCTTTAACTTATTGGAGGGGCATACCATGTAACAAGCACATGCAAGTTTCAGTTTTGCTTTCTCTCAAATCTTAATCTCTGACAATCATCTCTATTATTTTTTCAGCTTTGCTTTCTCTCTCAAATCTTAATCTCTGTCACAAAATCAATGATCTCTATTATTTTTTCAGCTTTGCTTTCTCTCAAATCTTAATCTCTGTCACAAGATCTTATGTTTTCAGCTTTGCTTTCTCTCAAATCTTAATCTCTGTCACAAAATCAATCATCTCTATTATTTCTCTGTCACAAAAATCAATCATGTTCCTACACTCTATTATTCTGAAATAATAATAATATACCTGGGCAGATACTTACCACGTTTTGCTTCATCCCAAGCTAATGCTCAGCTTTCAAGAGGGCTCAACTTTCTTCAGCCTTCTTCTCAGACACCTTGCAATAAAAATTTATAAGCAGCAACCATCACCAATACAAACTTGCACAAATCAAATACAGTTAACAACACCAACAACACACCAACCGGGATTTATACAATTTCTATCTTATCAACAAACCAACAACACATGCAACATCAGAAATTCAGAACACAATCAACAGAAGTTCAGATGACAAACTCAGAAATTAAAATCCATTACAATTAGACAATAAAATCAGAAATCAACACAATTAACAAAATACCATCAACAATCAACCATATTATTTCAAAAAAAAATAACTCAAATCCAGAAAAATTAACTCAAAGTCAGAAGAGCAGTGGACTTGAACAACCGTCGGAGGATGAAGGTGAAAGCAAGGGTTGCTACTGTGAGTAAGCAACCGTGGGAGGGAGACAGAGAGCTTGAAGAGAGAGACACGATGGCGACGAGAAGAGCTCCGAGCAGAGACGGGCTTGATGATGAGGGAAGAGGCGGGCTTCATGACGAGGGCAGAGACGTTGATGACGAGAGTAGCTCCCAGCAGATCTGCCGAGGGAGGAACGTCGCCAGAGGAGGATCGAGCAACCACGAGCAGACGACGAGAATAGGGCGAGGAGAAGAGGAACGTTGAGCGACGACAGCACCCTCCTGCCGAGGAGAAGAGTTCGGCGACGAAGAGTGGATGGTGGCTGGGTGCTGCTCCAAGGAGGTTTGGGGCTGGGTTCTTCACTCCAGTCTCCAGAGTTTTCAGAGAGAAAGAGAGGGGTAGGATGGTGGTATGGAGCGGCTAGGGTTTCCTCATTGTTCATAGGGGTTTTTTTTTTCATATATATCTAAAGTTAAAACGACGACGTTTTGAGTGTAGCTTTGAACCGGAAATTCTTAAAAAACCCGGCCGGTTCCGACGGTTCACCGGTTAACTACCGGTTCAGCCGGTTCTTTTACCGGTTTTTTGTTAAACGGTTTTTGGAGTTAACTGAACCGACCATATGATCGATTTTCGGTTAATTCAGTTGAACTGGCTGATTCGGTTCGATTTTTAAAACTATGCTCAGAAGTATAGATTAATCATAATTAATTTCAGAAAAAAATTAGGACTGAAGAAGTAATGGAGGAGTGCTCACTGGAGAAGACAAGGCAGCCGAGTAACAGAGACGTTCACGAGGAGGTGATGGCCGAGCAATTAAACGGAGGTGACGGCGAGGAGGACAAGCGAGCAGAGACGTTCGCGTTTCGCGTGAGACAGAGTGAGATCGGAGAGGGAGAGAGAGCGAGCTTGAAGAGAGAGAAGCCAAGCAGAGACATCCAGGACGGCAACGAGAACAAGACCGACGATGGTACCCTCTGTCACTGCCGCCGCCGACGATCACAAAGGCGGGCTTCACGATGAGCACATATACAGTGAGGAGGAGAAGAGTAGCGGCAGCTGGTAGGCTTCGCGACGAGCACAGAGAAGGTGAGGAAGAAGAGAGTGGCGGTGACTGGGGGGCTGACGGTGGCTGGTGGGGCTGGGGCCTAACAGTGGCGGCGGTGTTTGCTCTGATAGGGTTTGCCTAGTGAAGGAATTGGGACTAGGTGCTAATGGGTTGAAAGGGAATTGGGACTGTGTGTTAGTTAGGGTTTCTTTTCTTTTTTTTTTTTTCTTCCTAACGTCAAAACGACGTAGTTTTTTATGCAAGTCACAAAACTGGATCTTTAAAAAATTCGGCCAGTTTGGTCGGTTCACCGGTTAACCGCCGATTTTACCTGTTTTTTAACCAGTTTTTTGCAAAACGGTTTTGTAGATCAGCCGAACCGGCCGGTCTGGTCCGATTTTCACAAAAATCAATTATGTTTCTACACACTTATTATTCTGAAAACTGAACATCGTTTCTTCTATGTTCAGTTTTCAAAATAATAAGAGTGTAGGATATCACAGGCACAAGAATTTGAGAATCCAATACAGCATTACTAATTTACTATTATATTCTTCCATAGTTCCATTCTAGCCACAAACTTCACCTTCAGTTTTTGTTTTTATTTTTTATTTTTTCCGTCAAAACCACGACGTTTGATGGATTTTGAGAAACCGGCACTTTCAAAAATCCGGTCGATTCGTCCGGTTCGACAATTAACCGTCGGTTCAATCGATTTTTTTGCTAATTTGTTGTAGGATGGTTTTAGAAGTGGACCGGATTGGCTAGATGACCGATTTTCAGTTAATCCGGTAATCCGATTGAACCGATCGGTCCGATCCGATTTTCATAACCTTAGTAATTATATATTATATTATATAGATTTAACTATTTTTTCCATAGCAAAATAAATCCAATATTTGTCTTCTTTCTTAAAATAAGAAGTGCAACATCCCATAAAAATTAACTTAATATTAAAAGTTAAAAAAATCCAATATTTGTCTTCTTTCTTAAAATAAGAAGTGCAACATCCCATAAAAATTAACTTGATATTAAAAGTTAAAAAAAATTAAATTATAAACTCTGAATTTTAAATTTAAATTATTGATATAAATTATAAAATATAATAAATAGAGAATTAAAACTTATTTAATTAACAAGAAGAACAATAATTTGTATTTAATAAAAAGTGTTTAAAGATGAGTTATAAAAATAAGTGATAATATTATCCAAATACTTCACGCGTGTATGTGCTTTTAGATATATATACACATTTTCATTGTGCATACTAAAAATTAACTATGTCATTTAAGATATAACTCGTTGACAAATAATTAACTATGTCATTTAAGATATAACTCGTTCACCAATGTATTGTTTAACTTATTTTTATTATGTACTTCATATCATAGTTGTCAGAACCGAATCGGTGATCGAATCGGTCAGGTCACTGGGTCACTGGGTCACTGGTTTAACCGGTGGGTTACTGGTTGAACCGTTTGACCCGGTCCTATGTAAATAAAAAATAAAAAATAGTCAAAAGTTCAAAATTAAAATTTAAAATACATATTTTTACTAACATTTTAAAAATATAAAGTTATTTTAAAACAATATGGAACATGAATAATAAATATTTTGTTATTTTTACTCTATCATAAATATTTTAATTTTGTTTTTATATTAAAATAACTATTATTTTTAAATTTTAATCATTTATTAATTAGTTTATATCTATTATACTATTATATACTACAAATATTTATTAAAAAATAATATTAATAGATATTATATAGTTACAAAAAAATAAATGAGTTTATAATTATTGTTAAATAAAAATAATTAATTTAAAAATGTGAGTTTATAATTAAATTAAAATAAAAAAACAAAAGTAAACTATTTGATAAAAGATATCTATATGTAATATAATTTGCATGTATTTTAATGGAAAGCACATTAGCCTGGTGGTTGTGGAGTATTTTAGTTCCTTTGAGGGTAGGGGTTCGAACCCCACCTCAAGCATTTTAAAAAATTTTCACTCCCAAACGATTCGGTCGGACCGATTTTACCGAGTTTGACCGGTTCTTTCCAGATTTAACCGGTTCACACCGGTTCAACTCCTTGTGCGGTCTAAATACCGGACCGAACTGGTATAAGATTCGGTTTACCGGATTTCCGGTTGAACCGGCCGGTCCGGTCCGATTCTGCTAACAATGCTTCGTATTATATGTATTTTATATCAATAATTAGGCCATACTTGATATATATACATATACACACTAGTTAAGGAATAATGATAAAAAATCTTTAAAAATTTACAAGTGTATTAATTTGATCTCCAAAAGATTCACACCTCTAATTAGTATCTAAAAATAGAACTTTGAGTCAGATTGATCATTTTGAAGGTTAGAAAACAACACATTAGCAATCAATTCAAAGCCTTTGATCTTAGATACCATTTTCACTATTCATCCATAATTATATACCCAATATTCAGTGAGAAAGCAACATAAATCACAAAATTATACTATGCTGTGATGCTGTCATAAATCATTTCATGTGACAAACAAATAGAACAATAATACAGCGTACCAAGCTCCAAAAGGCCAAAAGAAGCTACCAATGAATGAAGACTTTCCTCGATTCCAAAATATTATTGATCAATAATAATTCGCACATAAATGTAATTTACACTTTAAAAACAAAGGCTCTCAAATCTGAATGGTACTTCATGAGTTCAAAAATGCATATCTTCAGGTTTTAACAAAGATTTGGATAAAACTCGGATGACATTTTAAATGAAGCTGGATATTTTATGGCTTGCACAGTTTCAGGCAGTGCAACATCATCTTCAAACTTTGTGTTGCAGCCCCATAACCGAGTGAGAAGTCGCTGGCACTTCGGAGACGACTGTCTGAAATATGTCCGGTACCCCTCAACAACATCTTGCTTGCTTATTAGTTCTTCAATTCTTCGGCTTCTTCTTTGATATCAAAGATATACCTGAAAAACAATATCCTTTGTTATCATTTCTTCAAGGTTGGTTCCTTACTCATCATCCACAAACTTATTATATAACTAAACGTAAAATCACCTTTTATCAAGTATCAACAATCTGACTCCACGATCGATTGCTCTCGTAGTTAAGCGAATGATCTTTCTCGAGCAGTTTTGCCAGTAACCCACTTTTGTAATTCTCAAAGGAATCATCATCAAGCCCATCCTGCAGTCAACATATAATTCCTTAGAACACAAGTCTTTTAATTTGGAAAAGAGTGGGGTGTGCAATTCTTGAGCACCCAAATCATGTCAAATTTAATGCAATTCATGAGGGAGCCATTAATCTCAGAACAATGAGATAGAAGGAATCAGGAATACTAACCAACATTTCTTCAACGCCATCTATGAAGTTGTCGATTCTATCTTGCACGTAAATTGGGTGTACTCAGATGATTGAACACAGAAACAAAACCCAAAAACACTGTACGTTAACCTAGGCTACATTCGACAACATATCCAAGCTGCTTTTTGTCCTGTATCCAGATACACACAAATAAATAAACAAATAAAGAAATAAAAATGAATACAACCCATAAAAAGCCATGGAAAGTGAAAACATATTTTCATTAACAAATGTTAAACGCTCAAATGCAAGAAACTAAATAGCATTCAATAGTCACCTCAGCTGATTGAAAAGCGGCTCATCCACAACTTCCTCAAAAAGATCAATTAAAGCTTTCAATTTGATTGATCCCAACCCAAGATCTTGCTCAATTTGAAAATATAGCTGCATGAATATTGAATACCAAATTAAGAAACAGGAGAAGTTGTTAGAAATTTCAAAAAAACAATTATCCATGAAAAGTGACAACAAAAATAATCCAACTGAAATTACCTCAACCACAGAATTCTTTTCTGACTTGTTCTTTACACAAACATCTCTAACTAGATTGGCACTGGATGAAAGGCAAATAACGTGCTCAGCGTGCCTCAGCTCAACGGGAAGTGGATTTACTATAAAGTTCGTCTTAAATATATTGATATGTCAATTACTTCTTCTGAAATATTTCCATGGCATAGACCCTCAATGATAGCTGTCCAAGGTTGATGTAAAGGAATAAATTTCAAACAATTTATTGATATAAAAACTAGAGAACTATAATATATCATGGAACTTATGTTTAAAAACCAAGTAATTAAAAAACTAAAAAACAAAGAACAAGCTACCAAGAAGTAGCTACTTCTTGTAAATGTAAGCATTATCAAGCTGAGACAGCAGATTCTCATACACACAACAGAACAAGTGCATCAAACAAAGTAGTATATTAAGTTTAGGGTTTAGGGTTTAAGGATATACACTTCCCATGCATGTATTTTTTGAAAACATTATTCTTTTTTTTTTACAGAAAATAAAATAAAACTGACAATAAAAGACTGCAAAATAGTCCAAACAATAACATATAAGATTAAATATTTCATGCCTACCTTGGAGCGAAGTTCGGGAAATGCAATCAAATCATCAAGAAACAAATCATTTAGATGATGCAGCTTTTCCTCAATGTCATAAAAGCTCGGCACAAAACTTGCAATCTCAAATATGACGAATGACTTAAAGGCTTGATGTTGGTATTCTTCAAAGTTCTCTTCATGTCTTCTTTATAACCTGAACGATAATGATGGTTCATTACAATCAACAAAGCAAACAGAACTATGGAACCGGGCAAAAAGGATAACATAGACATTTTGATAAGAGATAAAAGGAAATATGTGATGTACCTCAAATCGATTGCCAGCAGGAATAAAGGATCTAGCTACCGATAAAACTTTAGATAAGAGAACGGGAAGCTTCTCATTGAAACCATAGACCTTCAGTTCCAGTTGTCGCCAACATAGGAGACAGAAGTTTCTAACATTGCAATACTAGCTTGCAGTAGACACATGTTGTATGAAGTCCTTTAAAAATAAGATTTAAGGTACTACATTCACCAACAGTTTCTTAGATTGCCTAAGATGATTTAATTTTAACTCAAGCCAGATCTTATGATACAAATTTTGTACATAAAACTAGCAGATGATATTTTGGAAAGCTGGAATGAAAAAAAAAGTAATTAGTTGGGAGTTTGAATAGTCAGTTAAGAGTGGAAGCCCCTCTCTCTAAAAGATACCTTTCTCAATTAATCAGTTTACAAGCTTAAGGTATGAAGCTATGTAGTAAATAGAATTACCTAGTGAATCTGTTCAGAAACAAAAACGTATGAAGGACAGGAATCCTCAAACAAGAGAGAAGTAAAATAAAACAGAAACAACAAAAAATTTCTAAACTGAGCAACACTTTTAATGGAGGATATAATATAGACGAATGACTCTCTTTTAGTGTCAAGCAAGACAGACGATTTACCAGATATATGATTCATTCAACTATCTTTAAGGAGGAGAATGAACAATTCAAACAATACACAACTCTGGGCATTATATCCACCCTTCAAGTTAATCCGAAAATATGTCAACAGAACGTACAGAAAAATCACTTGGAATGAACTCATTTTTTGATGGAAGATGTAGCGAGGCCTCAATTTCTGGAGGATTTCTCCATAACTCCATTAAATCTTGAGCAATGTCTTCTTCAACATAACGTGAACCAAACTAAGGTCACATTGGACACCTGAAAAGTAGCACCATCAAGTGTTCAATCATGATGGAAATAACTTCCAGATATATTTTGTTAACAATTGAGTTTAGTTATCAATTCAATGGTTCAACATAACAGATTAACAGTGAAAGAAATAAATAAAAGTGCCAACTAGCCAAAGGTGAAAAGATAATCATGTTCCGACTTAAGGAACAACTTCGAAACAACCTCTACTCTCATGTTTTCTGGAATGAAGAAACCAAGAAGTGCTTTATCAATTGCTCATCCAAGTCTGGTAGACATAGTCACCATACATGACATGCTCTGGCGGATAAAAGAGTAAATTTTCTGCACAAGAAAATAATTCAAATAAGCAGAAAGATTATAACAAATGCATAGGAAGTATCTAAAATTTCAAAATATATGTAATTGGGTTGAAAGATAATAAATAAATGTTCGTTTTGCTATAAACAAACTGACAACAATTTTTTTTTAATCTCTATCATATGTGCATGTTCTCCAATATCCTATTGATTAACAAATAACTTAGAAAACAACTCCAAGCAGATAAATTAGAAACCTGAGAGTTCAGCAGCTAATCATCTTGCCGTTGCTCTTCTGCAAATCTAAAATCCATTTTCCCGATGCTTTGAAGTTCTGAATATCCATTTGTGGAGGAATTGATGCAATAACTTCAGGTATTGATAGACAAAGCCAATGATATCAAAGATCTGGGAAGTGAAATAATTTACCCATCAACTAGTCAATACTGTTTTCACACTTGTCTATTGACTGAAAAATTTTAATCCAAATAATATATAATAAAAAAGCTGAAATTGAAATAAAAATCTTATGTTTGAAGTCCCACTAAACACACTACTTGCTCTTACTCTCTTCTATCTGAAAGGCCATACAAGTGAAGAGATTATGATCACCTTTTCAAACCAGAGACAGTGAGGACCCTTTCTGATAGCTCCAAAAATTCCGCAACCCAACTCTCAAGCACATCAAGAGGGTACACATTTATACATAAAGCACATCACTATAAAGTATAACATACCAGTTTATATTGGTCTCAATCCTAATCCTGGCGTGAGCTGTTAAAACAAATAAATCTCATTTTTGTAGAAGATAAATCTATGATGAACCTAATCTTGAGACTAGTATAATTATTTCTCAACTATTAATAAATGTATAAGTGGCTGCAAACCTGCATACCCTGGTTGGCATATTGGGAATGGGAAAAAAAACTAAGCACCTTATATTGCTGGAAGAAAAACATGACTAAATAAAATTGTAAAACTTTAAATTGAATAAGGTGTAGGGAAGTAGGAATTCACCTCCACCAATAACAACAAGCTTCATTAATCCACCATGGTAATAATCTTTGTATAGTTTGAATATTTGCTTCCGCAAATTAACACCCTTCTCCATAGCATCAACCAAGCTCTTCTTATTCCCTTCATGTACATGGAAAAGAATGAAATAGTAATTTAATTATACAGAGAAATCTAGATATCTAATTGACCATGTAATAGCACTTTTATGGCATACCCCAAAAGAATCTGTTTAAAGGATGACCAATAGCAGAAGTATGGCGTTGAAGTTGTTGAAGACGGCAAGCTTCGCTTTGCAAAGCCTGGTTAAATTCTATGCTCAGTTTTGTATACCATTATGGTATACCAAAAACATTATCAGCAAACTGACCTAAGACATGAATAATGTTCTTTTTTTTCCCTTCAAAATGGAAATATGAAGTATGAACAATATTCTAATAGCAGCTATTTCAAACAAGTTCTTCCTCCAGTCCCAACACAAATTGACCCTTGCCATACAATCTTATAAGTAAGCCCAAAGAGCCCAACAAGCAGCTGGATAGAGAAGACCCAAGGAAATCCCGTTACACAGAAAGAAAAGCCGCCTAAGCCGAACCTCTACCAAGCCTTGCAGATGTAACATTGCTATCAACCTGCTCCCTGACACCACACATCCACAACACGTGTTGGTGAACCATACATCTCTGTATATCTACAATCTGTACACTAGAGTGACCCTATCTTAATTCAATTATACATGGCAGAGTGGCACGGAGTGGCAAGAGGCGAGTGGCGAGACTGCGAGAGGCGATGACCGAGCAACGAGCCAGGCAGCCAGCGACGAGCAGCGAAGCAAGCGAGCAGGGCAGGTCAGGTCAGGAGACACCGAGACAGCAAGCCAGCGACAAGCCAGTGAAAGACTGAGAAGTACTCACTAATTTTTTTACTGAGAAGTACTTAGTAATTTTTCAAATTCTACAACTGGAAGCTATGAATCCATCCGTCCAGCAATCTTGTATTCAACCACAACTGGAAGCTCATTTGAAAGACTGATGGTAACTTGGTTAGACAATCGTGCTGCCTTTGTGAAAGAGTTCATGTACCGCATGCAAATGTCAAGGACACAGGCTCATTCATCTCTACAGTAGTGGCTTCTTCAGGCTGCAATATCAACCAAATACCATGCAAAACCATCAATTAGTATGTATTTCAAATTATACGAGAACTAAATTGTACAAACAATAAAGTTATGATTAAAAAAGAACAAATAAATCTCTGTTACCTTGTCCACAGAAGAGTTATGCCCGCAGACAATGTTTGCAGTTCCAATATCATCTTTTGTGGAAAACTTTACACCTTCCTTAGTAACGGAAATGACAACTACAATATTCATCGCACACTGAACAAATTGTATCAGCTAAACTATTAACTTCCAAAAGAGAACCATAAAACCCCCGAAAATTCAGAGCAAAGCAAATTACCAGTGTCACCAATACTGCAAATCCTAGCAGACTCAGTAGACGGCATTCTAACAATGGCATGGTACTCTGCCTCAGGAATTCCAAGGTGCTCACTGTCGATATCCATCAACTTCATCTCAAAATCAGAAATTTATCTTGTGCTTCAGGACATAAACAGAAAAAAAAAAAGAATAGTCAGATTACAAATCTTTTCAATATCCAAAACTTCATAATTCAGATCTGAATCAAATGTAATATTAACAGCTGCACTACCAGAAACAGATTCCAATACATGAACAAAACACAGCTGAACACTATCTTGCTTGAAATTAAACACTAAAGCTTAATTCCTGCATATAAATTTTTACAATCCTAGAAATCCAATCACCAAACACTAAATTTTGTAGCAATTCATTAACAATGAATCATATCAACTACAGAATCAAGATCATGCCTCTCATCCCTTGCAGAATACTAAACTTTCAAACACACAAAAAACAATGTAATAGGTCTTCCCTTTCCAGTACAGTTTTCTAGCAAGAAAGAATCCTAAGCGTCAATAAAAAAGTTTAACGAATTAAAATAATACCATATCAAAATTAGCAACTAAAGATCAAACAGAAACAGGAAAAATGAACCATGCAGATATAAAACCCTAGAAATAATCGGACAAAATTAAAATGAAAATTGAAATCAAGATTTTTTGGGAAAATGAATAGTACTTGGGCTCTCGAATATGAAAGTGACGGTGTCGCTGCCGTCATCGCCCTTGACAGTGATGATTGTCATCATTTCCGGCGCACCGTAGCATCTTGGCCATGTTGAGATTCATCCCCATCGAGATATTGCGGTCGCACCGTAGTGCTCGAACCCTTCAGACCGCAGTAGGAGCGCCACGAGAGCAACGTGGCTCGAGTCCATGGCCTGGAGTGAGAACCCAGTCGCAGAGCAATCGAAGTTCGCATTGTTCACGAGCTCCCGGATTGCTTCTAGAACCTTCTTCAGCAAAGAGCCTTGCACCAAACGGAGTTCCAGCCAGCATCTTGAAAATGGGGGTGTTGCAGCTTTGCAGGTTTTCTTGCTTTCTGATTTTTTATTATGTCTGAACAGAATCAGTAATCTTTTAGCTGAATTGTTACTTTAGAATTATGCAAACATGATACACAACCAAAGATGCAATTCAAAATTCAAAGTGTTATAGAGACATATCACTGAATGATTAGAACAGTCCAATCAAATCAAATGCACGTAATTCTTTAATTTTAGACCCAACAAATCAAAATCAATAAAAAATTATTATCCAAATTATCAACGATATCAACCTCAAAAATTAAAATAACATATTTAAAGTTTACTAACTAAAATTAATTTAATTTAAATTAAATTTAAAAATTTTGGTCCAATTAAATTTAAATTAAATTCTAACAATAAAATTAAAATTAAAAAAAATTGAGTATTAAATTATAAATACATACCTTCTACTTAAGTGAACTTAACCATTTAATTCTTCAATTATCGAATTTGTCTCGTATATATCACTACGAGATGCACCTGAATACGATAAAAGAGGGAATGTAGGAGAAGAAGACATGACAAATTTCTCAGGACGTGATATTGCTTTAAGATCTCCCCCTAACATTTCCACCACTTTTTTCATTGTTGGTCTTTTTGATGGATCCGTTTGAATACAGTGTAAGCCCACTAACAAAATCTTTTGTATTATAATTTCATCATCTTTATCGAAAGCAAAACTTCTGTAATAAATAAAATCTTCATCTTGATCCTTATAAAGCCAATCAGGAAAGTAGGATTCACTATTATGAGATCTTTTAATATGTGGATCATCTCTTGCTCCCATCATTTCAAGAATTAACATTCCATAACTATACACATCTGACATGCAAGAAACTCCACCATATGCTCGTCGATTAAACATTTCTGGTGCAATATAATCCGGAGTCCCTCTTATGCTAAATGTTCGCCTACTACTTTTATTATTTTTGCATATTTTAGCTAATCCAAAATCTGTAATTTTTGGACAAAACTTTTCATCAAGAAGCACATTTTGAGGTTTGATATCAAGATGCAAAATTTTTGTATTACATCTTTCATGTAAGTAGTCTAATCCTTGAGCAATGCTATTTACAATATTGTACAGTTCTTTCCAATCTAAATTAGAAAAGAGAGAACTAAGAGAGGAACGTCCATGTTTATATTTATATTTGTCCAAAGAGCTATTGGACATAAATTCATAAATAAGGGCTTGTTTATTCATTTCGTAGCAAAATCCCCAAAGTGAAACAATGTTCACATGAGATGTTCTGCTGATAGTAACAACTTCATTTACGAATTCTTCCACACTTCCTTTTGACTTTTTAAGTATTTTCACTGCCACTTGACTACCATCATTTAAACTTCCTTATATACAATACCATATCCTCCTTGTCCCAATTTCTCACAAAATGAATTTGTCATCTGTTTTACTTCTGCATAAGTATATCTTTTTACCAGTGTTATAGTACGATAACTTGCTATCAAACTATCAACTTGCTTATCAATAGAAAATTTTTTTGTCTCTTATAATAATAAACAATCACAACAAAGATGATTACAATAACACCAACACCAGCAATTGAAATACCTGCATGTATACATTGAAGTAAAAAATAATCACAAAATAGAAATTTAGATTAAAATACTATTTAAGTATCATCTTATTAAATAATTAACTGTATATTATTTATAAATTTTTAGAAAATAAGTAACAAATTAACTAATTTTACTAATCTACCAAAAAATATTAAATATATTATTTTTATACAATGATAATAAAATTTTATCATCTCCTAATAATATTATTTTAGTTAATTATAACATGTTACTTGAGAAACTTAATTAAGACTTAAACCTAATTATAAAGTTACAAAACTATTATTATTTATTTTATATTTAACAACCGAATAAACATAAAAAAAACTATAAAGTAATTACTTTAGAGTTAAAAACACTAATGTATAGGTATTTAATAATTAATTATTTCTAAATGTATCATGTAATTTTGTAGAGAGTAAAAATATAAAATAAATATATATTATATTCAAAAGTGAAAATAATAATTTTAGTGAATAGTTTTTTTTTCATAACCCAACGAATACTGTATACGGACAAATGAAATTTATATTTGTTTGGTAATGCAAATTTGCATACTAGTTAAATAAAATTTTAAAATATTTTAATTTAAAAGCACCATATTTAACAAAAAAATATATATAGCAAACGGTAAAACTAAATACCACATCACTCGTGACAACTACATGTATTTTTAGTTTTATAATAGGACAAATTTTATTTTCCAATACTTTACTACTTTTGTATGCAATCTCTTATTTGTATAAATTTATAAGTTTAACATCTTAATTTTGTTTTGTTTTTTATTTTTGTAACTTTACCATTATTCAATATAGAAATAATAATGAGCGTACCTATGATGAAAGCAGAAGATAGCGAAATTTTAGATGAGTGAGACTGCTGAAGAAAAATATTGCCCGTTGTAATGACCATGATCTTTTTTGAAAATGGTGGAAGATTTCCCGATAGATTGTTGTTGGACACATCCAAAAACTTGAGTTGTTGTAAGCTTGTCAAACTTTCTGGTATGGACCCATTCAATCTGTTTCCACCAAGATATAATTGACACAGATCCGTTAAATTTTTGAATGAAGGGGATATTGACCCAGTCAAATTCAAATTTGTTAAATTAACGGTTCTGATATTGCCATTATCATCACATGTAATGAAATTCCAAGCTTCACAGGGATTGTTTCCTCTCCATGATTGCGCCAATAGGAATGGATAATGAAATCCCTGAGCAACTTGAAGCAAAGTAGTGACTCTGTGATCACAAGACCCAGGATGATCTAAACAGAATCCATTAGACGTAAGATTTACTTCTGGAGTCCGAACTTTATTAAATAAAGGAAGAGGACCCTGCAACCAGTTGTTTTCCAACGAAACTTGATAGATTTCATTGAGCAATCCCAGAGAAGGTAGAACTACACCTGTTAATCTATTATTTGCCAAGGACAGATATTTCAAATGTTTGCAATTGGATAGGTCTGGAATAGAACCCTCAAATGAGTTCCCCTCAAGATTCACTTGAAACAATTGTGGCATAGAGGAAAGAAATTGAATTGTACCCGACAACTTATTATCCTTGGGGTGGTTGAGTTTCAATACAGTTAACCTGGTTAGTTTTAAAAAAGACTTAGGCAACACTCCTGTGAGATTATTTTCAGAGAGATCAAAATTTTGCAATACGGGAAAAGAATCAAAGATATCCGGCAAGGAGCCTATGAGGTTTGTATTCTCGAGGTTGATGATGGTAAGGCGTGAGTTGGTATTCAAGTTGGTGGGAAAAGTCCAAGATGAGAGGTTAGTATTGTACCTCTAGTCAAAGAGTTTCAAATTTTCTAAACCACATAAGCAATCGTGAGGAATGGAGATGAAGTTGTTGTAGGACAAATACAGATATTGGAGGTAAGAGAGATTCGAAAAAGAAGGCAAAAGGTTAGTATTGTACCTCTAGTCAAAGAGTTCCAAATTTTCTAAACCACATAAGCAATCGTGAGGAATGGAGATGAAGTTGTTGTAGGACAAATACAGATATTGGAGGTAAGAGAGATTCGAAAAAGAAGGCAAAAATTTTGCCTTCTTTTTCGAATCTCTCTTACCTCCAATATCTGTATTTGTCCTACAACAACTTCATCTCCATTCCTCACGATTGCTTATGTGGTTTAGAAAATTTGGAACTCTTTGACTAGAGGTACAATACTAACCTCTCATCTTGGACTTTTCCCACCAACTTGAATACCAACTCACGCCTTACCATCATCAACCTCGAGAATACAAACCTCATAGGCTCCTTGCCGGATATCTTTGATTCTTTTTCCGTATTGCAAAATTTTGATCTCTCTGAAAATAATCTCACAGGAGTGTTGCCTAAGTCTTTTTTAAAACTAACCAGGTTAACTGTATTGAAACTCAACCACCCCAAGGATAATAAGTTGTCGGGTACAATTCAATTTCTTTCCTCTATGCCACAATTGTTTCAAGTGAATCTTGAGGGGAACTCATTTGAGGGTTCTATTCCAGACCTATCCAATTGCAAACATTTGAAATATCTGTCCTTGGCAAATAATAGATTAACAGGTGTAGTTCTACCTTCTCTGGGATTGCTCAATGAAATCTATCAAGTTTCGTTGGAAAACAACTGGTTGCAGGGTCCTCTTCCTTTATTTAATAAAGTTCGGACTCCAGAAATAAATCTTACGTCTAATGGATTCTGTTTAGATCATCCTGGGTCTTGTGATCACAGAGTCACTACTTTGCTTCAAGTTGCTCAGGGATTTCATTATCCATTCCTATTGGCGCAATCATGGAGAGGAAACAATCCCTGTGAAGCTTGGAATTTCATTACATGTGATGATAATGGCAATATCAGAACCGTTAATTTAACAAATTTGAATTTGACTGGGTCAATATCCCCTTCATTCAAAAATTTAACGGATCTGTGTCAATTATATCTTGGTGGAAACAGATTGAATGGGTCCATACCAGAAAGTTTGACAAACTTACAACAACTCAAGTTTTTGGATGTGTCCAACAACAATCTATCGGAAAATCTTCCACCATTTTCAAAAAAGATCATGGTCATTACAACGGGCAATATTTTTCTTCAGCAGTCTCACTCATCTAAAATTTCGCTATCTTCTGCTTTTATCATAGGTACGTTCATTATTATTTCTATATTGAATAATGGTAAAGTTACAAAAATAAAAAACAAAACAAAATTAAGATGTTAAACTTATAAATTTATACAAATAAGAGATTGCATACAAAAGTAGTAAAGTATTGGAAAATAAAATTTGTCCTATTATAAAACTAAAAATACATGTAGTTGTCACGAGTGATGTGGTATTTAGTTTTACCGTTTGCTATATATATTTTTTTGTTAAATATGGTGCTTTTAAATTAAAATATTTTAAAATTTTATTTAACTAGTATGCAAATTTGCATTACCAAACAAATATAAATTTCATTTGTCCGTATACAATATTCGTTGGGTTATGAAAAAAAAACTATTCACTAAAATTATTATTTTCACTTTTGAATATATATATTTATTTTTTATATTTTTACTCTCTACAAAATTACATGATACATTTAGAAATAATTAATTATTAAATACCCATACATTAGTGTTTTTAACTCTAAAGTAATTACTTTATAGTTTTTTTTTATGTTTATTCGGTTGTTAAATATAAAATAAATAATAATAGTTTTGTAACTTTATAATTAGGTTTAAGTCTTAATTAAGTTTCTCAAGTAACATGTTATAATTAACTAAAATAATATTATTAGGAGATAATAAAATTTTATTATCATTGTATAAAAATAATATATTTAATATTTTTTGGTAGATTAGTAAAATTAGTTAATTTGTTACCTATTTTCTAAAAATTTATAAATAATATACAGTTAATTATTTAATAAGATGATACTTAAATAGTATTTTAATCTAAATTTCTATTTTGTGATTATTTTTTACTTCAATGTATACATGCAGGTATTTCAATTGCTGGTGTTGGTGTTATTGTAATCATCTTTGTTGTGATTGTTTATTATTATAAGAGACAAAAAAAATTTTCTATTGATAAGCAAGTTGATAGTTTGATAGCAAGTTATCGTACTATAACACTGGTAAAAAGATATACTTATGCAGAAGTAAAACAGATGACAAATTCATTTTGTGAGAAATTGGGACAAGGAGGATATGGTATTGTATATAAAGGAAGTTTAAATGATGGTAGTCAAGTGGCAGTGAAAATACTTAAAAAGTCAAAAGGAAGTGTGGAAGAATTCGTAAATGAAGTTGTTACTATCAGCAGAACATCTCATGTGAACATTGTTTCACTTTGGGGATTTTGCTACGAAATGAATAAACAAGCCCTTATTTATGAATTTATGTCCAATAGCTCTTTGGACAAATATAAATATAAACATGGACGTTCCTCTCTCAGTTCTCTCTTTTCTAATTTAGATTGGAAAGAACTGTACAATATTGTAAATAGCATTGCTCAAGGATTAGACTACTTACATGAAAGATGTAATACAAAAATTTTGCATCTTGATATCAAACCTCAAAATGTGCTTCTTGATGAAAAGTTTTGTCCAAAAATTGCAGATTTTGGATTAGCTAAAATATGCAAAAATAATAAAAGTAGTAGGCTAACATTTAGCATAAGAGGGACTCCGGGTTATATTGCACCAGAAATGTTTAATCGACGAGCATATGGTGGAGTTTTTTGCATGTCAGATGTGTATAGTTATGGAATGTTAATTCTTGAAATGATGGGGGCAAGAGATGATCCACATATTAAAAGATCTCATAATAGTGAATCCTACTTTCCTGATTGGCTTTATAAGGATCAAGATGAAGATTTTATTTATTACAGAAGTTTTGCTTTCGATAAAGATGATGAAATTATAATACAAAAGATTTTGTTAGTGGGCTTACACTGTATTCAAACGGATCCATCAAAAAGACCAACAATGAAAAAAGTGGTGGAAATGTTAGGGGGAGATCTTAAAGCAATATCACGTCCTGAGAAATTTGTCATGTCTTCTTCTCCTACATTCCCTCTTTTATCGTATTCAGGTGCATCTCGTAGTGATATATATGAGACAAATTCGATAATTGAAGAATTAAATGGTTAAGTTCACTTAAGTAGAAGGTATGTATTTATAATTTAATACTCAATTTTTTTTAATTTTAATTTTATTGTTAGAATTTAATTTAAATTTAATTGGACCAAAATTTTTAAATTTAATTTAAATTAAAATTAATTTTAGTTAGTAAACTTTAAATATGTTATTTTAATTTTTGAGGTTGATATCGTTGATAATTTGGATAATAATTTTTTATTGATTTTGATTTGTTGGGTCTAAAATTAAAGAATTACGTGCATTTGATTTGATTGGACTGTTCTAATCATTCAGTGATATGTCTCTATAACACTTTGAATTTTGAATTGCATCTTTGGTTGTGTATCATGTTTGCATAATTCTAAAGTAACAATTCAGCTAAAAGATTACTGATTCTATTCAGACATAATAAAAAATCAGAAAGCAAGAAAACCTGCAAAGCTGCAACACCCCCATTTTCAAGATGCTGGCTGGAACTCCGTTTGGTGCAAGGCTCTTTGCTGAAGAAGGTTCTAGAAGCAATCCGGGAGCTCATGAACAATGCGAACTTCGATTGCTCTGCGACTGGGTTCTCACTCCAGGCCATGGACTCGAGCCACGTTGCTCTCGTGGCGCTCCTACTGCGGTCTGAAGGGTTCGAGCACTACGGTGCGACCGCAACATCTCGATGGGGATGAATCTCAACATGGCCAAGATGCTACGGTGCGCCGGAAATGATGACAATCATCACTGTCAAGGGCGATGACGGCAGCGACACCGTCACTTTCATATTCGAGAGCCCAAGTACTATTCATTTTCCCAAAAAATCTTGATTTCAATTTTCATTTTAATTTTGTCCGATTATTTCTAGGGTTTTATATCTGCATGGTTCATTTTTCCTGTTTCTGTTTGATCTTTAGTTGCTAATTTTGATATGGTATTATTTTAATTCGTTAAACTTTTTTATTGACGCTTAGGATTCTTTCTTGCTAGAAAACTGTACTGGAAAGGGAAGACCTATTACATTGTTTTTTGTGTGTTTGAAAGTTTAGTATTCTGCAAGGGGATGAGAGGCATGATCTTGATTCTGTAGTTGATATGAGTTCAATTGTTAATGAATTGCTACAAAATTTAGTGTTTGGTGATTGGATTTCTAGGATTGTAAAAATTTATATGCAGGAATTAAGCTTTAGTGTTTAATTTCAAGCAAGATAGTGTTCAGCTGTGTTTTGTTCATGTATTGGAATCTGTTTCTGGTAGTGCAGCTGTTAATATTACATTTTGATTCAAGATCTGAATTATGAAGTTTTGGATATTGAAAAGATTTGTAATCTGACTATTCTTTTTTTTTTCTGTTTATGTCCTGAAGCACAAGATAAATTTCTGATTTTGAGATGAAGTTGATGGATATCGACAGTGAGCACCTTGGAATTCCTGAGGCAGAGTACCATGCCATTGTTAGAATGCCGTCTACTGAGTCTGCTAGGATTTGCAGTATTGGTGACACTGGTAATTTGCTTTGCTCTGAATTTTCGGGGGTTTTATGGTTCTCTTTTGGAAGTTAATAGTTTAGCTGATACAATTTGTTCAGTGTGCGATGAATATTGTAGTTGTCATTTCCGTTACTAAGGAAGGTGTAAAGTTTTCCACAAAAGATGATATTGGAACTGCAAACATTGTCTGCAGGCATAACTCTTCTGTGGACAAGGTAACAGAGATTTATTTGTTCTTTTTTAATCATAACTTTATTGTTTGTACAATTTAGTTCTCGTATAATTTGAAATACATACTAATTGATGGTTTTGCATGGTATTTGGTTGATATTGCAGCCTGAAGAAGCCACTACTGTAGAGATGAATGAGCCTGTGTCCTTGACATTTGCATTGCGGTACATGAACTCTTTCACAAAGGCAGCACGATTGTCTAACCTAGTTACCATCAGTCTTTCAAATGAGCTTCCAGTTGTGGTTGAATACAAGATTGCTGGACGGATGGATTCATAGCTTCCAGTTGTAGAATTTGAAAAATTACTGAGTACTTCTCAGTAAAAAAATTAGTGAGTACTTCTCAGTCTTTCACTGGCTTGTCGCTGGCTTGCTGTCTCGGTGTCTCCTGACCTGACCTGCCTTGCTCGCTTGCTTCGCTGCTCGTCGCTGGCTGCCTGGCTCGTTGCTCGGTCATCGCCTCTCGCAGTCTCGCCACTCGCCTCTTGCCACTCCGTGCCACTCTGCCTCTGCGTCTCTCTCTCGCGTTCTCGCCTCTCCACTCTCCGGTGAGAATTGATTTTATCAATTTAGAAATAAGAATTTGAATAATTGAATAATTATTGTGATAATGTGATTCTGTGAAACTGTGTATCTCATGCTGTTTGAATAATTGGATCATTGGATTTGGATGATTTGTTTGTGTATATTTATGTATAATTGAATTAAGATAGGGTCACTCTAGTGTACAGATTGTAGATATACAGAGATGTATGGTTCACCAACACGTGTTGTGGATGTGTGGTGTCAGGGAGCAGGTTGATAGCAATGTTACATCTGCAAGGCTTGGTAGAGGTTCGGCTTAGGCGGCTTTTCTTTCTGTGTAACGGGATTTCTTTGGGTCTTCTCTATCCAGCTGCTTGTTGGGCTCTTTGGGCTTACTTATAAGATTGTATGGCAAGGGTCAATTTGTGTTGGGACTGGAGGAAGAACTTGTTTGAAATAGCTGCTATTAGAATATTGTTCATACTTCATATTTCCATTTCGAAGGGAAAAAAAAGAACATTATTCATGTCTTAGGTCAGTTTGCCGATAATGTTTTTGGTATACCATAATGGTATACAAAACTGAGCATAGAATTTAACCAGGCTTTGCAAAGCGAAGCTTGCCGTCTTCAACAACTTCAACGCCATACTTCTGCTATTGGTCATCCTTTAAACAGATTCTTTTGGGGTATGCCATAAAAGTGTTGCTATTACATGGTCAATTAGATATCTAGATTTCTCTGTATAATTAAATTACTATTTCATTCTTTTCCATGTACATGAAGGGAATAAGAAGAGCTTGGTTGATGCTATGGAGAAGGGTGTTAATTTGCGGAAGCAAATATTCAAACTATACAAAGATTATTACCATGGTGGATTAATGAAGCTTGTTGTTATTGGTGGAGGTGAATTCCTACTTCCCTACACCATTATTCAATTTAAAGTTTTACAATTTTATTTTAGTCATGTTTTTCTTCCAGCAATAATAAGGTGCTTAGTTTTTTTTTTTTCCCATTCCCAATATGCCAACCAGGGTATGCAGGTTTGCAGCCACTTATACATTTATTAATAGTTGAGAAATAATTATACTAGTCTCAAGATTAGGTTCATCATAGATTTATCTTCTACAAAAATGAGATTTATTTGTTTTAACAGCTCACGCCAGGATTAGGATTGAGACCAATATAAACTGGTATGTTTATACTTTATAGTGATGTGCTTTATGTATAAATGTGTAGACCCTCTTGATGTGCTTGAGAGTTGGGTTGCGGAATTATTTGGAGCTATCAGAAAGGGTCCTCACCGTCTCTGGTGTTGAAAAGGTGATCATAATCTCTTCACTTGTATGGCCTTTCAGATAGAAGAGAGTAAGAGCAAGTAGTGTGTTTAGTGGGACTTCAAACATAAGATTTTTATTTCAATTTCAGCTTTATTATTATTATTATTATATTGGATTAAAATTTTTCAGTCAATAGACAAGTGTGAAAACAGTATTGACTAGTTGATGGGTAAATTAACTTGTGTGATCATTCAGATCAGCTTATGCTTTCCAATTTCTACAAATTACTTCTCTTCAATATGGCTTAACTTTGATTTCACTTCCCAGATCTTTGATATCATTGGCTTTGTCTATCAATACTTGAAGTTATTGCATCAAATTCCTCCACAAGAATGGATATTCAGAGAACTTCAAAGCATCGGGAAAATGGATTTTAGATTTGCAGAAGAGCAACGGCAAGATGATTATGCTGCTGAACTCTCAGGTTTCTAATTTATCTGCTTGGAGTTGTTTTCTTAAGTTATTTGTTAATCAATAGGATATGGAGAACATGCAACATATGATAGAGATTAAAAAAAAATTGTTGTCAGTTTGTGTTTATAGCAAAAACTGAACATTTATTTATTATGCTTTCAACCCAATTACAATATATTTTGAAATTTTAGATACTTCCTATGCAGATTTGTTATATCTTTCTGGCTTATTTGAATTATTTTCTTGTGCAGAAAATTTACTCTTTTATCCGCCAGAGCATGTCATGTATGGTGACTATGTCTACCAGACTTGGGATGAGCAATTGATAAAGCAACTTCTTGGTTTCTTCATTCCAGAAAACATGAGAGTAGAGGTTGTTTCGAAGTTGTTCCTTAAGTCGGAACATGAGTTATCTTTTCACCTTTGGCTAGTTGGCACTTTTATTTATTTCTTTCACTGTTAATCTGTTATGTTGAACCATTGGGAATTGATAACTAAACTCAATTGTTAACAAAATATATCTGGAAGTTATATTTCCATCATGATGATTGAACAACTTGATGGTGCTACTTTTCAGGTGTCCAATGTGAACCTTAGTTTGGTTCACGTTATGTTGAAGAAGACATTGCTCAAGATTTAATGGAGTTATGGAGAAATCCTCCAGAAATTGAGGCCTCGCTACATCTTCCATCAAAAAATGAGTTCATTCCAAGTGATTTTTCTGTACGTTCTGTTGACATATTTTCGGATTAACTTGAAGGGTGGATATGCTAATGCCCAGAGTTGTGTATTGTTTGAATTGTTCATTCTCCTCCTTAAAGATGAGTTGAATGAATCATATATCTGGTAAATCGTCTGTCTTGCTTGACACTAAAAGTAGAGTCATTCGTCTATATTATATATCCTCCATTAAAAGATGTTGCTCAGTTAGAAATTTTTTGTTGTTTCTGTTATTTATTTACTTCTCTCTTGTTTGGAGGATTTCCTGTCCTTCATACGTTTTGTTTCTGAACAGATTCACTAGGTAATTCTATTTACTACATAGCTTCATACCTTAAGCTTGTAAACTGATTAATTGAGAAAGGTATCTTTTAGAGAGAGGGGCTTCCACTCTTAACTGACTATTCAAACTCCCAACTAATTACTTTTTTTTTCATTCCAGCTTTCCAAAATATCATCTGCTAGTTTATATGTACAAAATTTTGTATCATAAGATCTGGCTTGAGTTAAAATTAAATCATCTTAGGCAATCTAAGAAACTGTTGGTGAATGTAGTACCTTAAATCTTATTTTTAAAGGACTTCATACAACATGTGTCTATCTGTGCAAGCTAGTATTGCAATGTTAGAAACTTCTGTCTCCTATGTTGGCGACAAACTGGAACTGAAGGTCTATGGTTTCAATGAGAAGCTTCCCGTTCTCTTATCTAAAGTTTTATCGGTAGCTAGATCCTTTATTCCTGCTGGCAATCGATTTGAGGTACATCACATATTTCCTTTTATCTCTTATCAAAATGTCTATGTTATCCTTTTTGCCCGGTTCCATAGTTCTGTTTGCTTTGTTGATTGTAATGAACCAATCATTATCGTTCAGGTTATAAAAGAAGACATGAAGAGAACTTTGAAGAATACCAACATGAAGCCTTTAAGTCATTCGTCATATTTGAGATTGCAAGTTTTGTGCCGAGCTTTTATGACATTGAGGAAAAGCTGCATCATCTAAATGATTTGTTTCTTGATGATTTGATTGCATTTATCCCCGAACTTCGCTCCAAGGTAGGCATGAAATATTTAATCTTATATGTTATTGTTTGGACTATTTTGCAGTCTTTTATTGTCAAGTTTTATTTTATTTTCTGTAAAAAAAAAAGAATAATGTTTTCAAAAAATACATGCATGGGAAGTGTTATATCCTTAAACCCTAAACCCTAAACTTAATATAACTACTTTGTTTGATGCACTTGTTCTGTTTGTGTGTATGAGAATCTGTTGTCTCAGCTTGATAATGCTTACATTTACAAGAAAGTAGCTACTTCTTGGTAGCTTGTTCTTTGTTTTTTAGTTTTTAATTACTTGGTTTTTAAACATAAGTTCCATGATATATTATAGTTCTCTAGTTTATATCAATAAATTGTTTGAAATTTATTCCTTTACATCAACCTTGGACAGCTATACATTGAGGGTCTATGCCATGGAAATATTTCAGAAGAAGTAATTGACATATCAAATATATTTAAGACGAACTTTATAGTAAATCCACTTCCCGTTGAGCTGAGGCACGCTGAGCACGTTATTTGCCTTTCATCCAGTGCCAATCTAGTTAGAGATGTTTGTGTAAAGAACAAGTCAGAAAAGAATTCTGTGGTTGAGGTAATTTCAGTTGGATTATTTTTGTTTGTCACTTTTCATGGATAATTGTTTTTTTTTGAAATTTCTAACAAACTTCTCCTGTTTCTTAATTTGGTATTCAATATTCATGCAGCTATATTTTCAAATTGAGCAAGATCTTGGGTTGGGATCAATCAAATTGAAAGCTTTAATTGATCTTTTTGAGGAAGTTGTGGATGAGCCGCTTTTCAATCAGCTGAGGTGACTATTGAATGCTATTTTAGTTTCTTGCATTTGAGCGTTTAACATTTGTTAATGAAAATATGTTTTCACTTTCCATGGCTTTTTATGGGTTGTATTCATTTTTATTTCTTTATTTGTTTATTTATTTGTGTGTATCTGGATACAGGACAAAAGAGCAGCTTGGATATGTTGTCGAATGTAGCCTACGGTTAACGTACAGTGTTTTTGGGTTTTGTTTCTGTGTTCAATCATCTGAGTACGACCCAATTTACGTGCAAGATAGAATCGACAACTTCATAGATGGCGTTGAAGAAATGTTGGTTAGTATTCCTGATTCCTTCTATCTCATTGTTCTGAGATTAATGGCTCCCTCATGAATTGCATTAAATTTGACATGATTTGGGTGCTCAAGAAATTGTAGGCACACCCTACTCTTTTCCAAATTAAAAGACTTGTGTTCTAAGGAATTATATGTTGACTGCAGGATGGGCTTGATGATGATTCCTTTGAGAATTACAAAAGTGGGTTACTGGCAAAACTGCTCGAGAAAGATCATTCGCTTAACTACGAGAGCAATCGATTGTGGAGTCAGATTGTTGATACTTGATAAAAGGTGATTTTACGTTTAGTTATATAATAAGTTTGTGGATGATGAGTAAGGAAGACCAACCTTGAAGAAAATGATAACAAAGGATATTGTTTTTCAGGTATATCTTTGATATATCAAAGAAGGAAGCCGAAGAATTGAAGAACATAATAAGCAAGCAAGATGTTGTTGAGGGGTACCGGACATATTTCAGACAGTCGTCTCTGAAGTGCCAACGACTTCTCACTCGGTTATGGGGCTGCAACACAAAGTTTGAAGATGATGTTGCACTGCCTGAAACTGTGCAAGCCATAAAATATCCAGCTTCATTTAAAATGTCATCCGAGTTTTATCCAAATCTTTGTTAAAACCTGAAGATATGCATTTTTGAACTCATGAAGTACCATTCAGATTTGAGAGCCTTTGTTTTTAAAGTGTAAATTACATTTATGTGCGAATTATTATTGATCAATAATATTTTGGAATCGAGTAAAGTCTTCATTCATTGGTAGTTTCTTTTGGCCTTTTGGAGCTTGGTACGCTGTATTATTGTTCTATTTGTTTGTCACATGAAATGATTTATGACAGCATCACAGCATAGTATAATTTTGTGATTTATGTTGCTTTCTCACTGAATATTGGGTATATAATTATGGATTAATAGTGAAAATGGTATCTAAGATCAAACGCTTTGAATTGATTGCTAATGTGTTGTTATCTAACCATCAAAATGATCAATCTGACTCAAAGTTCTATTTTTAGCATGGTTTTGAAAACCGGACAGGTCATCGAACCGCTCTAGTCACTGATTTACTGGTTTATTTGTTCTACCGGTCCAACCATGGTTCAACCGAAAAAATCATTTATAATAAAATAATAAATAAATTATAAATCAATATTCTAAAAAAGTACAAACATCAAAATATTAACAATCAATCTTTAATGTCAGAAAAAATAATTAAATCACAATAACAATTGCACAGCAACAACACCAATAATTAAATCACAATAACACAATAATAAGTTACACAAGAACAACAAACTTTTTTAAAGATTAACAAAGATTATCAAAATTTCAGGCAGCATCACTACTTTCTTTGATTGGTCGTGATTAAGGTGATGGTTGTTCTTGAAGCAATTCGGGTTATCTAAGAGTATGCTTTAAGAGAAGGGTACTTGAAGCTTTCTAAGCTTCCTCACTCTTACATGATCCAAAACCATTGTGAAGCAAAGAAACAACTTTCTTAAACCTCAACACAGCTTCACCAGTTTTCACCATTAAATTCCTATTCTGAACTTGATCCCTTAGCTGAGACAAAATACTAAGAACTCTATGACATCTTTCAACAGCTAATTTATTAGCTTGTTCAACTTCCTCTATTCTTATCTATTTATTTATCTATCTAAGTTAATAAAAAACTTTCAAATAAGAAGCTAAACATGCCTTGATACTAAAAAAACATGAACATCTGAGTTATCAACACAGATACCATACATTCAGCCATAAATGGCATACAAAAAGACCCAGATATAAAGTACCTCATTTTTTTCAACAAAAGCCACAAAAACAGAATTTTTCATGTTCAAGTCTCAAAATTCCATCAAAGGATGAAAAAGGGTCCATTTTTTTCTTTTTTGTTTATGTTTTCTGTTGTTGGTAGAACAAAGACCTTGGAATTAGAACTAATTAATAGAAGTATAAGAAATTGCAGCATATCTATAGCTGCTTTAGAAAATAAATAAAAAAATTCAAGCAATCTTATCTTCAATGAACCCAGGTAAAAAGAATAAGAAGACAGGAGTTAGAGAGCACGGACGGCGGCTGAGATCCATGGACGGACGGTGGCAGCAATTACAATCTTTAGCCCATTAAAAAACATTCCAAAACACTAAACCCAGCAAAACCAACAACTACAAAACAAAGCCATTAGCAAATTTGAACAAAAAAATTAGGAATCATCAGCAACTAATAAAACAGTAAAAGTGTAAAGCACTATCAGAGCCATCAAGCAATTAGAAAATACTAAAACAGAGTAACAGACTAACAAAAAAATCTTACAGCCATCAAGCCATCAATAAATTTAAAAAAAATCTTACAGCAATTAGCATCCAGCAAATAGAACAACAACTTACAAAAAAATGGAACAAAAAAATTACAATTAGCCTCATCACTCTCCTCTTAAAGATTTTTTTTATCATTATTCCTTAACTAGTGTGTATATGTATATATATCAAGTATGGCCTAATCATTGATATAAAATACATATAATAAGAAGTACATAATAAAAATAAGTTAAACAATACATTGGTCAATGAGTTATATCTTAAATGACATAATTAATTTTTAGTATGCACAATGAAGGTGTGTATATATAAGCACATACACGCGTGAAGTATTTGGATAATATTATCACTTATTTTTATAACTCATCTTTAAACACTTTTTATTAAATACAAATTATTGTTCTTCTTGTTAATTAAATAAGTTTTAATTCTCTATTTATTATATTTTATAATTTATATCAATAATTTAAATTTAAAATTCAGAGTTTACAATTTAATTTTTTTTTTACTTTTAATATCAAGTTAATTTTTATGGGATGTTGTACTTCTTCTTTTAAGAAAGAAGACAAATATTAGATTTATTTTGCTATGAAAAAAATATTTAAATCTATATAATATAATATATAATTACTAAAGTTATGAAAATCGGACTGAATCTACCGGTTCAACCGGATTAATTGAGAATCGGTTATCTAGCTAGTCTGGTCCATTTCTAAAATCATTCTACAAAAAATTAACAAAAAAATCGGTTGAACTGGTGGTTAATTATTAAACCGGATGAACCGACCGGGTTTTTGAAAGTGCCGGTTTCTCAAATCCATCAAACATCGTGGTTTTGGCGCAAAGAAAAAAATAAAAATAAAAACTGAAGGTGAACCCTACCCAACTCATTTTGAAGAGCACCCACCACACAACACAGCGGTCACCACACCTCCTCAACCCTAATCTTCTCTTCCAGCTTTCTGCACCAAATTCTACCGTCACTACCACAATCGATGCCGGATTGGAGCTGCTGTCAACGGATCGAAGCAGATGTCACCGTCGCAGATTGAAGCAGTTGTGCGTTGTCTTGAACTCTGAACTCTGAAGCTTCTGACGTCGCGAACGTCTACTCAGCCCTGTTCTCCTCGCCATCATTCCAGTGCCTCCAGAAGCTTCCTTCCTCCAACAACAAGTTCACCTACAACTGCGACAACCACACCTTCAACTTCCTCGTCGATAATGGCTTCAGTCAGTTCCTCTCTTTTTCTCTCTAGATCTGTTTTTCTCTGATTCAATTTTGTGTATATATGTATGCATCTTTCCAACTGTATGCTTCTTTCAACTTAATTGTTGTCATCTTATAGTTTTTGCACTTGTTATAATATAGCGTTCGGTGCCCCCAAAACGGCCCTAATTAAATATATAACCTTTCTTTTGATTCTCTGGCATGATGTGTTAATAATTAGATTGATAGCAGAAATTTTTGAATTGCAGATTGTCATGAAGATGAACAATTAGCTACAAAATATAATATTTTATTAGTATGTTTATTGTTTGTGTGATCCTTTTAGATTTACTGGGTTGTAAATTGTAATTTTCCACAAGGGACCAAGTTTTTAAGAGCCTAAATTTGTTCATTTATTTTTTAGTTCTGATAGAAATTAATGAACATGGTGATGATGCCGTGATGAATAGCTAAGTGGGTTCATAAAAGGGGATTCTGTCTTAGATTGTCATGAAGTTTGTGGCTAGAATGGAACTATGGAAGAATATAGTAGTAAATTAGTAATGCTGTATTGGATCCTCAAATTCTTGTGCCTGTCATATCCTACACTCTTATTATTCTGGAAACTGAACATAGAAGATAACGTTGTTCAGTTTTTAGAATAATAAGAGGGTAGAAACATGATTGATTTTTGTGAAAACTGGACCGGCCGTTTTGGTTGATCCACAAAACTGTTCTGCAAAAAATTGGTTAAAAATAGGTCAAATCGACGGTTAATCGGTGAACTGGCCAAACCGGCTGGATTTTTTAAAGATCCGGTTTTGTGACTTGCATAAAAAACTATGTCGGTTTGACGTTAGGAAGGAAAAAAAAGAAGAAAAGAAACCCTAACTAACACTCGGTCCCAGTTCCCTTTCAACCCATTAGCACCCAGTCCCAATTCCTTCACTAGGGAAATCCTATCAGAGCAAACATCGCCGCCACTATCAGAACCCAGCCCCACCAGCCACCGTCAGCCCCCAGCCATCGCCACTCTTTTCTTCCTCACCTTCTCTGTGCTCATCGCGAAGCCCACCAGCCGCTGCTACTCTTCTCCTCCTTACCGTATTGTGCTCATCGTGAAGCCTGCCTCTGTGATTGTCGGCGGCGGTAATGACAGAGGGTACCATTGTCGGTCTTGTTCTTGTTGCCGTCCTGGATGTCTCTGCTTGGCTTCTCTCTCTTCAAGCTCGCTCTCTCTCCCTCTCCGATCTCACTCTGTCTCACGCGAAACACGAATGTCTCTGCTCGCTTGTCCTCCTCTCCGTCACCTCTGTTTAACTGCTCAGCCATCACCTCCTCACGGACGTCTCTGTTACTCGGCTGCCTTGTCTTCTCCAGTGAGCACTCCTCCATTACTTCTTCGGTCCTAATTTTTTTTCTAAAATTAATTATGATTCATCTATACTTTTGAGCATAGATCGGTCAATTCAACCGAATTAACCGAAAATCAGTCATATGATCGGTATGGTTGACTCCAAAAACCGTTTAGTAAAAAACTGGTGATTAACCGGTGAACCGTCGGAACCGGCCAGGTTTTTTAAGAATTTCTGGTTCAAAGCTACACTCAAAACGTTGCCGTTTTAACTTTATATATATGAAAAAAAACCCCTCTGAACAATGAGAAAACCCTAGCCGCTCCATACCACCATCCTACCCCTCTCTTTCTCTCTGAAAACTCTGGAGACTGGAGTGAAGAACCCAGCCCCAGACCTCCTTGGAGCAGCACCCAGCCACCATCCACTCTTCGTCGCCGAACTCTTCTCCTCGGCAGGAGGGTGCTGTCGTCGCTCAACGTTCCTCTTCTCCTCACCCTATTATCGTCGTCTGCTCGTGGTTGCTCGATTCTCCTCTGGCGACGTTCCTCCCTCGGTAGATCTGCTCGGAGCTACTCTCGTCATCAACGTCTCTGCCCTCGTCATCAAGCCCGCCCCTTCCCTCATCATCAAGCCGTCTCTGCTCGGAGCTCTTCTCGTCGCCGTCGTGTCTCTCTCTTCAAGCTCTCTGTCTCCCTCCCATGGTTGCTTACTCACAGTAGCAACCCTTGCTTTCACCTTCATCTTCCGACGGTTGTTCAAGTCCACTGCTCTTCTGACTTTGAGTTAATTTTTCTGGATTTGAGTTATTTTTTTTTGAAATAATATGGTTGATTGTTGATGGTATTTTGTTAATTTTGTGTTGATTTCTGATTTTATTGTCTAATTGTAATGGATTTTAATTTCTGAGTTTGTCTTCTGAACTTCTGTTGATTGTGTTCTGAATTTCTGATGTTGCATGTGTTGTTGGTTTGTTGATATGACTAGAAATTGTATAAATCCAGGTTGATGTGTTGTTGGTGTTGTTAACTGTATTTGATTTGTGCAAGTTTGTATTGGTGATGGTTGTTGATTATAAATTTTTATTGCAAGGTGTCTGAGAAGAAGGCTAAAGATCATGCAAGGAAGTTGAGTCCTCTTGAAAGTTGAGCATTGGCTTGGGATGAAGCAGAACGTGCTAAGTATCTGTCCATGTATATTATTATTAACATGATATGATCTGAACTTGTTTTGCGACGATGATTCTACTAGTTTGTTTAATTCAACCCTTTAACTTGATATAAACTTTTCAATTTTTTAAATTTCTCTTATAAAAATATGCCTTAGTCTAGGTGAGTTTTCAGAAGTAGTCAATGAATTGATGCAGTTTGTTTGTGAAAAATTGAATGTATAGGTTCAAGCGTGAAGAGGTGAGGATTCAATCATGTTATATGTACGGTGCCAAACTGTCATTCAACACCACTACCATTCAAAAAAGCGGTGAAGAGATTATACAGCATCTGGACATAGATTATACAGCATTTGGACATGGGAAATTCTAAATAGTAGTAGTTGTAGAAAAGTTGGTACATCCGATTTCTTCATTTCTATTATGCTTGTAAATCTTGGGGCTCGTGAGAACTAGCTCTATTGTAAGTGTCCTTGTAAAGTTTGATAATCGAAAGGACAAAATTGTATAATAGTTTTTTATTGTGGATGGCGGTTCATGGCGGTAGTAAAAAATTCGCCATAAAGTTATAGCGGATGGCGTTGCAGAAAATGGTGGAAATGGCAGATTACCTAAAAAATACACATATAGGTACAAAAAAATATGCAGAAAAATTGCAAATATAATAAACTATAAAATCTATTCATATAAGCAACTTTTTAGTCATAAAATATCAAATTAATATAGCAAATATAGTAGCAAATTTAGTAAATAAACATAACATCAAGTTCAAATCGTAAATCAAAAGTCATAAACAAGTCAAAATAAAAGATACAAAACATAAAAACTATAGAATATCTAGATTCTAGTTCTCATTAAATTTATCTAAATTAACATGATTATCATGTCCTTCTGCACCCTTATTATCCTCTGATTCGGTATCATTGAATTGAATCTCTTCTTATTCTTCTTCATTTTTAGAATTCTCTTCATTTTCAAATTTTGGTTCTTCTTTTTCTACAATTACTGCCTTTCCTTTTCCTTTTTTTGCAGCCCTAAACCCACTTGGTCCATCCTTTGCACCACCTCTTGTAGTTGCAGGTTTTTTTCTTTTTCTATTTTGTTGTCTTCTAGTATTTGTTGTAGGCTCATGTCCTCCCATTGCTTCAAAAATATGGTTCCAACTCAAAGTATTGTCATCTTGATTAACCAAATTAGCATCATCATCCACACTATCATCTCAAAAGGTGATAGTCCCAATTTCTCCCACTAACCACTCATTACATTCATCAATATCATTGAGTGCAATAGGGTCAACTTCATCTTTAAGGTTGTACCTCTCGATGAGTTGTTGGTTATACTTTATGAAGACCAAACTCTCCATCCTTTCATGATCAAGTCTATTTCTTTTCTTAGTATGAATGTGCTCAAATATACTCCAATTGCGCTCACATCCAGAAGCACTACAAGTCAAGCTCAAGATCTTGATAGCAAGGTCTCGCATGTTTTGAGCTTCATGCCCATATGTCCGCCACCAAAATGCTATAAAATTAAAATAAATTTGTCTAAGCCTTTAATCGAACTAAATTTATAAAGCTTTGTAAAATTTATAACAATCTTATCGGGTGAAATCTTTTTCCTGTGAGATTTTGCAAAATCTAATCCAAAAAGTCCATAGCCGGCCTTATATAGTGATTGCTCCTCCAATATCTTCTGTTGCACAGCTTGACTTGGCACTAATCTAGTGATGCACTCAAACCACCCCTTTGTAACTTCTAAATCCAGCTCAATCCGTGGGTTGTCATAAAACAACTCGGGATTTAGAAAATGACCGGCTGCATGCAACGGACGATGAAGTTGGCAATTCCATCTGTTGTCAATGATTTTAAAAACATTATTGTACTTGTTCTCATCATTAAGAAATGTTTTCATGATGCATTTCATTGCCTTCTCCATTGCTTCATAAATATATCCCATTTGTGGCTTTTTCTCTCCATCAACAAGTCTAAGCTCCCAAACAAGAGGGCCCACGATCTTAAGGGTGTACTTGACATGATTACAAAAAGATAGCATGATAACAATCTTTGTTACCTCCCTCCCCTTTGCCCTCCTTTGACAACTTATTCTTTGCCCATTCATCCGAGGTGAACATTCTTCTCAAATTTCCTTTCTCCTCATAAAGCCTTTCCAAAGAGAGAAATGAAGTGGCAAATCGGGTGACTGCATGCCTTACCAACTCCTTGCCATTTGTGAAGTGTCTCAACATAGCTAACGTGCTAGAGTGACTATAAGTGAAGCTAACCAACGAGATGGCCCTTTTTATGGTTTTTTTAATTAATGGTAACTTCCCAATGTCCTCAAGCATCAAATCCAAACAGTGGGCAGCACAAGGAGTCCAAAACAAATTTGGCATTTTCTCCATCAACAACTTACCAGCAAGAACATAATTACTCCCATTATCAGTTACAACTTGAACAACGTTGTGCTCACCAATTTCCTCGACCACATCATCAAGAAGCTCAAATAATTTCTCACCAGTCTTCACATAATCAGAAGCATCAATAGACTTCAAAAACGTTGCCCCAGCTGGAGAGTTTACAAGAAAATTAATAATGCTCTTTTGCCTTTTATCCGTCCAAGCATCTGACATAATAGAGCAACCATACTTTTTTCATAGTTCTTTATGACCCTTCAACAATTCTTTGGTGTAATCTAACTCCTCATTAAGCAACGGAACCCTTAGAGCATGATAACTGGGAGCAGGTAAATTGGGACCAAAGCTTCCAACAGCCCACAACATTTCTTGAAAACTCTTCAACTTTACCGGGTTCAATGGAATCCCAGCTTAGTAGAACCACCATTCTATGTATCGATGAACTCTACGAGCTGCTTCCTTATTACATGCTTCCTTGATGTTCTGCTGCCTCAATTTCTCTCTTTTGTTTCTTGCAATGGAAGTTTCAGGTTTTCTAACAAACAAGTCCATTGGACCTCTCATGCTAGTTGTACCCCCTCTAGTAATACTTGCACCCCCTCTAGCTGCTGCCATTGGAGTTGGATTATGAGGTTCATCAATTCCTTGAGCATCTTCTTCTGACAATCCGAACCCCAAACTCTCTAAGTCAAGTTTCCTAACATTGACATTATGTTCTTCGGTGCTTCCCGGGGTGGCAGTTTGTCTTCCTCGATTTTTTTTCTGATGGTAATACTCCCATAATTCAGCAATAACATCTTTTGGAACTATTTTACATCCAACAACATTTCCAGGCTTGATCATTAAGTGCTCTTTTGCCCTTGTGATACCTCCTTTCATAATTTTTCCACAAAAAGTACATACGGTGTCATTGGTATTTCTTTTTTCTATCGTATTAATATATTTTCAACTTGGGTCAACTCTATTAGAACGGACAGGAGCTGTGGGAGCGGGACCAACAGGGGCAGCACCAACTGTAGAACCAGCTGAGGCAGGGGTAGGAGCATTAGAATCAAGGGCATGTCTAGAAGTGGACATTGTATACTGAATGGAAAAAAAAATGGAAGAGGAAAAGTTTTAACACTGTCACTGATTATTGAGAAAGAATGGGCAGAGAAAGAATGTGCAGCAAGGAAGAGAAGAAAGAAAAAGATAGGAGCAAAGAAGAAGGGGCACAAACCAGCAGTGTGAAAAGGTGATGAGCAGCAGCGTTGAGAGCACAGAGACGGGCGGCGCGTTGGGTGGCGCGACGGGCGGCTAGATGACCGGCGGCGATGGATGGCAGTGTGGTGAAGAAATCTGGGTTGCAGAGATGAGAGAACAGAGACGAAGAGGGTTTTTTTTTTTAAACAAGAGGTAGAGGAGGGAGTTATGAACGAGGGGATGAAAATTAGGGCTAGTGGTTAGTGGGATCTGACCTAGGTTTATTAAATTACCCGAAGTACCCTTAATTTTTTTTGGAAATTCTGAAACAGCCCGCTATTTCCGCCATATGCATTGCGTCCAGCCATGGCGCCACCGCAATTGCAGCCGCCATGGCGCCCCCCGTTATAACTCTGATGAGCGGATATTTTATACACTTTTGGGGTAATTTCATGTAGATTTTAGTGTGTTTTAGTTAGTTTTTAGTATATTTTTATTAGTTTGTAAGCAAAATTTATATTTCTGGACTTTACTATGAGTCTCTGTGTTTTTCTATAATTCAGGTATTTTCTGGCTGAAATTGAGGGAGTTGAGAAAAAATCTGAATTAGGCTGAAAAAGGACTGCTGATGTTGTTGGATTCTGACCTCCCTGATACTCGGAATGGTTTTTTTGAAGCTACAGGAGTCCAATTGACGCGCTCTCAATTGGGTTGGAAAGTAGACATCCAGGGCTTTCCAGCAATATATAATAGTCCATACTTTGCGCAAAGATAGATGACATAAACTGGCGTTCAACACCAGTTCCATGTTGTAGTCTGGCGTTCAGCGCCAGAAATAGGTTGCAAGTTGGAGTTCAACGCCAAAAACAGGTTACAACCTGGCGTTCGACTCCAAAAACAGCCCAGGCACGTGAGAAGATTAAGTCTCAACCCTAGCACACACCAAGTGGGCCCCAGAAATGGATTTCTGCACTATTCATTTTAGTTTACTCATTTTTTGTAAACCTAGGCTTCTAGTTTAGTATTTAAACAACTTTTAGAGATTTATTTTGTATCTCATGACATTTTTAGATCTGAATTTTGTATCTTTTGACGGCATGAGTCTCTAGACTCCATTGTTGGGGGTGAGGAGCTCTGCAGCGTCTCGATGAATTAATGCAATTATTTCTGTTTTCCATTCAAACACGCATGTTCCTATCTAAGATGTTCATTCGCGCTTCACTATGAAGAAGGTGATGATCCGTGACACTCATCACCTTCCTCAATCCATGAACGTGTGCCTGACAACCACCTCCGTTTTACATTAGATTGAATGAGTATCTCTTAAATTCCTTAATCAGAATCTTAGTGGTATAAGCTAGAATCCATTGGCAGCATCCTTGAGAATCAGGAATGTAAGACCCAGAATTTTCAAATAAATCTTATTATAAATTATTTTGTATCATTTAAATTATAAAGTTGGTAGTTATGAGATAATAAGAATTTTATATGATTCAATTTTAGATGCTTTATATTTATATCATTTAGTACTTTAAGTTAAAGATAAAGAAAATTAATTATATTACTATATATTTTCAATTAGAGTAATTTATTGAAAATCAATTAGTATTTTTATACTATAAATATTATTTTAAAGTAATTTTAGAGATTTAATTAGTTTTTCAAATATTAATACTTCATACTCTAATTTTATTAAAATTATTTTACTCATATTAAACCCAAAATTCCCAATTTCATAAGCAAATCCTAATCCTAAATAAACCATTTTTCCTTTACCCAGATGAAACCCAGCTGCCGCCTTACTTCCTTCAGCCACCAAGATTCCCTTTTTCCCAAACCTTCCCAAACCCACGCAGCAAAACAGCAAAACTCATGGAAGAAAGAAAAAAGAGAAAGAGGGAAGGAGAGATGGGGGACTGAAGGAAGAGAAGAAAGAAAGGGAGAAGGGAGAAGAGAGGGAGACGACGCCGGTGGGCCTCACTGCCACCATCGCCGTCGCTGTGCCGTCGGGAGGGAGATCCGAGAGAGAGGAAGAGAGCACCGATGAGGGAGAGCGTCGGGGAGGAAGTAGCTTGCTGCCGCCTTGGCGTCCTGCTGCTCGCGTCATCACCGCCAGCTTCGTCGGATCCTTACCGCCGAACCCGTTCTTGCCGCTGCCGTTGGAATCACGAACAGGGGAAGGAGAAGATGCGGGCCAGTGCCACGAGGAAGAGCGCGACCCGCTACACAACGCTGCGCCGCCGTGTGTTGTTGCCGTCGCCGAGCTCCCATGGTTGCCGCCGGCAAGATTCAAAGGGAGAGAAGCTCGAGGAGAGAGAAAGATCGGCGGAGGAGGTTTTTGTTCGAACGGCCGTGCCTCCACCGCCTTTCACCGTTGCAGATCCGCCACCGTCCACCGCGCCGCACCACGCCACGTCATCGCCGGAAACCGCCACTGAGGCCTAAGTCTGTTTGGTAAGCTCTAATCTTGCCTCAGATCTTCTTTTCTGTTAAGTTGGTTCTACTGTGAGTTGTTTACTGAGGTTGTTTGCGTCAGGTTATACAGTCACCACTGTTGCTTGTGTGGCTACGCCGTGGTGATTATAGCTGCCGCCACAGTCACCGCCTGAATGCCCTGGAATTTCTATTGTCTTGCCCTAATTCAAGTCCAGTGTCACTACCCTGGTTTAACCTTTTTCCCTGGTTCTATTTCACTTTTACACGCTAACCTGCCTTGGTTTCATTTATTGTTTGTTCTGGTTTTAATTCCATTTTAATTTCGGTGTTGCCTTGAACTTTCAGTGTTGTTCCTGCATTTGATTTCATCAAATTCGAATCCTGCTGCAACCATTGTCATTACCTTAGGGAAATTAACGCTGCTGCGAATTAGGAAGGAAATGGGATTGTCGCGTTTAAATTACACGATCTTGGCTAATCAAGGTAGGGGTTTTTCTTAAAATCTAATTCATATTACAGAGTTGTGATAAATAGATATTAATGTGAGAGAACATATGCCTGTGATTATAATTGCCTTCTAAATGTGATTTTTTTGCTGGACTGAATGACTGATTGCTTGACTGCTTAAGTAGTTTGTGATTGCTGAAAAGAAATAAGTTTGGAAGGTTATTTAGTTGATTATTATGAAAAATGGCTTTTCTTGGTTTTGAAGCTATTTTTGATGATGTAAAGGAATTGGCTTTGGAAATGGTTTAATTTTGAGTTAGTGACTTTATAAATGATTTAGTATTTGAGCTGGTCTGATTTTAAAAAGAGGTTTATTATGGGCACTGATTCCCTTTGAAAATTATTTGATATTGGAACTAGCCGAATCTTAGAAAATGATTGAGGTTTTGGAAAGGTTTGAGAAATGTTTGGATGGGACCCGATCAGGGTGGCAGAATCCGAGTTTTAGAGGAGATGCTGCCGAAATTTTATAAAACTGGAAGTTTTGTTTGAAGTAATTGTTTAAAAAGATTTAATTCTTAAATGTTATTTGTTTCGGATTGATTTATTTAAAAAAGAAAGAGTTATGTTTTGAATTGAGATTGTTGATTAACGGAAAGAAGGATGATGAGGATTGATTTGAAATATGATTTTTGAATGAATTTGGAAATGGAATATGGATTGACGAATGATGATGATATTGAGAATGGCTTAGATATTGATGAATGATGAATGAATTATTTATGTGGCTTATGAATTTGAAATATCTGAGATACGAGGTTCCCTGGATTAAGTGCCGTGGCTTGCCACCACGTGTACCAGGTTGAAAACTCGATACTCTGTTGACCCTACGATGTAAGTGTGTGACCGGGCACTATATAAATTCCCGGGAATGTTACCCCCATTGAGTAATATTGATTATTTGAGAAAAAGCTATGCATAGACTCTTGGGGATGCACGTCGGGAGACTGTCTAAGTACAATTCAGACTTGTCGGGTTGGCTGGATAACCGACAGATGAGCTTCATCAGCCATAGGACAGGCATGCATCATATGCATTTGTATGCTTTGCTTGAGTTTGAACTTGTTTTGGTTTGCCTAATTGCTAAACTGTTCGTAACTGCTACTTGGACTATTTGCTGTAACTGCTGCCTACTTGTGCTTTCCTTGTCTGCCTTGCCTGTGTTTGTCCTGGTGTGCTAAATTTGAGATTGAACTTTGGTGCTATATTAATGATTATGTTGTTTGATTGCGTGGTTGGTTTCTGATTGAGAGTTTCTTATAAGAAAGGAAAGGTTTCGGATTTCTGAAAGATTAAACATTGTTTCTTTGAAAAGGTTTTGAATAATTACCTATTGGTTTTTAAAAAGATTCATAAGGCAATGATAATCACTGAGCTTGAAAACAGTTTTCTTATAAAATATCTTCTTATGACAACTCTGAAACTCCGTGGTGAAACCGTGTGGTTAGGTTCTCATCCCCTACAGCTTTACCTTTTGAGGAACTAAATGAAGAGGCATTAAGGAGTGTTATACTGCGTTTGGTTTATGTATTGTTGTATTAATTAGATTATTTTATTCCCTCATCTTTGTTATTACAAATTTGTAAGAGGGATAGGAGTTGTATGTTTTATATGTATATTATATTATGAGTTATTATGTAAGGAGTTTTGTATATGAATCTCTGCCTGCTTGTATTTTTCTTAAGATTAAATATTTATTTTCGGTTTTTGAAGAAATCAGTGATATAGTGTCGAGTCACAGGCTCCTATTTTAGTATTTAGTATGTAAAGTAGTCGTAATACTTCTTGCTATCAGAGTGGCGCAGCCGGAAGCGTGACTTCTGATAGTGAGGGTGTTACATTATGGTATCAGAGCGGTCTTTCCTGTAGAGCCTTGGGAATGGACTGATTATGCTTCAATTGCATACTTTGAGAGTCTGTCATGTAGTAGATCTTGTTTGAATAACGAGAATTAGAATTTGATGCACATGACTGCCTATTAATTAACATTGTTAGCTTACCGTTGCATATCTGTTGATGTTAAGTCTGGCCAACTTAATGTTGATGGTTTATGTGAACGGAAAAGTTAATAGGTTATTATAGGCAAAAAGAAATTGATAAGTAATGGGTAATGCGAGTCACGTGGTTCGCGGATGCTAGGGTTCGCTTTTCGTGCTTGGTTTCGATTTATTATTCTTGTTTGCGTCGCTTAGGTTGGCATATCGTTTCTTTTTGTTTACTATCCTCATTGAAGTTCTTTGACTCGGATTCCTTTCTTGAACCATGATTGATCATTCTCCGACCGTATTTCATTATTCGTCCATAATCTTATTTGATTGTATTCTTAAAAATTTGTTTGAGTCTTTTAAAAACATTTGTCTTTGCCATTGATTATACTCTTCTTCAAGAATCCTGTGCTCATTAATCTGATCTTAAACTTATTTTGGCATAATGCATGATCTTTATATCTTGAATGATTTGAACTTTGAAAATTATGATTCGAACTAGGATAATTTTGTAAATTGATACTGTTGCTTCATGTCTAATGTATACCTTAAACCTATCATATTCTTGATTATATTTCAAATTCTCGGCATCATAAATCCTGATCTTGAATTTCTCTATGTAACCTGTGTATTCCCTTGACGTAATCTGAGCTTATTTTTGATTGAAAAAGTTTTGAATTGATCTTTTTTTTTACTTAATTGTGTTTCCCAATCATCCTTCAAAATATTTGGATAAGATTACTTTTAAATTTAGTATATATTTTCCTACATGGATTCTAAAATTTCTTTATATGGTTTAAATCTGTTTATTTGTAAAGCTTCACCTATTCTTCTATAGAAAACAATTTCTACTTTGAATTTCCTTCATTAACTACAACTTGATTTATTTTCAACCTTATCACAATTTTTAAACATATTCTTATGTGATTTTACATTCGAGTATTTTTCAAGATTCTTGAAAAAAAAATATTAAAGCAAAATAAAATAAAATTTTATTCATAGCCCAATTAAATTTTATTTTACAAACTTTGCATATTTTATTTAACTACGATTATTTTGATGTAATACCTTATTTAAACCTTTTGTATTTTTTTGAGAAAATGAATTCATTCCTTCTTTAGATTATCCATTCTTTGTAAACGTTACCATTGATTTTTAGTCTTCTTTTTCCCTCAGCTCAAATCCGGTTTAAATAAAAGTACCGTTCTTCCTCTCGATTCTTCCTTCCGGCATACTTCATGACTTTTGACCATTCTTATTTGTTGGTGGTTTGAACCATTTTGAAGGAGTTTTGAATTCTTTTGGAGAAATTTAAGTTTTGAATCAACTTTTTAAGTTATTGAGTTCCTTGTTTTTAGCGCATCTTAATATTATCGAACATCCTTATAAAGTTGTGACTTCAAGTATATTATTGGAGTCTTGTTTTAAACCTTTTTAAACAAGTTTTAATTTATTCTTATGCAAAGTTGTCCCTGACTTTGAATTGCTTTACTTGAGCAGTGCCTCTCTTTGATGTGATTTGAACTTGTTTTGGGGCGATATAACCATCTATTAAAGTTTTAATAAAATCGCTTTCAATTCAGCCTACACTCCTTTACTTTATACTCTGAAAATTTCTGTATGTGATTTAAACCTGTTTGATTGTAATGCATCATCTTTTCTTTTATGAGTAAAACTTTATGTTAAGTTTTCTTTCAACAAGATTGTAGTTTTCATACATGCTTGAGAAAGAGGAAATACAATTTAGCTCTTAGCCAAATTAATCTTTCCATTTACAAAGTTTGTGTAATCTATTTCCACTTGAATTTATATTGAAATAATGCCACATTTACGCTTTTATTAATTTTTTGAAGGATGTTTGTTACCCATTTTCTCTTTTAGAACATGAAATGATTTCCCCTTAAGTTTCCATTCTTTACGAACAATGCATTTGAAAATATTTTTAAACCATACTCTTGAGTTCTATAAACTTTGTTTTTGGTTTGGATATTCTTCTTCTGTAAACCTCATATTTCTTGACTCAGCTTGAATTTGTTTCAAAATACTGTATTGTTTTTCATCTTATTGATCCTATCGAATCCCTTCGACTGAAAAGAGTTACTCTTAAAGTTATCAGTTGATCCTTTTTCCAACATTCTTCATTACTTGTTTATCCTTGTCCACTTGTAATTTCAACAATTCTTTCAAATTCTCGCAAACATGGTCCTTGTTACTTTTCCTTCTTTTCTAAGGTCCGTTATCTTTCTGAGTATATTCGAAATCTGTTTTGGTATCTTGTGTGCCTATTGGACTTAGTAAACGACACATTAATTCTTTAGGGTACGTTTAGTGGACGCAAAAGGTGAAATTTATAAATGTACGACGTTGCAGGGAGTTGTGAAACCTTATTTCATGTGAAAGGATTTTGTTGATGTTGGGTTTGTGACCATTAAGATTTGCAAAGTGTTTGACGAGGTTGAAAACCCTCAGATGAGTTATTCGATGAAGTACAATTGAGGATGGAGGGAATAAGTTAAGTTGAAGTTTGAATAATTGAATCTCTGAAGATGGTGTAAGATCAAATGTGAACGTTAAGCACGTTGTTTTAATCCTAATCCGTTTTATAACCTTTTATCGCCTTGTTTTACCATCACATGTTTGAAATATCATTTTATGCATCAAGTCTATCTTGTAACCTTGTTTCACATCATACTTATACCCTTCATATTTTTATATAAAAATCCTGGTATTTGAAACTATATGTATATATATATTGAGAACTTTTTGCCTTTTCTTTACATAAGTTCAAGAGGAATAATATGAAAATCTCTTTTATTTTGTATCAATTTTCGAGGACGAAAATTTTTATAAGGTGGGTAGGATTTAAGACCCAGAATTTTCAAATAAATCTTATTATAAATTATTTTGTATCATTTAAATTATAAAGTTGGTAGTTATGAGATAATAAAAATTTTATATGATTCAATTTTAGATGCTTTATATTTATATCATTTAGTACTTTAAGTTAAAGATAAAGAAAATTAATTATATTACTATATATTTTCAATTAGAGTAATTTATTGAGAATCAATTAGTATTTTTATACTATAAATATTATTTTAAAGTAATTTTAGAGATTTAATTAGTTTTTCAAATATTAATACTTTATACTCTAATTTTATTAAAATTATTTTACTCATATTAAACCCAAAATTCCCAATTTCATAAGCAAATCCTAATCCTAAATAAACCATTTTTCCTTTACCCAGATGAAACCCAGCTGCCGCCTTACTTCCTTCAGCCACCAAGATTCCCTTTTTCCCAAACCTTCCCAAACCCACGCAGCAAAACAGCAAAACTCATGGAAGAAAGAAAAAAGAGAAAGAGGGAAGGAGAGATGGGGGACTGAAGGAAGAGAAGAAAGAAAGGGAGAAGGGAGAAGAGAGGGAGACGACGCCGGTGGGCCTCACTGCCACCATCGCCGTCGCTGTGCCGTCGGGAGGGAGATCCGAGAGAGAGGAAGAGAGCACCGATGAGGGAGAGCGTCGGGGAGGAAGTAGCTTGCTGCCGCCTTGGCGTCCTGCTGCTCGCGTCATCACCGCCAGCTTCGTCGGATCCTTACCGCCGAGCCCGTTCTTGCCGCCGCCGTTGGAATCACGAACAGGGGAAGGAGAAGATGCGGGCCAGTGCCGCGAGGAGGAGCGCGACCCACTACACAACGCTGCGTGGTGCACGAAATTGCAATCACACTCTTGCAATCCCGCACAACTAACCAGCAAGTGCACTGGGTCGTCCAAGTAATACCTTGCGTGAGCAAGGGTCGATCCCACGGAGATTGTCGGGTTGAAGCAAGCTATGGTTATCTTGTAAATCTTAGTCAGGATATCAGAAATTATCAGGATTGATTGTGAAAAGCAAAAGAACATGAAATAAGTACTTGTTATGCAGTAATGGAGAATATGTTGAGGCTTTGGAGATGCTCCATCTTCTGAATCTCTGCTTTCCTACTGTCTTCTTCATCAAACACGCAAGGCTCCTTCCATGGCAAGCTGTATATAGGGTTTCACCGTTGTCAGTGGCTACCTCCCATCCTCTCAGTGAAAACGTTCCTATGCTCTGTCACAGCATGGCTAATCATCTGTCGGTTCTCGGTCAGGCCGGAATAGAATCCATTGATTCTTTTGCGTCTGTCACTAACGCCCCGCCTGCTAGGAGTTTGAAGCACGTCACAGTCATTCAGTCATTGAATCCTACTCAGAATACCACAGACAAGGTTTAGACCTTCCGGATTCTCTTGAATGCCGCCATCAGTTCTAGCTTATACCACGAAGATTCTGGTTAAGGAATCCAAGAGATATCTACTCAATCTAAGGTAGAATGGAGGTGGTTGTCAAGCACACGTTCATAGTTGAGAATATGATGAGTGTCACAGATCATCACATTCATCCGGGTTAAGAACAAGTGATATCTTAGAATGGAAGCAAGCATGATTGAATAAGAAACAGTAGTAATTGCATTAATCCATCAAGACACAGCAGAGCTCCTCACCCCCAACCATGGGGTTTAGAGACTCATGCCGTGGAAGGTATACAATGAAATGTGTAAAAATGTCCTGAGGTGCAGATACAATGTCAAAAGATCCTATTAATAGTAAACTAGTAGCCTAGGGTGTTACAGTAATGAGTAAATGACAGAAAAATCCACTTCCGGGCCCACTTGGTGTGTGCTTGGGCTGAGCAATGAAGCTTTCATGTGTAGAGACCTTTTCTGGAGTTAAACGCCAGCTTTCATGCCAGTTTGGGCGTTTAACTCCAAGTTTTATGCCAGTTCCGGCGTTAAACGCTGGAAATTCTGAGGCTGATTTGCCACGCCGGTTTGGGCCATCAAATCTTGGGCAAAGTATGGACTATCATATATTGCTGGAAAGCCCAGGATGTCTACTTTCCAACGCCGTTGAGAGCGCGCCAATTGAGCTTCTGTAGCTCCAGAAAATCCACTTCGAGTGCAGGGAGGTCAGAATCCAACAGCATCTGCAGTCCTTTTCAGTCTCTGGATCAGATTTTTGCTCAGGTCCCTCAATTTCAGTCAGAAAATACCTGAAATCACAGAAAAACACACAAACTCATAGTAAAGTCCAGAAAAGTGAATTTTAACTAAAAACTAATAAAAATATACTAAAAACTAACTAGATCATACTAAAAACATACTAAAAACAATGCCAAAAAGCGTATAAATTATCCGCTCATCACAACACCAAACTTAAATTGTTGCTTGTCCCCAAGCAACTGAAAATCAAATAAGATAAAAAGAAGAGAATATACTATAGACCCCAAATTATCAATGAAACTTAGCTCCAAATTAGATGAGCGGGACTAGTAGCTTTTTGCCTCCGAACAGTTTTGGCATCTCACTCTATCCTCTGAAATTCAGAATGATTGGCTTCTTTAGGAACTCAGAATCCAGATAGTGTTATTGATTCTCCTAGTTAAGTATGATGATTCTTGAACACAGTTACTTTATGAGTCTTGGCTGTGGCCCAAAGCACTCTGTCTTCCAGTATTACCACCGGATACATACATGCCACAGACACATAATTGGGTGAACCTTTTCAGATTGTGACTCAGCTTTGCTAGAGTCCCCAATTAGAGGTGTCCAGGGTTCTTAAGCACACTCTTTTTGCTTTGGATCACAACTTTTATTTCTTTCTTTTTCTTTCTTTTTCTTTTCCTTTTTTTTTCTTTCGAATTTTTTTTTGTATTCACTGCTTTTTCTTGCTCCAAGAATCATTTTTATGATTTTTTAGATCCTCAATAACATGTCTCTTTTTTTTTCATCATTCTTTCAAGAGCCAACAATTTTAACATTCATGAATAACAAATTCAAAAGACATATGCACTGTTCAAGCATACATTCAGAAAACAGAAAGTGTTGTCACCACATCAAACCAATTAAGCTAGTTTCAAGGATGAATTTCGAAATCCTGTACTTCTTGTTCTTTTGTGATTAAAGCATTTTTCATTTAAGAGAGGTGATGGATTCATAGGACATTCATAGCTTTAAGGCATAAACTTCAAATTTTATTAATTCTAAATTAAGAACAAGACTCAGAAAATAAATATAAGATGAAACTAGAAATAGAAAACAAAACAAAAAAAAAAACGCAAAACATAGGCTCCTAATGATAGAGGTTTTCACAGAGTTAGGACTCAACAACCTTGATTTTGAGAAGTGGATGCTCCCTCAGCTTGAGAGGAGAGTGGTGCACGAAATTGTGATCACTACAACTTCGCACAACTAACCAGCAAGTGCACTGGGTCGTCCAAGTAATACCTTACGCGAGTAAGGGTCGATCCCACGGAGATTGGTGGTATGAAGCAAGCTATGGTCATCTTGTAAATCTCAGTCAGGCAGACTCAATTGGGTATAGATGATGATGAACGAAAATAATATAAAAGATAAAGATAGTGATACTTATGTATATCATTGGTGTAAGAGCTTCAGACAAGCGTATGAAGATGCCTTCCCTTCCGTCTCTCTGCTTTCCTACTGCCTTCATCCAATCCTTCTTACTCCTTTCCATGGCAAGCTCGTGTAAGGTCTCACTGTTGTCAGCAGCTACCTCCCATCCGCGCAGTGAAAGCTAATGCAAAGCACTCTGTCACAGTGCCGCCAATCACCGGTTTGGTTCCCTCCCCTACCGGAATAGAATAACTCTTTTGCGTCTGTCACTAACGCCCAGTAGGTTACAGGTTTGAAGCACATCACAGTCATTCAATCATTGAATCCTACTCAGAATACCACAGACAAGGTTTAGACCTTCCGGATTCTCTTGAATGCCGCCATCAGGTCCTGCCTATACCACGAGGATTCCGAAGAATCCAAGAGATATTCACTAAGCCTCAGATGCTTGTAGAACAAGAATGGTTGTCAGTCACCTTGTTCATGGGTGAGAATGGTGATGGGCGTCAATCATCACCTTCATCATGTTGAAGAACAAGTGATATCTTGGATAAAGAACAAGCGGAATTGAATGGAAGAACAATAGTAATTGCATTAATACTCGAGGTACAGCAGAGCTCCACACCTTAATCTATGGTGTGTAGAAACTCCACCGTTGAAAATACATAAGAACAAGGTCTAGGCATGGCCGAATGGCCAGCCTCCCAAAGATCAAAGGATCTAAAAACAATCCAAAGATTCAAAGATAGATGAAAATACAATAGTAAAAGGTCCTATATATAGAAAACTAGTAGTCTAGGGTGTACATAGATGAGTAAATGACATAAAAATCCACTTCCGGGCCCACTTGGTGTGTGCTTGGGCTGAGCAATGAAGGAATTTCGTGTAGAGACGTTTTCTGGAGTTAAACGCCAGCTTTTAATCCAGTTTGGGCGTTTAACTCCCAATTAGGTGCCAGTTCCGGCGTTTAACGCTGGGAATTCTTGGGGTGACTTTGAACGCCGGTTTGGGCCATCAAATCTTGGGCAAAGTATAGACTATCATATATTGCTGGAAAGCCCAGGATGTCTACTTTCCAACGCCGTTGAGAGCGCGCCAATTGGGCTTCTGTAGCTCCAGAAAATCCACTTCGAGTGCAGGGAAGTCAGAATCCAACAGCATCTGCAGTCCTTTTCAGTCTCTGGATCAGATTTTTGCTCAGGACCCTCAATTTCAGTCAGAAAATACCTGAAATCACAGAAAAACACACAAACTCATAGTAAAGTCCAGAAAAGTGATTTTTAATTAAAAACTAATAAAAATATACTAAAAACTAACTAAAAGATACTAAAAACATACTAAAAACAATGCCAAAAAGCATACAAATTATCCGCTCATCACAACACCAAACTTAAATTGTTGCTTGTCCCCAAGCAACTGAAAATCAAATAAGATAAAAAGAAGAGAATATACTATAGACTCCAAATTATCAATGAAACATAGCTCCAAATTAGATGAGCGGGACTAGTAGCTTTTTGCCTCCAAACAGTTTTGGCATCTCACTTTATCCTCTGAGGTTCAGAATGATTGGCTTCTTTAGGAACTTAGAATCCAGATAGTGTTATTGATTCTCCTAGTGAAGTATGATGATTCTTGAACACAGCTACTTATTGAGTCTTGGCTGTGGCCCAAAGCACTCTGTCTTCCAGTATTACCACCGGATACATACATGCCACAGACACATAATTGGGTGAACCTTTTCAGATTGTGACTCAGCTTTGCTAAAGTCCCCAATTAGAGGTGTCCAGGGTTCTTAAGCACACTCTTTTTGCCTTGGATCACAACTTTATTTCTTTCTTTTTCTTTTCTTTTTCTTTCTCCCTTTTTTTTTTTCGTTTTTCTGCTTCTCTCTCTTTTTTTTTTTCCTTTTTTTTTTTTTTTTTGTATTCACTGCTTTTTCTTGCTTCAAGAATCATTTTTATGATTTTTCAGATCCTTAGTAACATGTCTCCTTTTTCATCATTCTTTCAAGAGCCAACAATTTTAACATTCATGAACAACAAATTCAAAAGACATATGCACTGTTCAAGCATACATTCAGAAAACAAAAAGTATTTGTCACCACATCAAACTAATTAAGCTAGTTTTAAAGATGAATTTGAAATCCTGTACTTCTTGTTCTTTTGTGATAAAAACAGTTTTCATTTAAGAAAGGTGATGGATTCATATTGATAGCTTTAAGGCATAGACACTAAGACACTAATGATCATAAGACACAAACATAGATAAACATAAGCATAGAAATTCGAAAAACAGAAAAATAAAGAACAAGGAGATTAAAGAACGGGTCCACCTTAATGATGGCGGCTCTTTCTTTCTCTTGAAGATCCTATGGAGTGCTTGAGCTCCTCAATGTCTCTTCCTTGTCTTTGTTGCTCCTCTCTCATGATTCTTTGATCTTCTCTAATTTCATGGAGGAGGATGGCATGTGCTTCACCCTTAGTTGTCCCATGTTGGAACTTAATTCTCCTAGGGAGGTGTTCAGTTGCTCCCAATAGTCTTGTGGAGGAAAGTGCATCCCTTGAGGTATCTCAGGGATCTCATGATGAGAGGGGTCTCTTGTTTGCTCCATCTTCTTCTTAGTGATGGGCTTGAGGTCATGCCTTCTCAGTTGAACCGGCTTTGGATGCCATAAATGGTTATGGAAAAGCAAAAAGCAATGCTTTTACCACACCAAACTTAAAAGGTTTGCTCGTCCTCGAGCAAAAGAAGAAAGAAGAGAGTAGAAGAAGAAGAAATGGAGGAGAGGGAGATGGCCTTGTGGTTCGGCCATAAGGAGAAGAAGTGGTGTTTTATGAAGGATGGATGTGAGTGGTGAAGAGAAAGAGATGTTGAGGTGATGGTGAATGGGTGAAGAAGAAAAGAGAGAGTGGTGGGGTTGTTTGGGGATCCTGTGGGGTCCACAGATCCTTAGGTGTCAAGGAAAAGTCATCCTTGCACCAAATGGGGCTCAAAAACACGTTTTGAGCCAATTCTGGCGTTAAACGCCGGGCTGGTGCCCATTTCTGGCGTTTAACGCCAGGTTCTAGCCCTTTCCTGGCGTTTAACGCCAGTCTGGTGCCCCTTTCTGGCGTTAAACGCCCAGAATGGTGCCAGACTGGGCGTTAAACGCCCAACTGCTACCTTCACTGGCGTTTAAACGCCAGTGAGTTCTTCCTCCAGGGTGTGCTGTTTTTCTTCCTGTTTTTCATTCTGTTTTTGCTTTTTCAATGGATTTTGTGACTTCTTATGATCATCAACCTACAAAAAAGATAAAATAACAAAAGAAAATAGTTAACTATAAAACATTGGGTTGCCTCCCAACAAGCGCTTCTTTAATGTCATTAGCTTGACAGAGGACTCCCATGGAGCCTCAGAGATGCTCAGAACCGTGTTGGAACCTCCCAACACCAAACTTAGAGTTTGAATGTGGGGGTTCAACACCAAACTTAGAGTTTGGTTGTGGCCTCCCAACACCAAACTTAGAGTCTGACTGTGGGGGCTCTGTTTGGCTCTGTTTTGAGAGAAGCTCTTCATGCTTCTTCTCCATGATGACAGAGGGATATCCTTGGGCCTTAAACACCAAGGATTCTTCATTCACTTGAATGATCAACTCTCCTCTATCAACATCAATCACAGCCTTTGCTGTGGCTAGGAAGGGTCTGCCAAGGATGATGGATTCATCCATGCACTTCCCAGTCTCTAGGACTATGAAATCAGTAGGGATGTAATGGTCTTCAATCTTCACCAAAACATTCTCTACAAGTCCATGAGCTTGTTTTCTTGAGTTGTCTGCCATCTCTAATGAGATTCTTGCAGCTTGCACCTCAAAGATCCCTAATTTCTCCATTACAGAGAGGGGCATGAGGTTTACACTTGACCCTAAGTCACACAAGGCCTTCTTGAAGGTCATGGTGCCTATGGTACAAGGTATTGAAAACTTCCCAGGATCTTGTCTCTTTTGAGGTAATTTCTGCCTAGACAAGTCATCCAGTTCTTTGGTGAGCAAGGGAGGTTCATCCTCCCAAGTCTCATCTCCAAATAACTTGTCATTTAGCTTCATGATTGCTCCAAGGTATTTAGCAACTTGCTCTTCAGTGACATACTCATCCTCTTCAGAGGAAGAATACTCATCAGAGCTCATGAAAGGCAGAAGTAAGTCCAATGGAATCTCTATGGTCTCATCTTGAGTCCCAAATTCCCATGGTTCCTCATTGGGGAACTCATTGGAGGCTAGTGCACGCCCATTGAGGTCTTCCTCAGTGGCGTTCACTTCCTCTCTATCCTCTCCAAATTCGGCCATATTGATGGCTTTGCACTCTCCTTTTGGATTTTCTTCTGTGTTGCTTGGGAGAGTACTTGGAGGGAGTTCAGTAACTTTCTTGCTCAGCTGTCCCACTTGTCCTTCCAAATTTCTGATGGAGGACCTTGTTTCATTCATGAAACTTTGGGTGGTTTCTCCATGAAGAATTATAGGTGTTTCCATAGGGTTCTCCTAGGTAATTCACCTCTTCCATGGAAGGGTTCTCAGGATCATAAGCTTCTTCTTTAGATGAAGCATCCTTAGTACTGCTTGGTGCATTTTGCATTCCAGACAGACTTTGAGAAATCAAATTGACTTGTTGAGTCAATATTTTATTCTGAGCCAAAATGGCATTCAGAGTATCAATCTCAAGAACTCCTTTCTTCTGACTTGTCCCATTATTCACAGGATTCCTTTCAGAAGTGTACATGAATTGGTTATTTGCAACCATTTCAATTAGCTCTTGAGCCTCTGTAGGCGTCTTCTTCAGATGAAGAGATCCTCCAGCAGAGCTATCCAAAGACATCTTGGACAGTTCAGAGAGACCATCATAGAAAATACCTATGATGCTCCATTCAGAAAGCATGTCTGAGGGACATTTTCTGATTAATTGTTTGTATCTTTCCCAAGCTTCATAGAGGGATTCACCATCCTTCTGTCTGAAGGTTTGGACTTCCACTCTAAGCTTACCCCATCTTTGTGGTGGAAAGAACTTTGCCAAGAAGGCATTGACTAGCTTTTCCCAAGAGTCCAGGCTTTCTTTAGGTTGAGAATCCAACCATATTCTAGCTCTGTCTCTTACAGCAAAAGGGAATAGCATCAGTCTGTAGACCTCAGGGTCAACCCCATTAGTCTTGACTGTGTCACAGATTTGCAAGAATTCAGCTAAGAACTGATGAGGATCTTCCATTGGAAGTCCATGGAACTTGCAATTCTGTTGCATTAGAGAAACTAATTGAGGCTTTAGCTCAAAGTTGTTTGCTCCAATGGCAGGGATAGAGATGCTTCTCCCATAGAAATCAGGAGTAGGTGCAGTAAAGTCACCCAGCACCTTCCTTGCATTGTTGGCATTGTTGTTGTTTTCGGCTGCCATGTGTCCTTCTTCTTTGAAGAATTCGGTCAGGTCCTCTAAAGAGAGTTGTGCCTTGGCTTCTCTTAGTTTTCTCTTCAAGGTTCTCTCAGGTTCAGGGTCAGCTTCAACAAGAATGCCTTTGTCTTTGTTCCTGCTCATATGAAAGAGAAGAGAACAAGAAAATATGGAATCCTCTATGTCACAGTATAGAGATTCCTTGAGGTGTCAGAAGAAAAGAAAAGTAGAAGACAGAAGTAGAAAATTCGAACTTATCAAAGAAGATGGAGTTCGAATTTTGCATTAAGGAATAGTGTTAGTCCATAAATGGAAGGATGTGAGAAGAAGGGAAGTAATTTTCGAAAATTAAGAAAAAGATTTTGAAAACATTTTGAAAAACACTTAATTGATTTTCGAAAACAAAAGTGGGAAAGAAGTAAAGTGATTTTTGAAAAAGATTTTGAAATTAGAAATTAAAAGATTTGATTGAAAACTATTTTGAAAAAGATGTGATTAAAAAGATTTGATTGAAAAGTTATGGTTTTAAAAAGATGTGATTGAGAAGATATAATTTGAAAACAATTTTAAAAGATATGATTTGAAAACAATTTGAAAAGATATGATTTTGAAAATTAATGACTTGCCTAACAAGAAAAGATATGATTCAAACATAAAACCTTCCTTAACAGAAAAGGCAAAAAATGTTCAATCAAATCATTAATTGTTAGTAAGTATCTTTGAAAAAGGAAAGAAATTGATTTTGAAAACATTTGATTGAAAAGATATGATTTGAAAAAGATTTGATTTTGAAAAACTTTGAAAACTTGAAAAAAATTGATTTTGAAAACAAAATCTTCCCCCTTTGCCATCCTGGCGTTAAACGCCCAGAATGGTGTACATTCTGGCGTTTAACGCCCAAACCTATACCTTTTTGGGCGTTAAACGCCCAACCAGGCACCCTGGCTGGCGTTTAAACGCCAGTCTGTCTTCTTCACTGGGCATTTTTTTTGAATGCTCAGCTTTTTCTGTATAATTCCTCTGCAGTATGTTCTGAATCTTCAATTCTTTGTATCATTGACTTGAAAAGACACAAATTAAAAATATTTTTGGATTTTTAATAATCGAAATGCAACTAAAATCAAATAACAATGCATGCAAGACACCAAACTTAGCAGTTTGTATACTACTGACACTAATGAGAATGCATATGAGAAACAACAAAACACTCAAGTCAATAGAATTCAAGATCAAAACAAGAAAATCATCAAGAACAACTTGAAGATTAATGAGGACACATGCATGGATGCAATAAGAACAGAAACATGCAATTGACACGAAACTTAAGATGAGACTCTAGACTCAAACAAGAAACATAAAATATTTTGGTTTTTATGGTTTTTGTGAAATTTTTTTTTTTTGGTTTTTTTTCGAAATTAGGTGAAAAGGAAAATAAAGGTATCAAAATTCTTAATGAGAATTCCAGGAATCATGCAATGTTAGTCTGAAGCTTTAGTCTAAAGGAATTAGACATAGCTAGCTAAGCTTCAGCAGGACATTGCATTCAAGAGCTAAATTGATGATGATCAATCAGCTTTGGTGATGATAAGAACATCACCTGAAACACTAGAATTCATTCTTAAAGAACTCTGAAGAAAAATACCTAATCTAAGCAACAAGATGAACCGTCAGTTGTCCATACACAAGAACAATCCCCGGCAACGGCGCCAAAACTTGGTGCACGAAATTGTGATCACTACAACTTCGCACAACTAACCAGCAAGTGCACTGGGTCGTCCAAGTAATACCTTACGCGAGTAAGGGTCGATCCCACGGAGATTGGTGGTATGAAGCAAGCTATGGTCATCTTGTAAATCTCAGTCAGGCAGACTCAATTGGGTATAGATGATGATGAACGAAAATAATATAAAAGATAAAGATAGTGATACTATGTATATCATTGGTGTAAGAGCTCAGACAAGCGTATGAAGATGCCTTCCCTTCCGTCTCTCTGCTTTCCTACTGCCTTCATCCAATCCTTCTTACTCCTTTCCATGGCAAGCTCGTGTAAGGTCTCACTGTTGTCAGCAGCTACCTCCCATCCGCGCAGTGAAAGCTAATGCAAAGCACTCTGTCACAGTGCCGCCAATCACCTGTTTGGTTCCCTCCCCTACCGGAATAGAATAACTCTTTTGCGTCTGTCACTAACGCCCAGTAGGTTACAGGTTTGAAGTACATCACAGTCATTCAATCATTGAATCCTACTCAGAATACCACAGACAAGGTTTAGACCTTCCGGATTCTCTTGAATGCCGCCATCAGGTCCTGCCTATACCACGAGGATTCCGAAGAATCCAAGAGATATTCACTAAGCCTCAGATGCTTGTAGAACAAGAATGGTTGTCAGTCACCTTGTTCATGGGTGAGAATGGTGATGGGCGTCAATCATCACCTTCATCATGTTGAAGAACAAGTGATATCTTGGATAAAGAACAAGCGGAATTGAATGGAAGAACAATAGTAATTGCATTAATACTCGAGGTACAGCAGAGCTCCACACCTTAATCTATGGTGTGTAGAAACTCCACCGTTGAAAATACATAAGAACAAGGTCTAGGCATGGCCGAATGGCCAGCCTCCCAAAGATCAAAGGATCTAAAAACAATCCAAAGATTCAAAGATAGATGAAAATACAATAGTAAAAGGTCCTATATATAGAAAACTAGTAGTCTAGGGTGTACATAGATGAGTAAATGACATAAAAATCCACTTCCGGGCCCACTTGGTGTGTGCTTGGGCTGAGCAATGAAGGAATTTCGTGTAGAGACGTTTTCTGGAGTTAAACGCCAGCTTTTAATCCAGTTTGGGCGTTTAACTCCCAATTAGGTGCCAGTTCCGGCGTTTAACGCTGGGAATTCTTGGGGTGACTTTGAACGCCGGTTTGGGCCATCAAATCTTGGGCAAAGTATGGACTATCATATATTGCTGGAAAGCCCAGGATGTCTACTTTCCAACGCCGTTGAGAGCGCGCCAATTGGGCTTCTGTAGCTCCAGAAAATCCACTTCGAGTGCAGGAAAGTCAGAATCCAACAGCATCTGCAGTCCTTTTCAGTCTCTGGATCAGATTTTTGCTCAGGACCCTCAATTTCAGTCAGAAAATACCTGAAATCACAGAAAAACACACAAACTCATAGTAAAGTCCAGAAAAGTGATTTTTAATTAAAAACTAATAAAAATATACTAAAAACTAACTAAAAGATACTAAAAACATACTAAAAACAATGCCAAAAAGCATACAAATTATCCGCTCATCAGAGAGCTTTTGGCGTTTCATCTCTTGGAGTTCACGCCCCTGCTTCTCTTGTTCCTTCAGCAATTTGCAGAGCATGCAGTTCTGATTCTGCTGTTCTTCCTTAAGTTGCTCCATAGTCTCTTGCAACTTGGTGATAGATGCTTCTAGGCTGGCCCAGTAGCCAATTTCAGGAAATTCAGGGAGGAATTCCTGCGCCCTCCTTTTGATAGAGTTGTCTTGCACTTGTCCTTCCATTGACTTCTTGGTGATTGAGTGTTCAATGGGTATGAATTCATTTACTCCCATTTTTACCCCAGCCTCTTTACAGAGCAAGGAGATCAAGCTTGGGTAAGCCAGTTTGGCTTCAGTGGAATTCTTATTTGCAATTGTGTAAATCTCACAGGCGATCACATGATGAACCTCCACTTCTTTTCCAAGCATAATGCAATGAATCATCACTGCTCTCTTGATAGTGACCTCAGAACGGTTGCTAGTGGGCAATATGGAACGCCCAATAAAGTCTAGCCAACCTCTTGCAATTGGTTTGAGGTCTCCCCTCTTGAGTTGGTTTGGGACACCCTTAGAATTGGTTATCCACTTAGTTCCAGGGAGGCATATGTCCTCTAGAACTTGATCCAACCCTTTATCTGCTCTCACCATTCTCCTATTAAAGGAGTCAGGATCATCTTGCAGTTGAGGCAACTTGAAGATTTCTCTTATTTTGTCCAGATGGAAGTACATAACTTTCCCTCTGACCATGGTTCTGTAGGTATGGTAAGCGGTTCCAGTCATTCTCTGCTTATCTGTTAGCCACAGATTTGAGTAGAATTCCTGAACCATGTTCCTTCCAACCTTTGTCTCAGGATTGGTTAGAACTTCCCATCCTCTGTTTCGAATTTGCTCTTGGATCCCCGGATATTCATCTTCTTTCAGATCAAATTTTACTTCCGGGATCACTGACCTCAGACCCATTATTTTGTGATAATGGTCTTCATGTTCTTTGGTTAAGAACTTCTCTTGATTCCAAAGATTCTTTGGATTATTCTCTTTCTTGCCTCTTAAATTGGTTTGTTTTCCCTTAGGAGCCATGATATTGATGAATCTTGGCTTAGTGATCACGGAAAAGCACACCAAATTTAGAGGTTTGCTTGTCCCCAAGCAAAAGAAAGGAAAGAAGAGAGAGGGGAGCAAATTCGAATGGTGTGGGCAATGAGGGGCCGAACGTGTTCTTATAAGGGCGGGGAGGAAGGAGATTTTGAAAAAAATAAGAAGAGATTTGAGAAAATATGGAGAGAATTTGAAAAAAAAGGGTGAGTTTTTGAAGAAGATTTGGGATTAATTTGAGATAGATTTGAAGAATGGTTTTGATTTGTGAAGATTTGAGAGTGAATGATGAAAGGTTGAAGTGCATTTATGTAGAAGAGTATGGGTAATAAAAGGAAAGTTTGAAAAAATTTGAGTTGAAAACAAAATTGTGGTCCCCCCCACCTTTCTGGCGTTAAACGCCCAGAATGGCACCCATTCTGGCGTTTAACGCCCATTTGATGCCCCTTTTGGGCGTTTAACGCCCAGCCAGGTGCCCTGGCTGGCGTTAAACGCCAGAAAGCCTTTATCACTGGGCGTTTTTCTAAACGCCCAGGATTCTGCACACCTGGCGTTAAACGCCCAGAATGGTGCCCATTCTGGCGTTTAACGCCCAAAATGGCACCATTCCTGGCGTTAAACGCCCAGAATGGTACCCATTCTGGCGTTTAACGCCCAAAATGCCCCTTACTGGCGTATTTTCGCCAGTAAGCTCTTTTTCTCTACTTTTTGAGCTGAATCTTTCTGTAACTCTGTGAATTCCTTCATTTTTGATACTTGCCTCTGTAAGAACAAATCATATAGCCTCCTAATGACTGGGTTGCCTCCCAGCAAGCGCTTCTTTACTGTCTTTAGCTGGACCTTTACTGAGACTCACTCAAGTCTCAGTTTTGAGCATTCCTGCTCAAAATTGCTTTCAAGATAATGTTTGATTCTCTGTCCATTAACAATGAACTTTTTGTCAGAATCAATATCCTGAAGCTCAACATATCCATATGGTGACACTCCTGTGATCACATACGGACCCCTCCATCAGGATTTGAGTTTTCTTGGAAACAATTTGAGCCTGGAGTTGAAGAGCAGAACTTTTTGTCCTGGCTCAAAGACTCTGGTTGACAACTTCTTGTCATGCCACTTCTTTGCCTTTTCCTTATAAATTTTTGCATTTTCAAAGGCATTGAGTCTGAACTCCTCTAGCTCATTTAACTGGAGCAATCTTTTTTCACCAGCTAACTGAGCATCCATGTTTAGGAATCTGGTTGCCCAGTAGGCTTTATGTTCCAGTTCCACGGGCAGATGACAGGCCTTCCCATACACCAGTTGGTATGGAGAGGTTCCTATAGGAGTCTTGAATGCTGTTCTGTATGCCCACAGAGCATCATCCAAGCTCTTTGCCCAATCCTTTCTTCGGGCTATCACAGTCCGTTCTAGGATTCTTTTTAGCTCTCTGTTGGAGACTTCAGCTTGTCCATTTGTCTGTGGATGATACGGAGTTGCCACTTTATGGCTGATTCCATATCTAACCATAGCAGAGTATAGCTGTCTATTGCAGAAATGAGTGCCCCCATCACTGATTAGTACTCTGGGAACACCAAACCTGCTGAAGATGTGTTTCTGGAGGAATTTCAGCACGGTCTTGGTATCATTAGTGGGTGTAGCAATTGCTTCTACCCACTTAGATACATAGTCCACTGCCACCAGAATGTAAGTGTTTGAGTATGATGGTGGGAATGGCCCCATGAAGTCAATTCCCCATACATCAAACAATTCTATCTCTAATATCCCTTGTTGAGGCATGGCATATCCGTGAGGCAGGTTACCAGCTCTTTGGCAACTGTCACAGTTACGCACAAACTCTCGGGAATCTTTATAGAGAGTAGGCCAGTAGAAGCCACACTGGAGGACTTTAGTGGCTGTTCGCTCACTTCCAAAATGTCCTCCATACTGTGATCCATGGCAATGCCATAGGATCCTTTGTGCTTCTTCTCTGGGTACACATCTGCGGATCACTCCGTCAGCACATCTCTTAAAGAGATATGGTTCATCCCAGAGGTAGTACTTGGCATCTGAAATTAATTTCTTTCTTTGCACACTGCTGTATTCCTTGGGTATGAACCTCACAGCTTTATAATTTGCAATATCTGCAAACCAAGGAGCTTCCTGAATGGCAAAGAGTTGCTCATCTGGGAAAGTCTCGGAGATCTCAGTAGAAGGGAGGGACGCCCCAGCTACTGGTTCTATTCGAGACAGATGATCGGCTACTTGGTTCTCTGTCCCTTTTCTGTCTCTTATTTCTATATCAAACTCTTGCAGAAGCAACACCCATCTTATTAGCCTGGGTTTTGAATCCTGCTTTGTGAGTAAGTATTTAAGAGCAGCATGGTCAGTGTACACAATCACTTTTGATCCCACTAGATAAGATCTAAACTTGTCAATGGCATAAACCACTGTAAGTAATTCTTTTTCTGTGGTTGTGTAATTCTTCTGGGCATCATTTAGAACACGGCTAGCATAATAAATGACGTGCAGAAGTTTGTTATGCCTCTGTCCCAACACTGCACCAATGGCATGATCACTGGCATCACACATTAATTCAAATGGCAATGTCCAATCTGGTGCAGAGATGACTGGTGCTGTGACCAGCTTAGCTTTCAGGGTCTCAAACGCCTACAGACACTGTGTGTCAAACACAAATGGTGTGTCAGCAGCTAGCAGATTACTCAGAGGTTTGGCAATTTTCGAAAAATCCTTTATGAACCTTCTGTAGAATCCTGCATGCCCCAGAAAGCTTCTGATTGCCTTAACATTGGCAGGTGGTGGTAATTTCTCAATTACCTCTACCTTTGCCTTATCCACCTCTATTCCCCTGCTTGAAATTTTGTGCCCAAGGACAATTCCCTCAGTCACCATAAAGTGATATTTCTCCCAGTTTAAAACCAGGCTAGTCTCTTGGCACCTTTTCAGGACAAGTGCTAGGTGATTAAGACAGGAGCTGAATGAGTCTCCATATACTGAGAAGTCATCCATGAAGACTTCCAGGAATTTCTCCACCATATCAGAGAAGATGGATAACATGCATCTCTGAAAGGTTGCAGGAGCATTACACAGACCAAAAGGCATCCTCCTGTAGGCAAACACGCCTGAAGGGCAAGTAAATGCTGTTTTCTCTTGGTCCTGAGGATCTACTGCAATTTGGTTGTAACCTGAATAGCCGTCCAAAAAGCAGTAATAATCATGACCAGCTAGTCTTTCTAGCATTTGGTCTATGAATGGTAAAGGAAAATGATCCTTTCTGGTGGCTGTATTGAGCCTTCTGTAGTCAATACACATACGTCACCCTGTGACTGTTCTTGTAGGAACCAGTTCATTTTTTCCATTATGAACCACTGTCATGCCTCCCTTTTTGGGGACAACTTGGACAAGGCTCACCCAGGGGCTATCAGAAATAGGATAAATAATCCCAGCCTCCAGTAATTTAGTGACCTCTTTCTGCACCACCTCCTTCATGGCTGGATTTAGCCTCCTCTGTGGTTGGACCACTGGTTTGGAATTATCCTCCAACAGGATCTTGTGCATGCATCTAGCTGGGCTAATACCCTTAAGATCACTTATAGACCACCCAAGAGCTGTCTTGTGTGTCCTCAGCACTTGAATCAGTGCTTCCTCTTCCTGTGGATTTAAAGCAGAGCTTATAATCACTGGAAAAGTTTCACCCTCTCCCAGAAATGCATATTTCAGGGATGGTGGTAGTGGTTTGAGTTCAGGTTTGGGAGGTTTATCCTCCTCCTGAGGAATTTTCAAAAATTCCTTTGTTTCCTGTGGTTCTTCTTGATCATGTTGAACATCCTTGAAGATGTCTTCAAGCTCTGATTCTAGGCTTTCAGTCATATTGATCTCTTCTACCAGAGAGTCAATAATGTCAGCGCCCATGCAGTCATTTGGTGTGTCTGGATGCTGCATAGCTTTCACAGCATTCAACTTGAACTCATCCTCATTGACTCTCAGGGTTACTTCCCCTTTGTGTACATCAATGAGAGTCCGTCCAGTTGCTAGGAAAGGTCTTCCTAGAATGAGAGTTGCACTCTTCTGCTCCTCCATTTCCAGCACCACAAAGTCAGTTGGAAAGGCAAATGGCCCAACCTTGACAATCATATCCTCTATTATGCCTGATGGATGTTTAATGGAGCCATCAGCAAGTTGGAGGCATATCCTGGTTGGTTTGACTTCTCCAGTCAACCCAAGCTTTCTGATAGTGGATGCAGGTATTAGATTGATGCTTGCTCCAAGATCACATAGGGCTGTCTTGGTGCAAGCGCCTTCTAATGTGCATGGTATCATAAAGCTTCCAGGATCTGGAAGCTTTTCTGGTAAGCTTTTCAAGATGACTGCACTGCATTCTTCAGTGAGAAACACTTTTTCAGTTTCTCTCCAATCCTTCTTATGACTTAAGATCTCTTTCATGAACTTAGCATAAGAAGGTATTTGCTCAAGTGCCTCTGCAAACGGAATCTTTATTTCAAGAGTCCGTAGATAGTCTGCAAAGCGGGCAAATTGCTTATCCTGTTCCGCTTTGCGGAGTTTCTGAGGATAAGGCATCTTGGCTTGATATTCTTCAACCTTAGATGCTGCAGGTTTATTCCTCACAGAAGTGGTTGAAGAAGCCTTTTTAGAAGGATTACTGTCAGCACTCTCAGGTGTCTGATCCTCCCTTGGCGTCTGAACGCCAGGATTGGGTGAAAAATGGGCGTTTAACGCCAACTTTTCCCCCTTTTCTGGTGTTTGAACGCCAGAACTGGGCAAGGAATGGGCGTTTAACGCCAGCTTTCCTTCCCTTTCTGGCGTTTGAACGCCAATAGCCTTCCTCTCTGGGCTCTTACTGTCCTCAGAGGAATTTTGAACAGTGGTTTGGTTATCCTCTGTCAGTTGTTCTTTGTTTGGCTTTTTGCTCTTTTGAGCAGTGGTATTCAGTGTTCTCCCACTCCTCAGTTGAACTGCTTGACATTCTTCTGTTATCTGTTTAGATATTTGCTATTTTGCTTGATTCAACTGCAGTTCTATGTTCTTGTTAGCAATCTTAGTATCATGGAGCATTTCTTTAAATCTTGCTAACTGTTCTGTCATCAGGAGCAATTGTTGATTAAGCTCATTTATCTGTTCTTGAGGATTAGGATCAGTGACTAATGCCATGACTTCCTCTTTTGGAACGAACTCATTGCTAGAATATAAGTATTGATTTCTAGCAACAGTGTCTATAAGCTCTTGAGCTTCTTCAATTGTCTTCCTCATGTGTATAGATCCACCAGCTGAGTGGTCTAAAGACATCTGAGCTTTTTCTGTGAGCCCATAGTAGAAGATGTCTAACTGTACCCACTCTGAAAATATTTCAGAGGGGCATTTTCTAAGCATACCTCTATACCTCTCCCAGGCGTTATAAAGGGATTCATTATCCTCTTGTTTAAAGCCTTGGATGTCCAGCCTTAGCTGTGTCATCCTCTTTGGAGGGTAAAAATGATTCAGGAATTTGTCTGACAACTGTTTCCATGTCTTTATGCTTGCTGTAGGTTGGTTATTCAACCACCTTTTAGCTTGATCTTTTACAGCAAATGAAAACAGTAATAGTCTGTAGACATCCTGATCTACCTCTTTATCATGTACTGTGTCAGCAATTTGTAAGAACTGTGCCAGAAACTCAGTAGGTTCTTCCTGTGGAAGACCGGAATACTGGCAGTTTTGCTGCACTATGATAATGAGTTGAGGATTTAGCTCAAAGCTGCTTGCTTTGATGGGAGGTGTACAGATGCTACTCCCATATGCAGCTGTAATGGGGTTAGCATATGACCCAGAGTCCTTTTGGACTGATCAGTCCCTCTTAGGTCCATAATGGACAAAAGGGAAATGATAATGATTGCAAATGGATAAATTTTTTTTTTGAATTAAACGAAAAAAATTAAAATAAAATAAAAGGAAATAAAAAAATTCGAAAATCAAGAAGAAAACAAAATCAAAGCAAATTGAGAACTGAATCAATTTGTTAATTAAAAAGATTTTGAAAAAAAAGCAATTAGAATGATATGATTGAAAAGTTTTATGAAAAAGATTTGATTTTTGAACAGAGGAAAGAGAAAAACCACAAAAAGACACCAAACTTAAAATTTTTAGAAAATCAAACACTAATTTTCGAAAATTTTAAAGGAAAAACACAAAGAGGACACCAAACTTAGAATTTTTATGAATCAAAAAGGGACTAAGGACATGCAAAAACGAAAATTAAAAGAAAAGTAAAAGCATGCAATTGACACCAAACTTAAAATATGAAACTAGACTCAACTAAAAGACTCTAAACCAACAAAAATAAAACAGTCCTAATCTAAGCAACAAGATAAGCCGTCAGTTGTCCAAACTCGAACAATCCCCGGCAACGGCGCCAAAAACTTGGTGCACGAAATTGCAATCACACTCTTGTAATCCCGCACAACTAACCAGCAAGTGCACTGGGTCGTCCAAGTAATACCTTGCGTGAGCAAGGGTCGATCCCACGGAGATTGTCGGCTTGAAGCAAGCTATGGTTATCTTGTAAATCTTAGTCAGGATATCAGAAATTATCAGGATTGATTGTGAAAAGCAAAAGAACATGAAATAAGTACTTGTTATGCAGTAATGGAGAATAGGTTGAGGCTTTGGAGATGCTCCATCTTCTGAATCTCTGCTTTCCTACTGTCTTCTTCATCAAACACGCAAGGCTCCTTCCATGGCAAGCTGTATGTAGGGTTTCACCGTTGTCAGTGGCTACCTCCCATCCTCTCAGTGAAAACGTTCCTATGCTCTGTCACAGCATGGCTAATCATCTGTCGGTTCTCGGTCAGGCCGGAATAGAATCCATTGATTCTTTTGCGTCTGTCACTAACGCCCCGTCTGCTAGGAGTTTGAAGCACGTCACAGTCATTCAGTCATTGAATCCTACTCAGAATACCACAGACAAGGTTTAGACCTTCCGGTTCTCTTGAATGCCGCCATCAGTTCTAGCTTATACCACGAAGATTCTGGTTAAGGA